>NC_139538.1:10113935-10533935 GCF_965153285.1 Podarcis tiliguerta | reverse complement strand
TCACAGGCCTTGCAATGGCTTCTGATTTGGTTTCACAAAGAAAGTCATCGATGGAGGGGCTCAGGAGGGGTCTGCTTTCTTGTTGCTCATTCACCAGCTAGTGACAGAAAAGCAAAAGTGGATGTGTGTGTTTGTGTGTGAGTCTCTCGAATGGCTGAACTATGCATAATAAGTCTTTCGGAAGCACAAAACAAAATGGATATAGCAATTAGGTGTGAGGCAGCAAATAAAAAGAGAGACACCATTAAGCAATACCTACGACACTCAACTTTAGATTTCCGCATTATATTCAAAATTCTAAAGAAATGTTTTACACAATTTATGATCAAATTAACCCAGATTTTGTGTGGCACTTCAATAGCTGGCAGATACATTTTTTGTATTTGTTATTTTCCACCTGGTAATTAGTCAGTGTTGTAACATGCCCTTGCGTCTGAATTGACCTTCCTCCACCAGATGTTGTTGGACCACAACTCCCATCAGCTCCAGCTAATATGGCCAATGGGGGGCACCAGGTTAGAGTTTTTGTCCAACAGCAACATCTGCAAGGCACCAATTTGGGGAACGCTGCTCTAGATTAAGAGAGAAACTTCAGGAAGTCCTCCAACTCAGGCTAGAAATGCAAAAGAAGAGTCACATCACCACCATACATTTAAAACACTTTATGCCATTTGAACAGTTATGGCTCCCCCTGTAAAAAAAGGAAGAAGAAAAGACAATGGGAACTATAGTTTTTAAAGGGTGCTGGGAGTTGTAATTCTGTTATGTTTTCCAACAACTCTCAGCATCCTGTATGGTGTGGATGTGACCATGGGGGCAGAGATGTGCTTGTGGCTTTCCCTTCATCCAATTTAGCTGTACAATTGCCTAAGTAAACCAAAAGCAAGCTTCCAATTTGGACTTTGAGGACATTTGAGATGAGCTAAAGGGCAGCAAAACACCAGTGGATATAAAGTAGGGTCAAACCTGACTAACTGCTGGGTGGAGAGCAAACCAGGGACTCCTAGCAGCATAACCAAGCAAAGAGTTGGGGATGCAATTCATATGTTGAAGACGGCATACATGTCTTACATTTAAGGCACATGGCTTCCCCAAAAGAATGCTGGGCACTGTAGCTTGTTAAGGATGCTGGGAATTTGAGAACCCTCAACCTGCTTCTGAGCTTTCATTGATTAGCTGTCTTACTTTGCAATCTATTATTCGACTCATTAAGTGGCTAAAATTAATCATTTTGTGGCACTATGCTGAGGCTATTGAATTAAGATAACTGCTTCATCTCATGAGTGAACATAACCAGATAATATATTATTTTGAAAGGTCATCTTAGGAGAAATTTGTTGTACCATGATACTGTTTGCCACCAGGTGATGGGTATGAGGTCAGCTCCCTGTTGTTGTTTGTAAAGCATTTTTAAAAATAAACAGATCTGCTGATGGAGTGACAGCAGTTTCATCCGCAACTTTAATGTAATTCTGCCATTTCAAAAATAAAATAAAGAATGCTAGAGAGACGATGAATAATGCCATGTTTTGAGGTGGGAAAATAATTGTTTAGCTCTACTGTGGAACTCTATGGGCTGCATAAATCAAGGGTAAGAGCAGGACTTTTTTTCAGCCTGAACTCGCTGCAACTCAGTTCTGACATGTCTCAGGTGGTCGCCATTGCCATTCTAAGAGAACAAGGGAGTTCCGGCACCTCTTTTTCTAGAAAAATAGCACTGGGTAAGAGGAAATGAAAGGGACGTGGGTGGTGCTGTGGGTTAAACCACAGAGCCTAGGACTTGCTGATCAGAAGGTCGGCAGTTCGAATTCCCGCGATGGGGTGAGCTCCCGTTGCTCGGTCCCTGCTCCTGCCAACCTAGCAGTTCGAAAGCACATCAAAGTGCAAGTAGATAAATAGGTACCGCTCCGGCGGGAAGGTAAACGGCGTATCCATGCACTGCTCTGGTTCGCCAGAAGCGGCTTAGTCATGCTGGCCACATGACCTGGAAGCTGCACGCTGGCTCCCTCGGCCAATAAAGCGAGATGAGCGCCGCAATCCCAGGGTCGGCCACGACTGGACCTAATGGTCAGGGGTCCCTTTACCTTTACCTTTAAGAGGAAATAAAAGGTTGGGAAAGGGCTTGGGTAAAGATAGGGAAGAGCGTTTCCTGAGGGATACCAGTGCAGAGGGCATTATGGAAGTCAGCTCCAGCAACCATGTCAACACAACCCTGGGCCTTGTACAAACCTAACACGATTCATTGCTCACATCCTGAGCCCTTAACCTGCACTGGTTGGAGGAAGGGGATGAATTGCAACAGATATGAACTTCCCAAATGAGTTGCTTGAGGCAGGCCTTCAATCACCAACTAGTTTTGCCAGAAAACCTATCCACATTGGCCACGGTGGGACCAGTCCATTCAGACCCTTCAATGCACCTTCAAGCAGGGCAATCTTTGCTTCCTGTGGATGGGAGCTGGGAGGCTGGTCCATCATAGCAAATGGGGCACTGCCCCACCAAGCTCAGCTAGGCCTCCCACCGCCGCCATCTTACTTACATCCAGCCTGTTGGCTTTCTCCTGCTTCAGTCTCAGTGCTGCCATTGGTGGAACCCAGCAGAGAGGAGAATGGGGGCAAAACTAGCATGAGTTGCCTCTGCCTGTCGTTGACACTGGCACCGTCTACTGCTGGCCTCTCTACCAGTCCTCTGCCCCACCAGCCTAAGTGGGCACTGTCTACCATGAGATGAGGGAGAGAAGGCTGGAGGCTGGGGAAGTGACAGATTTGACCCGGGTTTTTCAAAATTACCAATCCCTGATCAAAATGTGAAGGATTGTCAGTGTGCTTGTCAATGGCTCCTGGCTAATTGCCCAGGAAATCAGAAAGGCAGAGAAAGAGCAAACTTTTCAGTTCTTTCAGGAACTCAAAGAAGCCCGAGAAATGCACCTACTCAGAACCAATGTTACTTCCCAATCAATGAGACTCCTCCTGCTGCTTATGGTGGCTGCTAAGGGCAAACTTCCTTTGGGCTCTCTGTTCAGCTATTCACATCGAACGTCTCATTCTGGAGAAGGTGGGGGCTCTGGTAGACTCTCCAGAGACAGCCAGTCATTTAGATGCTGCACAGGCTGTCTCTGTCTAATGCCACTTTGTTCCTGCTCTCCGCCACCCATTATTTCCCAACTCCTATCTTCTTCTAGCATGTGCCCTGTCTCATGGGATGCGGGTGGCGCTGTGGTCTAAACCCCTGAGCCTTTTGGACTTGCCGATCAGGAAGTCAGCAGTTCGAATACCCATGACAGGGTGAGCTCCCATTGCTCTGTCCCAGCTCCTGCCAACCTAGCAGTTCGAAAGCACGCCAGTGCAAGTAGATAAATAGGTACCGCTGTGGTGGGAAGCTAAACGGCGTTTCCGTGTGCTCTGGTTTCCGTCACAGTGCTCTGTTGTGCCAGAAGCAGTTTAGTCATGCTGGCCACATGACCCGGAAAGCTGCCTGTGGACAAACACCAGCTCCCTTGGCCTGAAAGCAAGATGAGTGCCACAATTCCATAGCTGCCTTTGACTGGACTTAACCATCCAGGGGTCTTTACCTTACCTGCCCTGTGTCAAACCATGCTTGTAGGTCTATACTCTCTGCCCCTTCCTCCTCTCTGAAAGGCTCCTGGGGAGGCAGTCTCTGCCAGTCCTCCTCAACTGCCGAGCCCCTGACAAGGATGTGCTTCCATCTCCTGACGCCCCTCAGAGTGTTTTGATCCCCTTGGCCTTGCAGGCCAGTGGAACAGATGTTGTTAACTACTCATCCCCGTTTTTCTTACAACAGACCAGTACAGCTGCATTTTTTAGAATTTGTACATAGACTTTACCAGAATATTGTGTGGTCTAGCTATTCAGCAGTGGCAACTATGCTATGGCATGCCCGCCAACAACTTGATTCCTCAAACTGGGATGCACATCTTCCTCTTCATGTTACCACACGAATCACGTGACCCACACAAGGTCACGGAGGCCATACGGAGGCCATCTTGCGAAAGTATCTTGCGTCCTTTTCTAAGCTTAAAATGCCCTTGATGTAAAAAACTTTCCATTATGAGCACGAACGCTGATGTCATTATTCTGATTCATTATTAGTAATTGAAGTCATTAGTCACTTAAAAAAAACCCCAAAAACAAAAGTAGCTCAAAGTGGCTTACGGCTACAAATAAATAAATAACATATACATTAAAAACCGGCATAAAACTAATAACATGTAAAATATGTTCGTATTTTTTTAACAGGCAGGACTAAAACATCCCACCCACTGATAAAAGGAAAGCCTGGTGGAAAAGATTTAAAAAACAGCAACAAAAAAACCCTGGTGCCTAAAGATAAGGTAGGTGAGCCTCCCTTAAGTTGTAAATTGTCAATTAATAAAGAGAATAAAGAGGTTTTGCTCCACCCCTTTATTTTGTTTGTGTTGAATGAATGGATTTGTAGTTGGGGATTTATTTATTTAATTGATGAGCAGTTCAAGTTTCATCGCTTGCAATCTGCAGCCTGGGTTAAGCATAAAAGAAACAAAGGTACAGTGGTATCTTGGTACTCGAATGGCTTGACTCCCGAACAAATCGGCTCCCGAATGCCGCAAACTCAGATGTGAGTGTTCTGGTTTGCGAACGTTTTTCAGAAGCCGAACGTCCAACAGGCTTCTCGTTCCCTACACCCTCCTGCCCCAAATCGCTGTACTGGAAATTATTTATTATTTCATAAAATTTATACACTGCTTAATTGTAAAGAAAACCTCGAAGCAGTTTATAAAGAGAATAAAATGATAGAATTATCAGTAAAAGCAGTTTAAAACAACAATTTAAAATACACACCCAACATTTCTGGGTAGGATTGTCTAAAACAAAAATGTTTTTAGCATTCCTTTGATCTCTCAACCTGAGCCTCCTATTGTTTAAATGGGGTTGTTTTCTTGTGCATATTAATTATGGGTGCTTGTATTTTCAAGCTGGTGTAACTGGTTTTTATACTTGTAAACCGCTTAGTTGGGTGCTTGTATTTTCAAGCTGGTGTAACTGGTTTTTATACTTGTAAACCACTTAGTTGCCTATTTTGGCATAAAGTAGTATATAAATTGATAAATAATAGTGTCAATTTCACTACCGGTGCTGGGGAGAACCCACAGCCACTCCTAGCAAGGGATGGAGAAAGAAGGCAGAGAGACATTTTCCCTCTCATAATACTTGAACCCACAGCCGTCCAACAAAGCCTAACATTGGAAGATTCAGGAAGTACTATCTCATACAGTCCATAGTTAAGGTATGCAATTTGATACCACAGGATGGATGGTTTTAAAAGGCAACCAAACAGTTTTGTGGAAGATAAGGTTATTAGTCATAATGTCTGCCTGCTCCCTTCAATATTGGAGGCAGTGTGCTAGGAAACGCAATTGAAATTGCTATTAGGGTCACACACTGCTTGTGGACTTTCTGTGAGCATTTGGTTGGGCTCTGTGAGAACAGAATGCTGGACTAGATGGGCCTTTACTTTGATCCAGCAGTTCTGCTTTTACATTATTACTGTATTTTCCGCTCTATAAGACACACTTCCCCCCCCTCCAAAAATTAAGGGGAAATGTGTGTGTGTCTTATGGAGCGAATGCAGGCTCCTTGGCTTCACCGATAGCAACGTGGAGGCTTCGCGTTGCTTTTGCTGAAGACGCCTGAAGCCCCTGGAGCGCAGTTATCCGCAAGCCTTTGGAGCGCAGCAAGAGTTCCCGCTGCACTCCGAAGGCTTGCTGATAGCTGCCTGAAGCCTGGAGAGTGAGAGGGGTTGGTGCACACCTATCCCTCTTGCTCTCCAGGCTTCGCTTCGCTGGAGAGGAGCTGCACAGTTTTCCCTCTCTGCGCAGCGCCCCGTCAGTGAAGCGGGAGGAGAAATGGAAGGGGCTCTGTTTCTCTTGCCGCTTCGCTGAAGGGGCGCTGAGCAGAGAGGGGGAGAATTCCCCCCCCCCTGTTCTCCCCCTCCTATGGTCCGGTGTGTCCTATGGTCCGGTGCGGCCTATAGAGCGAAAAATACGGTATTTTTAATAAGTACAAATAATAATACACAGCCTCATATTAAAATGCAGCTCTGTGGTTTTCCTTCCAGTTGAACAAGAGTCACTGTGTGTGTGTGTGTACATAAAATAAAAAGTTAAACTGAAGTTCTTTGACTCTCATCCTTTCACACTTACTTATGATGAAACCAGCTAATAGAAAAATCTGTTTCATTTATATGAAGGGAAGGCAACTCAACTTATAGGCAGCCGGCCAATTTCTGAGATCTGTTTCTTCAAGGCGGTTTTTATTTTATTTTTTTAAATTATTCTCATGGGGATAGTCTGGCAGAAATTATACGCGAAAAATAAGTAAAAGAGGCAATAAAACATTAACTTACAAACTATCTGATTATCTGTTCATTGTTATGGCTTAAGAGTTCTTAGAGACAAATAAAGCCTACTGGCAGTTGCCCAGAGATGATTTTTCAAGCTATGTTACATATCTGGTTTGCTTAGGCATACGAGGAACAAGGATCAAAACGCAGAGCAAGGTCATCTCTACCATTAGGCAGAAGGAAGCAGCTGCTTCAAGCAGCTACTTTTAGGTGTCATGAAAGGGCAAATGGTTACCGTAATTTTTAATGTAATATAATTATAGTATTATTGGAGGGCTTGTGAGACTTCCTGTCTCAGGGCACAAGATACTTGGTCAGGCTCGAGTACTACTCATCTTGAGGAGGGGTTTTGTGTGTGTGTGTGTTTGTGTGCATTTGCTATTCCATCTCAGGCAACAAAATGTCTTTGGCCAGTGCTAATGACTGCAACCCATTGGACTGTTGCACCACATCCCTCTAGAATATGGACTCTTGAATGCTCCCCTTTAGGAGTCTTGCCTGATGCGCAGGCCTATTTACTGACTCAGACGTCAAGTTCTTATATAACATAATCGCCTGGCTTTCTGTCGTTCCTGTTGGGTCTTTCAAAACACATTTTACCATGGTTTTAGTCGTTCCTTATTTTAGCTACTCAGAGAGGTTTTACCTGAAGAGTGGGAAAGACCTTCCTTAAATAAATAAATGAAATAACCAACATAACATTTGGCAGTTCAGGCAGATCCACGGGGGGCTGCAATACACATTACCGGCTTAAAACACAAGTAGGCCATCCTTTTCCTCAATTTGGATCAAAGCTGCTTTGGAGGAAAATGTATCAAAACACAGTATTCCACAAGAAACAACATGGCAGCTACAGGCTAGAAATAGATTTGTTTGTACACCACTTTTTAAGCCAGTGGTGATAGCTTACTGCATACAGTGTTAATGGGAGTGTATATTGTAGTAGTTTCCCCTACAACTATTCCCTGTACAAACTATTGTTTATTTTTGTCCATTATGTAGCTGCTGTATCATATAGTACAATTGACACTTTTAAGTATGACATAGTTTCCAAAACAAAGACGTTCTTGATAAATTGACAGATGGTATTTCACTCCCTCACCCAAATGGGCATACCCTACTACACAATACCTGATATTTATGAGCTGATCTTACTTAGAAAATATGTCAGCATCCATTCTGCAATGGGTGGAAATATATATTTGAAATCCTGTTGCGTACTATGTTCTCAGTGTTAAGATTCTGCCATCCAGGCAGGCAAACCTTTATTGGCCTCATTTTATGCAGAAATCAAAATAAACGCACTAAAGTACTTGGCAGATGATCCTGCCTTGGGCAGACAGTTGGGACTTACTAGTCATTCTTACAGTTCTGTAATTACAAGGCTCAATTTACACCAGGGTTGGGTAATCTGTGGCCCTCCAGATTTGGTTGAAAGAAAACCTGCACCATTCCATTTGCCATGCTAGCTGAGACAGAGGTATGCTGGAGTCTAACAACATCTAGAGGGCCACAGGTTCGTTCCTGATTTGTACAATACCACTGTGGCATGGGAACTATTGAAAAACAGCTTTCCTGTGAATCGGTTTAGTCATTTGGATTGTTTGGTTACTTCCCAAGTCAACAACAACAACTCCAAAGGAGGCAAGCTGGCACTGGAAATAGTCACATTATCAAAACAAGCCATTGGTTCAATGCTTATACACATCCCCAATGCAGAACGGGAGTCCAGCCACAGGAAAGCATTATTTGTGTGGGTTCCTTGCTGCAAAAGGAATGCATAAATTGGGTCCAGGTCTTGCAGTTTTCCCTGTGGTATTACATTATACCAGACAAATGTTCTGAACAAAAGGTGCACATGGGAAGGCAAAGGACAAAGGCATCATAAAACAGCAAGACATTTATATAACAGGTATGCAAGGGAGAAAGGCAACATGAGCCTACTGCAAACGTGGGCACACGCAATGTGAGGACAATTATTGAAAATACTCACTCATCCACTTGGTTTTGCCTTCTCTTGGCTTTGTGTAGCCAACTGGTGCGTAACAAGGATGAAGTCAACTGGTACACAGTGAGAAAAAAGTGTACACAGACTAACAGATACAACATTTTACTTTGAAGGAGTGTATCACAAATGATTTATGGTAAACTGTTACATACAACCAATACAAATGGGGCACAAAACACATTATGAATCAGGTGTCTCAACAGGTACGATTCATAAGCTGATTTATGTAAAATCCAAATAGGATGTAAGAAAGGAGAGCATCCTATTCCATCACCCAGTCATGTCCCAGTGTAGAGATGTTTCACAGGATGTTTTTTCTACATGGGTACATCCATGTAAGAAGACTGTTCATGTGTCTCTTGCCACATGTATATATATATGTTGGGGAATCTCAGTGGGCAATGGATTCCCAAGGCATGTGCACATAAGAAGCCCAGACTGCCACAATCTTCACACCATTCAGCGTAATCCATGTAGGAAAACTGCCCTGTGTAATGCAATCTAAACACGGGACATTTTGAGTTTCTGTATATATAATGCAGCATTGCAAATCTGTAAGAGCAATCGAGAGAAAGTGATTTTTAGGTATAGGATAACGTTGGCAGTTGTTATGCATCATGAACATACAATCTGGACAACCCAGGGGGAAATTTTGAGCTGACCTTTTGTAATTATCCTAGATTTGTCAAATAAACCACCCAGTATTTAGAGAATAGTGGGACTGTGGAAATGAGGAAATGATTTTGGAATTCTAATCCAGATAAAATTTTAAACTATTGATTATCAGGGGTTATCGACCATCCTGCTCACCTGTGGCTAGTATGCTTAAAATCATTACTTTTATTTTACGCATATGCTCCGATCTGGCATTCAACTTAGAATGTATTTAACTTATGCTCCTATGTAATATATAGTAAGATAAATATCACTGGAAGATAACTATCACCAAGCAGGCATGCATATTCTAAACGTGACAAGCGTCACAGCTTAGATCAAAACGGATGCTATTTTATCCAATTCATGTTTAATAGTGTAATTTACACTATTCCTGGTTCGGATGTAATGCTAAACTATGGTTGAATGTTATGTACATGAGCATATGCCCAAACTTTAAATTGCAGTTCATCTTAACTTTGGTTTATTAAAACAACCATGGTTGTTTGAAGCTGGCTTGCATTAGCAATCAGTACGTAAGATTAAACACTGTCTAACCCTAACCCTAAACTGCGATTAGATAAAAAGAGAAGAGAAAGTTTCAGTCTCTTGCTTGCAGTTGTGCCAAAGGAGGAGAGAACAGAGCTGACAAGCCCAAAGCTCATTCGTTATATTGCATCTGAATGAAGCCAGAATCTCATATGTTGGCAATAGCTAGACCAAAAGCACACATTTTCAACAAAACAGGTTTTCATTTGATTGGGTGTATTGCTGTTGTTGTTCTTTACAGAAGAACCTATTAAAATTTCTCTACGCTTTTACAGCAGTTGTTTCGAACTATGGGTCTGCATATTGACTTTTACTCGTTACGTGAGAAGGGATTCAAACCGAAATGAGGGAGGTCCAGTGTTTTACAGGCACTGAAACATATTTTGCAAAGTGACACACACCTCTATGGAGAAGATGTTACATAAAGTTTTATCAACATACCTTTTGCTGTGAATGTGCATTTATATATACTCTGTTATGCAAGTATGGACAGCATGAATCACAGTTGACAGTTTCAATTGGTTTTAGACACTCTACTGGTAACTGACATATGTACGCTGTGGTTCTGTAAATCATTTTCCTCAACTCCTCTGTCGTTTTTGGTTTTTAAGCCCCAAGCCCTAATACACAAGATCAGGAAACACAAAGTGATTTCTTTCACTCTCTCTTTCTGTATAACATTGCGTATTATGCGTATTGGGTTTTCTAAAAGACCAAGCTGAAGTCGATTAGCTAAAGATAAAATGCATCAGCCGAAGTACTAACTATTGAAAAACAATGGCTCCCCCCCCCCCAATACGCCCCCAATGTAATTTGGGGTGGAAAGTGGCCTTACGTAAATATCTCTCCCAACCCCTGTTTTTCAATCTTATGAAACATTTGACTCCAAGAAGAGAAATCATTCTCGGCTCATTGCTGGTCTCCATGAAAATCAACATATGTCAGCTTCCTCCTCAGAATCCTACCATTCTGCCCACCTGTGATTTCATAGTAAGGAGGGGCTTTTCCTCGGCAGGCTCCTCCCTCGGTATCTCCTTCATCACCATGGCAACAGCCTTATCTGCCGCCCTAGAGCCTTTCCCCTATAACAGTGAAATCAACAATGACTCGTGTCAGGAGGAAACTTAGCAACCTGTTACAGATACAGAAATAGCTTATTATTATGGTTATCATTAGCACTGAGCCCCTAAAAACAACACCAGCCCCAAAATTAAACTAAGGTGTCAAGTGGAGAAAAAGCAATTTTCGGTCACTGTAAACAAAATTGTGAATTTTGCAATTAAAACAACAAGTGTAAAGTACTTAATAGTGATAACGAATAGACGTATGATGCCCAATGCTACACGCTTACTTCATAACAGCCGTTCAAGATCATATCAGCATTAGCCATGGGATCTGTGGTTTTTCCTCAGGTCCCCACAGAAATCCAGTGTATTATGTCGGGTATACTGATATTTGGCCAGGTAGTGACATTCAGCTTTGGGATATAATAATTTATAATAATAATAATTTATTATTTATACCCCACCCATCCCCAGCCACTCTTGGGATGCCAATTGTACAGTGTTTTGTTTCCCAGAATTGCTGGCCTACCTAGTGCAGGACAGGTATCAGACTAGGCTACAAATCAGCAAGCCTCCAGTTCGAATCTCACTTCAGCCATGAACTTACTTGATAACCGTAATATGGAAATAACATTATTATTAATTGATCATTAATTTATTTATTATCTGCCCTTCACCCTAAGGTCCCAGGGCCAGTTACCACATTAGAAACAATTTGAAGCAACTTATTGTATTATTCAACCTTACAGGTTCTTGCAAAGTTCACATTAAGCTCTTTAAACAGTCTAAAAAAACTGTATTATTACCAACTGAATGACTGGGCCTTGCCTTATTGAAGTTGAAGCCATAGAATTGAGCATCATGTGTGGTATTAATTATAATAGATGTTAAAGCAAGTGGCATAAACAGTTTTTCTAGCTTTCATTTGCAAACGACATCAAGCCGACCTCATTCATTGTTGGTAGTTTTGGGGTGAATGCAAACAGTCTGTAACAATGCAGTTACATGCTCATAAAATCTCATCAGGTATCTACTTTACCCCACTGATAGCTGCTGTTCTTAAAAGACAAAACATTAATCTCATGGGAAGTCACCATGTGACAAAAGCTTCAAACAGCCAGGCTGTCATGCAATTGCTGTAATTATCAAGTGAATGGCACAGGGAGCTGAACATTCACACGGAGGCAAAAGCTGCCTGTTGCTTCTGAACTTTGAATTCTTAAAAAGAAGCGTTAAGTTGTAAGTAACAGTTGATGCAAAAACTAGTGGTATACAAACAGGATTTCAAGAAACCTCTTTGAAATAAAATCCTATTTCTCTGAGGAAAATCTTCTCCCTAGAAAATTGAACGAGTTCTCCTTTCAGTACAAGAGCAAGTCACAGTAGCAACACAAGCCGCCTTAGAAGAAAAAAGTTATTATAAAATAAATAGAATTTTTAAAATTAATGTCAGATGCAGAAGAGTGCATTGGTCAAGAGGAGACCCTAAATTCTCAGAAGTAAAAAAAGCTTGTTGTAACTCCCATTGGTTTTAACACCCCAGTGCAAGCGGAGACTGAATCCATTCACACCATGAATGTCAATTAAAAATCAAACAAAGCACTTCTTCCAAAGGATGTGTAATTTCTCGTTAAAAGCTCAAGAAGAATATGGTAAACTCAGTGACATAAACATGGCAGAGTTGACATAATGCCATTCGTACACATTCACAGGGAATCATCTGAGCAATGAAGCATCTCTTTAAAAAGCAGTATTGTCAGTTTTGAGTCAGTTCTGATATAGCATTCTGGGAAAAAACCACCAACCTTTTTTGTGTGTGTACCTTAAAATGTGTATCTATAGCACCGAGAACCTGCCAGTTTAACATATATTAACCAACCAACCCCCATCCCTGAATACTTTGATGATATAATTTGGTATTCTCCTGGAAAAAAATATACTTTTCATAGAGGCACATCAGTGCCAAGACTGGCCACACATCAGCTTGGTCCTCTGGGGAAACTGGGTGATGGACAAAATGGCTTCTTCAAGCACCTCCTACCATGGCTGAGTCATCCTTTGCATTAAGGTATATCTCTTCCAGCTCAAGGCATTCCGGGCTATCATCCAAGATTTCAAAGTTGCATTGGATCTCGCCAGTGTGATCTTAGGTGACGGCAAATTAAACAGATTGAATAAAAATGGGTTCCTTGGTGTGAACTCTTGTTTTGCAGCTTGCCTGATGCATGCAGTCAAATTTTGGATTGACTTGCACTTTGACCTCTCCCCTCTTCTGCTCAGATGGGCTGCCTGACCCCCTCCCACCTTTTAAAGCACCTTCTATGTTTGCCCTTCACATTACCAGGAAAAAAAAGAGAACACAGTGGTACCTCAAGTTACAAATGCCTCAGCTTACAAACGCTTCAGGTTACAAACTCCACTAACCTGGAAGAGTTACCTCGAGTTGAGAACTGCCCCAGGATGAGAACGGAAATTGTGTGCTGGTGGCACAACGGCAGCAAGAGCCCCCTTAAGGGAAACCACGCCTCTACTTAAGAACAGTTTCAGGTTAAGAACGGACCTCCGGAACGAATTAAGTTTGTAACTAGAGGTACCACTGTATTTTAAACACAGTTGTTTTTAAATGGCTTCAGGGTTAAAATTGGTGCGGTAACGGAACATGTCAAAACAGCCCTTCTGATCAAAAACCTAAACCGTGTAGATGTGGAAAGGCAGAACACCAGACACACTGCTCATTCTAGAGGCATGGAAAAGTTAATGATACATCAGAACTGGACATCAAGATGACTGCACAGCTTTGTGTCTCTTTTGGCTCAGCTGGTGAAAGGATAGAATGAGTGGGAAGGGCCTCATGGGGTTAAATATGTGGGGATATTACAACTGCCTTGGTCCCCCCCCCCCCATGCAAGGAACCTGGTGGAAAGAATGAAGAGGGAGCCGGTAGTGATGTTCAGAATCAAAGGCTGGAGGCCTGGATTGGACAATGTACAGTGGTACCTCGGTCTAAGAACAGTCCTGTTAATGAACAATTCAGGAAACAAACTCGGCAAAACTGGAAGTAGGTGTTCTGGCTAGCAAACTTTGGTCTGGAAGATGAATGGAAGCTGATTGGTGGAAGGGCACTGGCAGCGGGAGGCCTCATTAGGGAAAGCGTGCCTCGATTTAAGAATGCTTTCGGTGTAAGAACGGACTTCTGGAACGAATTAAGTTCATAAACGGAGGTACCACTGTATTGGGAAAGCATGGTGGAAAAACAACTCTACTTGGGGGGGGGGGAGGGTAATATGTGGATACATATACTGTATTTGTACTGTGCTATAATAACTGACTGTAGTTTTTTATACATAAAACCTGCATAACCAGATTTCAGATGAGCAGAGTTTAGACTTTTATTTTCCAGTATTTCATCTTTTCAATTGGCTTTTTTCCCTCCAAGGGAAAGTTATTTATTACTGGGGAAGGGGAACAAAACTTAATTGAGGGATTAAAGAAATGATATTGGGGCCTGTTGTATCTAAAACTTCATTGTTGGCATCTACCTATCAGGTTACGATGCAGGACTCTTTCAATTCACGGAGAGCAACATAAGACATATTATTTCTCATATCTGTAAAATGCACCCATAGAGATGTGATTTCTGGAAACATCTACAACCAAAGCAAAAATTTCAGCATATTCATTCAGTGCTTGTGTGGTTACCCTACAGGACATGCTCATACCAAATATCGGGCAATTTAATAAGCATGCTGGTTCCTTTACACTCCACTGGTATCCGAAGAACCGGAAAGAAAATGCATTATAGTGATGTTTTTAATCTGATGAGAAGCACATTCTAGTTGCTAAGCATAACAAAAGGTCTCTGGCCAAGTATGCGCGATTCCATTTGTGATTCAGTCAATCAATCTGTGACAGCATCCTCTTACATGATATGTGGGGCTAGCGGTAAATATCATGCGACTTTGGCAAAGTTAGTCCTTTCGTGCTGAATGTTGGGATGAAGCAAGTTCTGTCAGCTAGGAAGGATGCATTGGAGAAAGGAAGTAAAAACAAAACAAAACATGCAGTGCCTTTTACTTCTTGCACAGGAGGAAAAAACCCACCAAGGCAAAGGTCAGCTCACATTTCTGAAGCCAGAACCACTTTTTCTTCAAGGTCTCACCTACTGCCTGAAAAGAGTTATGATACCCATGTTAGTGCCTGATATCAGGTTCTTAAATAATCAGTCCATTGGACAGTTGTGATCAGAACACTACAAAACCTTCCACTGCTATCTCAATCTTAAGACATGAGACCCCCCCCCTTACTATGGTCACAAGGGGGCTTTGCTTTGAGGTGGGGGGGGGGTGAGGTGGGGGAAGAGAACTTGCAGCCCTTTTTAGACCTTGTGAAAGCTGTCCCAGTTGTGCTTTTCGAGCTGGTCTTTGATCGTAATAAATTATGATGATGATGATGATGATGATGACGAACTTGCAGCCATCCATAAACCCTTATAGCAGGTTTACTAGTACACAGGGGAGAGTAGCTGGAAAAGAAGCTCTGTGCTACAGCTGTTGTCTCTCTAGACACTTAGGAACAGCTGTGAGTCTATTTTGTAGCTGCTAAAACAGGAATAGTGGACTGAATGAATCAGCCCTAAAAGTCAGGATAACACAAAGAAATTTAAAATGAGCCACTGTCCTCTTGCAAAGTCTACTATTCCAATTTGAGCTATTGTGATATTGGTTTTACAGATGGACCAGGAAGAGTAGTTGAGCGGGTGTTTATAGAGGAGATCAGGGATATTAAAGCACTGGGAAATATGCAGAAAAAGAGTAGCGGAAGCACCTTCCAATTGGGGAATCAGCCTTCCCCAAGCTGGTGCCCTCTCAATATTATGGACTACAATTCCCATCAGCCCCAGTCAGCATTTCAGCCTAATGAAAAGAATTATAGAAATCTGTCAAATTATAACAATGAAGAATAATGAAGAAAGTTAACAGACAGAAATTCTGTTGGGTGACCCAACAAAATCAAATGGCAAAAGGTGGGCTGTGCTTTTGAGTTTCCAGGAGGCATCTGAATGGACACTTTTGGAGACAGATCAATGGGAAAGACAGGCCTTTGGCAGGGCTCTTATGTGTTTATAGTATCTCTAGACTTCCAACAATTAGATGCTCGAAAGATTAGACACTAATGGGGAAGAGAGCACAGGGCACAGCACGTTTGAGCCTGAGTGTTTCTTCGCAGTGTTCAAGAGCTTCATTTATGGGCAGCCTGAGACTTAGGAAGCCTTGCATGATTAATCTTTTAAAACAAACACTGAAATCCCCATCTTCTACAAATCTTGCATCAAAAGCTCAGCAACCGATTGCAACATCCTTTCTTTTTTGATCCAAATCACATATGAATTTTGCACAGAGAAACTCGGGCCTCGGTTCTTCAAAGAACTGGGCTGCAACCCATTGCACAGTCAGGGTGCTTAAATCCTATTCAAATCAATGAGGTTTAGCAAACTATGCATATAATTACAACTTTGAGGATGCTTCACATTCCCCCCCTTTTTAAAGGTGTACCCTTCAGATATTTTCATGTACCACTAAACACATGATGAGTGAATGCAACACATGTCAGAGAGCCGGGGCTAGCTTAGGATCTCTGCCAGATGTGTCCTTGTTTGCAAAACTGGATTTGTAGCATGTGAAACAGAAGCCCTACTCAGTCTTTTAACATCTCACGGAGAGAGAGCAGGGTTGCATGCACTTGCCCTGCCTTAACTGTTCCATCCCAAGCCACTGCCACCCCCATCATGTTCACATGTTGGAGGCATGTCTGATGAATGCCCATAGGCTGTATTTGTATAAAGGAACCGTGGCCACACAGGCTTTAATTGGATGCAATGGTAAACCATGGTTTGCGCAAGTCAGAAAGTGAGGAAAGAAATCAAGATTGTGCAAGACTCAAGTCATGGCCCATGGCCCAGATTGTGCAAGACTCAAGTCATGGCCCATGTTTTAACTATTATGTGTGAACTGAGCCAGTCTTTCTAGGACCATCACTAAAAATAAAGGATTAGTCCACGAATGTTTGGAAAATGTAACGCAACTGATCATCTGTTTGATGCTGCTGTTAAAAACTAATGATGCCCACATCAATAATCATGGAAGAATGCAATTAGCTGTATTTTATTTTTTGCTTCAAATGCTCTCTAGTGCTAAATATTTTCCATTAAGGTTGGCTTCCTGTTCCTTTTACCTGTTTTGTTCTGAAATGACTAATTTTACACTTGCCAGTTTCTGATAATGAATAGCTCATCATTGCTTAGAGAAACAAGGGGATTGGTTTTTTCATAAATGCAGCACCTCGGAGGACTTGGTGGATGAGCTTGGCAAATACAAATTTGGTCTGCGGTGTGCAGATTTTAAGATCAGCATGCATAACACACAATGTAACGCTCAAAGGATTGGGCAAGGCTTCTTTTACAGGGAAGTGGGACAGGGTAAACTCTACTTTCAGAGAATACAATTTAACAGCCTTTTCTAATGTCCCAGTTTTCATTTAGTGGGGTTCACAAGGGGGGGTCAAATCGTAATGTTGGAAAAGCCCAAGAAATATCACAGCATACCAATGTTGGATTTACAAGCTGATGCCAGGAAATGACTTGTGGTTCTAGCAAAAATGGTAATGCCCAATGTGGCACGAATGTAAAGGATGCCCTGAAACATGCAGTTCCATAATCAGGATATTGGGCATCTGGGTTTATTTATAAGCTACACTTCAGCTTCAATATTTCATATTCAATATTTTAACAGACATTTTTGTTCAAGAAGTCTTTCCCTGAAGTGTGATCGAGTCATTATATGGAATATTAATTGTATATACTTGTAGAAATTGTGTTAGTTAGTTAGTTAGTTAGGTTTGGGGTTTTTTGCACTGCTTAGATGGCTTCAGGGCATGAAGTAGATTATAAATCTGTAAAAGAAACGAAGTAACATGCATGCTGTGGTATTAAACCACTTGCCACAGAATTCTCTTCACGAAATATTTATTATTCCAAACAACACTGCAGGGATGTTGGGATAAGCTTTTAGAGTGCTTTGATTAAAGGAAAACAGCAACTGATGTGTCCTGCGAATCAGACTCCTTGTTCAACCCCAACCTCATCCTTCTTATTTCTCATCACTTCTTATTTCTCTTTTATCTTATTCTTGCTATTATTTTTCATCTTCCTGTTTATTTGATTGAAGAAAGACTAGATTTTCCAGTAGTTTCACTGGGGCCCAAGGTCCCAGGTCATAATTGAATGATTAGAAACATCTTTCTTTTTCACCAGAGTTAAGAACCACCCAAATGACACATATATCTGCTGTTTTTTTTAAAAAACTGTTACCGATTTCATTCTAATTTTAGTTTGTCTCCTTTATAGCCTATTATTATTATGGTTATAGGTACAGAAAATGAGAAATGTGAATCATAGAATCATAGAATCATAGAGCTGGAAGAGACCACAAGGGCCATCGAGTCCAACCCCCTGCCAAGCAGGAAACACCATCAGAGAATTCCTGACATATGGTTGTCAAGCCTCTGCTTAAAGACCTCCAAAGAAGGAGACTCCACCACACTCCTTGGCAGCAAATTCCACTGTCGAACAGCTCTTACTGTCAGGAAGTTCTTCCTAATGTTTAGGTGGAATCTTCTTTCTTGTAGTTTGGATCCATTGCTCCGTGTCCGCTTCTCTGGAGCAGCAGAAAACAACCTTTCTCCCTCCTCTATGTGACATCCTTTTATATATTTGAACATGGCTATCATATCACCCCTTAACCTCCTCTTCTCCAGGCTAAACATGCCCAGCTCCCTTAGCCGTTCCTCATAAGGCATCGTTTCCAGGCCTTTGACCATTTTGGTTGCCCTCCTCTGGACACGTTCCAGTTTGTCAGTGTCCTTCTTGAACTGTGGTGCCCAGAACTGGACACAGTACTCCAGGTGAGGTCTGACCAGAATAAGCTACTTAAGTAGGGAACAGTGTATGGATTGCAATCATATTGCACCTCAGTCTACTTTGCATAAAAAGTGCAAAGCTACTTGCCTTCTAACATGTTTTTTGTACCTAATTTTGCTAAGTATACACATTTTTGCAAAGCAATTTCCCATAAAATAATACATTTTTGTATGCTTTTCTTTTACTACTCTATATATTTATATGCATTTATGTACACATTGCTTAGCTAGATAAAGGGCGCTGTAGAGCAGCAACCCATTGCCAATGGGAAATTGCATTTTTAAAGATCAGTGTAGATCCAGCCCTGAAATTTCTTTTCCATCCTTATTTGTATGTCACACTAAGCCAAACCATAGTTTAGGAGGAATGAATGCACAAGTGTACAGTCCCCAGCAAAGGACATTGTACCCACTTTGCTCCTGCCTGGCTGATCTGCAGCTATACCATGAGCTAAGTCACAGTTTGACTATGTGTGTTGTCTGAACCTGGGCTCATGGCTTAGCTGTCCTGGACAAACCACAAGACACACCTTGATTACAGCTTGTGATGAGTCGGGACTCTGGAGAGAGCTAAATCATGAGCCTGGGTTCATGTGACACACTAAGAAGAAGAAGCGTTTGGATTTGATATCCCGCTTTATCACTACCCGAAGGAGTCTCAAAGCGGCTAACATTCTCCTTTCCCTTCCTCCCCCACAACAAACACTCTGTGAGGTGAGTGGGGCTGAGAGACTTCAGAGAAGTGTGACTAGCCCAAGGTTGCCCAGCAGCTGCATGTGGAGGAGCGGAGATGCGGACCTGGTTCCCCAGATTATGAATCTACCGCTCTTAACCACTACACCACACTGGCTCTCAAACTATGGCTTAGCTCAAGCATCAGCTCATCTCCAGAAGGGCTTAGCATGGCACCAAGCCTTTAGACACCACGCACTAATTGTCATACCACCATCATAATAGTCACAGTGTTTTGCCACTCTACTCATATAAAAAGGATGTTGTGTGTGAAGCAGCCTTGAGCCAGAGACTTAATGAGACAGTTAGATTAAACCAGTAATTCTGAAATATGTTGGCACTTCTATTAGTTATAATTGCTTTGTTATGAACACCGGCAGAACACTTTGTTGTGGGCCAGGCAGAAGAGACTTTTAAAAACCTGATATTTGCAAACCATGTAAATTGGGGGTGGGCTGGTTTTATTTCTTGAACGGCCAGTGATGATGATGACGATAATAGAAACCTCGTGGTCCACTGGTATATTTTAGATTTACAAAGCAAGGGGACATGGTCAGGATTTCTCAGCTGCTATAACAAAAATGTAATTAATTTGTGCTAAGTGCTCCCCAAAAGGCATTATTTGCTTAAGAACACAGACGTGCTAGAAAAAGACATTCAGTTCTGTCTGGTTCAGCATTCTTTGCAAAAATACAGGGAGTCAAAACTAGGTAGCTCACCTGAAACTGCCCAGTGGACCTTTGCTTACCCTCTGCTCAACCCTGATCGAAAACATTCCTGCAGGATTCAACTGGGTGGGTGCGGGGAACTCCATTTTTCTAGCAGCTGGTGCCTCTGTATAACAGCTCACAATTAATTTCAGCCCAAGCTGCAGAACTTGCAAGAAATATGGTACTGCTTAATGAGGATTTAATTAAGCTACTGCCACAGAATATTAATGTGATGTTACGAGGCAATCTGAGAGTGCTCTCCTCGCTGAGCAAAAGTAATTCATCACTCAGGAACTCCAATCACAGAAAATGAGGAAAAATATATATATATAAATGACCTATAGCACTCAAGCACCTGAACTTACTTTCTGTTGCACCTTTTCAAAACCTTTAGGAACACGCTGGTTACAAAGAAGAGATCTGGCGTGAAGCACCTTGGCCACTTTGTGAAGCCTTTAAAAAATCTCACTACTTTCCTCTCACCACTCCTAGTTTCCACATCTGCTGGGCCTGCTCTTCCCTTTGTTTCACCCGACTGCACTGCATGCTCTTAGATGAGCAGGGAACCTTTGCTACTGGCGCTATTCCATGACCACACTTAGGATGCCACCTATGGGTCCTTTATTAAGTATTTTTGTTATGTAATGTTTGTAGTTGGGACGCAGGTGGCGCTGTGGGTTAAACCACAGAGCCTAGGACTTGCTGATCAGAAGGTCAGCGGTTCGAATCCCCACAACGGGGTGAGCTGCCGTTGCTCGGTCCCTGCTCCTGCCTACCTAGCAGTTCAAAAGCACCTCAAAGTGCAAGTAGATAAATAGGTACCGCTCCGGAGGGAAGGTAAACGGCGTTTCCGTGCGCTGCTCTGGTTCGCCAGAAGCGGCTTAGTCATGCTGGCCACATGACCCAGAAGCTGTACGCCGGCTCCCTCAGCCAGTAAAGCAAGATGAGCGCTGCAACCCCAGAGTCGGCCACAACTGGACCTAATGGTCAGGGGTCCCTTTACCTTTACTTTTTTAATGTTTGTAGTTATGTAGGGTTGCCATACACCCATAATTTCCTGGGCATTGCCAGGATTTGTCCGTCATAAATGGTGTCCGGGCGGAACTTCCTAAAATCGGTAGAAATGTCCAGGAAAACCCAGGTGTATTGCAGCTCACATCATAAGTGTTATCCACCCCCAACAACTTTTGTGTCTGGGTTTTGACTTTTTGAAATATGCCAACCCTATAGAGCTTGGTTTGAACTTTGGAAAGTCAGCATTCAAATAAAATGATTGATTGACCTGCACCTAGATAATCTTAAGAGAAATTCTCTTTTGCACCTTCCTAATAATTCTGCAGTTAAACCAGAGGACGAATCTCTATATCTAAAACATTAAAAGGGTCCTTCGACAGCTGAAAGTTCTGCACCATGTTACAACTCAGAAGGGAAATGAAATGGCTCCTTGCCTGTGCAGATGCGCAGATGGTGTTCCAATGCAAGCAGAGAATTGCCTGTCAATTTCAACGTTTCAGATATTTCTATGCACTCATTCCCAATGCATGCATGCATCTGCCTGCGACACCTAAATACAGGAAGTGTGGGCCATTGGCCCAGCTATCTCAGTAGCTTGCAGCAGATCTCCAGAATTTCAGACAGCGGTCTCTACCCGCTGTTCGTGGAGATGCAGGGAATCAACCTGGGACAAAGCATGTGCCCTACCACTGAGCCACAGCTTAAATGGGAATCTCAGTCACATTGCGGCTCAGAATGAGCAATGTTGTCTCATGTTGTTGTGCGACAAACATGGTTCCCTTGGAGAAACTGCTATTCTATGGCTACCTAGGTTGGCCTAATAACAGGTCTCAATCCTTAGAACTAAATTCCACAATCTAACATCTTTAGTACGCCTGGCATCAGTGGGTTTTTTCGGGGGGGGGGGATGCAGTGGTACGCATACCCCTAAATATTTTGTGAATCTTTGTACTTGTGTCCATTTACTGTATTTATTTTCCCCGATTTGAACTATAAAATGGTGGTTTTCTTGAGTCAAAATGAGAGTAACCCTAAACTTTTTTTTTTTAAAAAAAGCACTGCCTGACGTGACTGAGGGGGAAAATAATTAAAAAATGTTGCATTTCCTTGAAATAATTTCATGTGCATACAGAAAGAAAAATGTAAAGAGTTTAATTGAAAATAATTTAGTTGCAAATACTTCACAAGTTAATTTTGTAAGCTATGTGGGTGGCGTTTCTGTCCAATAACTTGGTGGGGCATATATTTTGTCATCTATTGTGTGATCTCAAATTTGCTTTTGGTGAACATGAATATTCAAGTAGTTGACTTTAAAGATTTGCATTCTCATAAATATTCATGTTACTCAGTCTTGAGTGCTTTAATGTTAATATAAGGCAAGCATGAGAAAAATGTGAACATGGTCAAACTGGAATTTGCTTTTGAATTAACTTAATATTAGTAGAATGCAAGGAGCACTTAAGGTTAAAGGAAACAAGCTGGGCAGCTGAATCACTCATATGCAAAACTGTGGAGGGCCAAAGCCTTGCTTTCTTACAAAGTGATGTCTTACAAATAAGGTTCTCAAATCCCTCAAAGTAGACAGCTTTCAGCCCTACAGATGTTGTTGGACTCTAATTCCCATCAGCCCCATCTGGTATGGTCAGTGGAAAGGGATGGTGGGACTTGTAGTCCAGCAACCTTCAAAGGACTACAGATTCCTCTCCCAAGCCTTATGAGGAGTGGTTGAAGAAGCTGGGTATGTTTAGCCTGGAAAAGAGGAGATATGATAGCCATCTTCAAATAACTCAAGAGCTGTCACATGGAAGATCTAACAAGATCTAGCTAGATCCAGCAGCCCAATTGATTCTCCAGTCCAGCAGCACCCAACAACCCTGGCCCCAGCATCACGGCCGGGCCTGAGCTCAGTGGATCTGAGCCTGCTGAGCTGAGCCCAAGACTGTGATGAATTCAGACCTCTGGTGTCTATAGCCAGAGCCAGTGTGGTGTAGTGGTTAAGAGCGGTGGACTCCTAATCTGGTGAACCGGGTTCGATTCCCCGCTCCTCCACATGCAGCTGCTGGGTGACCTTGGGCTAGTCACACTTCTCTGAAGTCTCTCAGCCTCACTCACCCCACAGAGTGTTTGTTGTGGGTGAGGAAGGGAAAGGAGATTGTTAGCTGCTTTGAGACTCCTTCGGGTAGTGATAAAGCGGGATATCAAATCCAAACTCCTCCTCCTCCTCCTCCTCCTCCTCTTCTGAGGAACCAGCTCCTTCCACTCTGGAGATATTCGCCCCCTGCCAATCTGCCAGTCCTACTGAAGGGAATGGAAGAAATATGCTCTGGCTCAAACTCAGAGCCCAGCCCCTTTAAGACCTTCCATTCCTCCAGCAAGGGGGCAAACCCTGAAAGGAAGGATCTGGTCCTGAGAGAATGAAAGCCTTCAGTTCACTCTTTGCTGTAGTAAGCTGTTGACTTTGGGCTTTCCTTTTCGCTGCTCTAAACTCCTTGCTAACTGAAGGAGAACCAGTGTGTTGTAGTGCTTAGAGTGTTGGGCTCGGACCTGGGCGATCCAGGGTTCAAATCACAATTCAGCCACACAGCTCACTGAGGTGACCTGGGGCCAGTCACTGTCTCTCAGCCAAACCTAACTCACCAGGCTGTTGTGAAGATAAAATGGGGAGAGAACCATCTTGAGCTCCTTGGAGGAAACATGGAATGTATAGGTAATAATAATGATAAAAAACGACGATGGTGATAACCACCTCCAATCATCATCATCATCATCATCATCATCATCGTAATCATAATAATTTATTAACCCAGCCCATCTGGCTGAGTTTCCCCAGCAACTCTGGGCGGCTTCCAATCAAGTGTTAAAAACAATACAGCATTAAATATTAAAAACTTCCCTAAACAGGGCTGCCTTCAGATGTCTTTTAAAAAGAAGATAGCTGCTTATTTCCTTCACATCTGAAGGGAGGGAGTTCCACAGGGCGGGTGCCACTACCGAGAAGGCCCTCTGTCTGGTTCCCTGTAACCTCACTTCTCGCAATAAGGGAACCACCAGAAGGCCCTCGGTGCTGGATCTCAGTGTCCGGGCTGAACGATGGGGGTGGAGACGCTCCTTCAGGTATACAGGGCCGAGGCCATTTAGAGCTTTAAAGGTCAGCACCAACACTTTGAATTGTGCTCGGAAACATACTGGGAGCCAATGGAGATCTCTCAGGACCAGTGTTATGTGGTCCCGGGGGCCACTCCCAGTCACCAGTCTAGCTGCCGCATTCTCCAAGGCAGGGAAAGCTGCATTTGGCTTGTTGGCTCACAAGGCTTGTAGGTCTGGCTTAGAAATTTTCTGGGACATCAGGCCCAATATCCAAATCTCCAATCCAGAGGATAAAATAACATTCTGCACTACAGTGACCTCAATTCTCTGCCAAGCAAAGTGAAATCCTGCAAGCCTGAATAATTTTTGCAGATCAAGCCAATGTGCGTGCAGTTATTTATTTTTGCAGAGTCTTCCCAAGCCTGCCTAGGTGAGGGTCATGGACCTCTCAAAGTAACAACACCCCATCCTCTGGAGAGCTGAAGCTTCGCTTTGAGATTTTATCTGGCACTGGCCTCTTATTTTCATGCTTATCACCACAGCCAGCTGGCCAGTCAGAAAGACTATGGAAAAATATGCTTTTATAAGCAGGAGCTCAGATTACTTGCTTGTATGCCCAACCACCTTAAAGCATTTTGGCATACGGGCATCTCATTTGAAAGCACATTTTAAGAAGAACAAAAAAACAACAACAACCCTTTCTCTATTATTAGGGTCTTTGCAAAGAAAGTTAATTGTGGGTCCTCTGTTGAAGTATAGGTGGATTCCCATGAGGCAAGACACAGCAATAACAGAAAGAACCTTTATTGAACTACATAACTGGGAAACAGGGGCAAAGCATCTGCTTATATACATTCCTGAAAACCTGGGCCACTCCCACTCCCAACGTGATTGGCTATCTAAACTTCCAAGCTGCGAATCACGACTCAGATTTCAAGGGCCAATGGCAGAGGCCCAAATCCTGAAATGTTCTGTGATTGGACATCATGTATCGAACAGGAGCTCAGAAGCCATAGTCCAGACTCAAGCTCAGGCAAACACAGATCACTGAATATATAACACCTGTTACCCTCTCTCTTGATCATCAGGGCCAAAGCAGAAATGGTTGCACTGGAAGACCTCTGTGTCAGCTGGATCAGGTGTTGTCTGAACCCCCACAAAGCAGAAGCAAAGGGGATGGGCCACTCCATGTTTTCCCTTCCAAAACGGCCTTTTAGAAAGGGGAGAGATAATGCCTCAGCCCCAGGGGTCAAATGTTACTTTATGGAACTCTCAATCTGCCCCTTGGGTCTGTTCCCAGGCTACAAACCTCTAGCTACATCCTCTCTCTGCAGGTTACACACCCCACCAGCCTTGCTTTAAACTTCCTTGAGTGAAGAGCCACTGCACTCAAGAGGTCTGTGCTCCTCACCTTACTGACATTCTGCCACTTTAGCAATGGCCATCAAATAATTCCAAACTCTTTTCAGCATTTCTAGCTTGGAAATATGGGGTGAATTCTAGGATAGTGTGAGCAAGTTTCTTCTCGTGCAGAGGAAGGCTTCTTCTCCTTCTCTACTGAAGCAGCCATAATATGCTTCGGAGGGGATTGGGAGGACTGACTCAGATTTTTGGGGCACGAAGTGAGCTGCAGGAAGGAGAAGAGGAACCGGAAGTCCTGTTGTACAAGTGGAATTCTGTTATGTACTGAGTTGAATAGGATCCAAAAGGCATCAGTCTGATTGGTCCTAGAACAATAGGGTCCAGAATGCAGCAGTCTGATTGGTCCTAGAACAATGCAGCAGTATGATTGGTCCGAAGGAGCCACCCAATCCAGCTCCAGGTGGAAGTGAATCTGCAACCTGAATTGCCTACAGGAGAATCCCAGAATTAGCCAATCACGTGTGGCCCATTGTGTAAATAATGTATATAAAGCAGATATTTTGGGGAAACTTTCATTCCTCACTACTATGAGCTGAATAAAGAGCATGAAATCCATACTTGTCTCCGAGTATATTTCAAATTCTATAGCACAAGCAGGTAGACCAGGCATCCCCAAATTCGGCCTTCCAGATGTTTTGGGACTACAATTCCCATCATCCCTGACCACTGGTCCTGTTAGCTAGGGATGATGGAAGTTGTAGTCCCAAAACATCTGGAGGGCTGAGTTTGGGGGTGCCTGAAACAAACCACACTGAATATCATGCAAGAATCCAAAAAAACCACTATAGAAAACCTTTGGTCTTGGATGTGAGTGTCCTGAAAAGCAGTTCCCAAGCTTATATGCTATATGTCTGCAAGCAACAGTTGAAACGGAGGATTGTTTCAAAAGCAGTTTGTTGCACTGAGAAAATATCTCAAAGAGAGCTTTGGCATGGCTTGAGTAGCAGATCTCTGGATTGTAGCCAGACGAGGCAATGAAACTTTAAAGGGAGGCATTGGCTTTCAAGCTTTCTGCTTTTCCACACGGTCTGATCTCCCAAGGAACCCCTGAACATCTTCCACAGAGTCCCTGTAGGCTTTTCTCATGACATAGTCCCATTCACTGGAGGCACAGAGGACCTCTGTCCCTGCTTGCAGCCTCTGGGCATTCAGACAGAGGATCCCAATCATGCAGGAAGAGAGAGGGACCATATGTCCATAGGCTCCATTCAGACTTCAGTGGGAATGTGCAGAGGTTGAGGTGGGGCTGGCAGGTGCTCTAGGCTGTTGTGTTGCAGTGGATGCCACTGCTCAGCTGACATGGGGCCCTGGCCAGGCCTGGTGTGCCTTGCCCTTGCGCCTGCTAACTTTGCTGCTATATACCCAACACTATCCTGTGTCTGCACATCGCAGTAAGTTTAGGAAGCTGCAGTAAAATTAGTAGTGGGCGGACAAGCTGTCTTTCAGGAAAGCTTGCCTGTCATAGCCTTCCAGATCTTCTTGCTGAGAAAACCACTGAACTGGCATACTTAATTTGCACGATGTAGAAGCAAAGCCTTATACCAGCTCTATGGTGATTTAGCCCCGGCATGGTCTGCTCTGACTGAGAGTCTCTCTCTCTCTCTCTCTCTGGGGTTATACATCTTTCAAACCATGTGCTACCTTATGTGTTACCTGGAGAGGCCAGGGATTAAAACTGATGCATCTTGCATGTAAAATATTGCTCCCTGCTGTCTTGATCTAGGCAGATAATTCAGTGTAATCTGAAAAAAAAGGGGAAGTACTGTAGACACATGACCACAGCAGATACGTAGAAACTTCTAAAATTCCTGATATCCAAAGGTTTCGTTAAGTGGGTCATGTTCTGCAGAATATTCTGCAGAATATTTTCGATCCGATATATTTGGTAACAAGTTACCCAGATATATTGGGCCACTAACAGCGCTGTTTCACAGAGTTGGTGAAGGAATCCCAGTTACAGCTGCACACATTTGGGGCTACACCCCCTCCCCCGAGGCTTAATTTTTAAATAAATAAATAAACTAACATGAGAGTTTATTTAGTAAAAGGGCGCAACCCTAAGGCTAGATGTGACGCAATGAGTTGAGTTAGGAGTCAGTGGGATTTTGCCTAAACCAGGCGATCCCTGGCTCGATCAGAAATATGTTGTTCCGAATCCTGGCTCTGCTGGGGTCAGCTAGCTGATCTAAGCCCTTTGAATCTTAAACTAGAGTAAGACCTTTAAAAGGGGTGTTGGGGGGGACCAGAAGAGGGATTTAGGGTGGATCCTTAGCCAGTTCAGCTAGGTGATGCGACCTGCCAACCCATCAAAAACTCAAACGCAAATGAGAAATGTTTTCTTTCTCCCTCTGCAAAGCTTAGGCAGCCAATTCAGCCAAGGCTGTGAACTTAGAAACATACTGTATTTTCCCATGTATAAGACTATGTTTTTTTAATGCAGTCGCCTTATACACAGACAGTGCAGAGGGGGACAGGCGTTTGGTGACAGCTGCGAGCAAAAGATTGGCAGCGGCAATTGGGCAAGTGATTGGTGGCTGAGGCAAGGCCTGCTGATGATTGGCTGCTGCTGCGGCAATTGGGTGGGCAATTGACGGCTGCTGGCGGCAAGCGTGCAGACAATAGGCGGCTTCGGCGAGGTGTGAGATTGCCATTGGGCCAGAGATATTGGGTATAATATTCAGTTTGAAGACTGGGAAAAGTTATGGAAGGAGAACTTAAAATTTACAGCATGCATGGTATTGAAAGAGAATGTGATGAAAATGTTTTATAGGTGGTACATTACACCGGTAAAACTGGCAAAAATGTACAAGACCTGTAATAAGTGTTGGAAATGTAATGAAAAAGAAGGATCATTTTATCATATGTGGTGGGAATGTAAGAGAGTGAAAGACTTCTGGGAGTTGATATATAACGAGTTGAAGAAGATTTTGAAATATACTTTTACAAAGAAGCCAGAAGTCTTTCTGTTAGGTATTACAGGAAAGGAGATTAAGAGAAAGGACAGTAAGTTTCTCCAATATGCAGTGACGGCAGCAAGAGTGTTACTGGCACAAAAATGGAAACAACAGGAAATACCGACAATAGAAGATTGGAGGTTTAAGTTGCTAGACTACGCTGAATTAGATAAGATGAGTGGAAAAATTAGATACATAAGAGACCAAAAGTTTATAGAAAACTGGGGGAAATTTGTCAAATATCTGGAGAATGTAAGTGATGGTCAAATAACGCTAGAAGGTTTTAAAAGAGCACTGTGACATACGCGAGAGATATTGTTAAAAGGAATGATAGAGAAAAGATATAATTAATGACAATGGTAAAAAAGGAAATGCGGAAATTAATAGTGACTATGAAAGATTTACAGAAAAGCTGAAGGAAGTCTAAAACCAAAGACTTGGAAATGGAAATGTGAAACATGAAAATAATATATGTGTTGTTTTGTTATGTTGTAAATTAATAAAAATTATTAAAAAAAAAAAAAGAGATTGCCATTGGCGGTCAGGCGGGTGAGTGCTTTTCGGCAACCCCCCCCCCAAAGCACAACAACCCAGGGCAATCTCTCTCCCCCCCCATTTCCTTAATTTGGTGTCCCAAAAAATAGGGGTCATCTTGTAGACTGGGGCATGTTATACAGGGAAAAATACGGTCATTTTATTGATCAATTTGTTTAAGCTTTGGTTTTCAATCAATGAATTGTTTAAAGGAACAATTAAATGGAACCATTCCACAGTCCTCATTGTGTTCTTGGTCTGTGTATAGTCTATAAATGACAAATATCTAGCACAGAAGAAAAGCAAAACCAAGCCAAAAAGCTTTCAGAATAGCAAAATGAGAAATAAACCCAAGTGTTAGCCTCCTATATCCTTCCATTTTTTATAACCTGCACAAATCTGTTGGTATGGACCACATTAACATTTTAAAAGAATCTTGACTTGCACTCTCGAAGCCTACTCAATAATGTATTGTGTCCTTTTAACTGCTAAAACAGAAGCAACAACACGATAGTGATATCCTACCAGATAGGCTTAAATTGATACCAGTTCCTGGGAGGTAGAATGAATAGAAGGAGGACTGTGTATTTGCAGTGAGACCCTGGCAGCCAACAAATCAATGCCTGTCTTTTCTTATATATATAATAAATATATAAAGCAAGATCTCTATCGCGTTCTCTTTCTTTGATCTCAGAATGCCTTTAATCTTTAAGGCCATTTAATACGGCACAACTTTCAGAGTGAGAAATCTCATACTCTTGACTTGTTTGGGGGAAAACAATTTCATCTTTTATCAGGACTCTCTGAGATCAGGCATGCCCCACTCCCACCACCACTCGGCTTTAATGGGCTTCCTGGCACTGAGAAGCATTTCTTTATACAGCGGGAAACTGTAAAAAATGCAATGTGAAGACAGTGGAACAGAAGCTTCCAAGCAAAAATGACTATGTTTTGGTTTGGGTATAATTTTGGAAAGATCGGAATAGGAATGTTCATCTTCAATTGTGGCCAAAAAAATAAATATTTTTTTTAAAAAATGAATCCATTTTTTAGCCTCCACCTGAGATCCCTTCCTAGATTCAAGCCTAGGTCAAATTCAGGAGTATCCTTAGAAGTGACTCCTTCCACATCTGAACTGTCCAACTAGCAAACATGGGAAATCCCTGTTTAGTTATAAAGACCTAAGAAGAGCCCTGCAGGATCTGTTAAGCATAACTGGTTTAATCGACACAGAAATGAAAATGCCTGTATATTAATGAAGGTTTAAAATGGAAAATGGCTAAATGTGTATTGCTAACACTGGAGTTTTTCCCGCAGTAGTTTTTCTAAGTGGTCTCTGAGCTCTTGCTGAGTTGATAATTAACTAATTTTCTGCTAGCTAACATATGAGTGTTGTAACCTTAGATCAGGTGACAAAGGTACTGAGCTGCAAATTCGCCATCTTGAAAGAACATTTTGATTTTTGGAGTTATCTTTTATTTCTAAGACACTGAGCTTGTTCTGGACAGCACAATACATTGTGTGGATATTTTGGGTATATCTTTGATGCTTATGTACTGTTTTTAAAAAGTTCTGCGAGTAAAAGTTTGAATAATATTGTTATGGGTCTGGGCAATGCTATCTTCCAAAAGGAGTCAGTTCCTATACTTCTAGTTGCTTCAAACTACACAATATTAATATCTGCAATAGGATCAGACCAAAGGCCCATTTAGTCCAGAATCCTGTTCTCACAGTGGCCAACCAGATGCCCATGGGAAGCCCAGAAGCAGGTCCTGAATATAGCAGCACTCTCCCTGCTTGTGATTCCCCAGAATTGGTATCTAGAGGCATGCTGCATCTGATAGTGGAGGTAGAACATGATCCTCACAGCTGATTACCATTGATAGACTTATCCTCTACGAAGTTGTCTAAAGCTATTTTAAATCCAAGTTGATGACCATCGCTACATCTTCTGGTAGCTATGGTTTATAAAAGGAACTATCTGGGTTCCAGCATTGAATATGCTCACAAAGGTCTTCATTGACCTACTTTGATCTCCTACTTGCTCCTTTTCCTACATGTCTGTGATTACACATTCAATGAGATATGTGGTACAAAACTCTCAGAGCAATGGACCTCAGAGAAGAGCTGGAGGACCACCCATTTGACAGGGCCCTGCCTATGCAAAATCTCTCCTTGGCATGTTAGTTATCCATGTTTGTTAGCTTCCCTGAAAGTGCAGAGAGACCTTGAGAGCATCTTCTCTTCCAGGGCTCAGCTTGCAGAAGGGTTCATGAAAGCTTAATGTGAAGGGAATCCTTCCTAAGACACTTTCATTCCAGGAACGCAAACAGGTTAAGCTTCCCTGTGCTTTATCCTTTTGTGCGCCTGGGTAGCAACTCAAATCCTTCCGGGCGGCTGATATAACCCCTAATGTATCAATTAAGCAGGCTATTCATGACAGATTTGTGCAGAACCAATAGTTACATGCAGTGTCCTTTCGAAATAACTATGGCTGCGCATGGTGAGCCTTTTCTGCTATGATAATGCAGCTGTAACACATTCCCTTCCGCTTCTCTAAAAAGAGTCAGTCCAAGATATTGCGATAGAGCAACCTCTTTTCTCCATCCTGGGATCTCTCGCTCATGTACACACATCTCCTCCATATCTTATTATGCTACTGGATTCTTCCTTATTCTATTTTAGCATCCCTTTTATCCATGTCTGTTCTTTCCTCCCTCCAGACACTTTTTCTATAAACCACTAAATATCCAATATCCACTAGATACAACAAGGGCTTTTTTTCAGCTGGAACACTCCGGAACTTAGTTGCAGCACCTCTCCTGAGCTTGGCCCCCGCCGATGGTGCAAACTGGTGCATCCAAAAATTTTTGGTGCTTTGCTTCTCTTCTGAAAGAATCTTTGACACCTCCCTTTTCATGGAGGTGCAGATTGCAGCTATAACAAAGGCGGCATTTTTTCATCTCCACCAAGCTAAGCAGTTGGCTCCTTACCTCACTCGCCCTGACCTAGCCACTGTGATTCACACGACGGTCACCTCCAGACTGGATTATTGTAACTCACTCTACTTGGGGCTGCCCTTTGAGACTGACCCAGAAACTCCAGCAGGGTCCTTGCTATGGGGTCCCATTCACCCAGTGCTATACCAGCTGCACTGGCTCCAGGTGGACTACAGGATCAGGTTTAAGGTGCTGGTTTTAACCTTTAAAGCCTTATACGGCCTAGGACCCTAGGACCTACGGGACCGCCTCTCCTGGTATGTCCCACAGAGGACCTTACGGTCTACAAACAAAAACATCTTGGAGGTCCTGGGCCACAGGGAGGTTAGGCTGGCCTCAACCAGAGCCAGGGCTTTTTTGGCTGTGGCTCTGATCTGGTGGAACACTCTGTCACAAGAGACTAGGGCCCTGTGGGATTTGACATCTTTCCGTAGGGCCTGCAAGACAGAGCTGTTCTGCCAGGCCTTTGGCCAAGGCACAGCCTGACCCCCTCCTTTGGTAATCCTCACATAACTCTAGCCTAATGGTTGCCATTAATTTGATTTGAACTGATTTTATAATGAATTGATTTTAGAATACTGTATTATTTTACTGTCGTTAGCCGCTCTGAGCCCGGCTTTGGCTGGGGAGGGTGCGATATAAATAAAATATTATTATTATTAATGGGAGGCTATGTGGCATGTGTTTTTGGTGGCTCCCTAAAAACAGCTTTGGCACTCCCTAAAAAAATCTCCTCCTGAAAGAAGCTCAACAACTTAGGGTTGTCCATCAAAAAAAAAAAAAAAAGGTGGGAGTTCCTGCACTTATTTTTCTAGGGGGAAAAGCACTGGATGCAATCCTGAGGCAGTTAATTGATGAAGTGGTGGGGTCAATGTCTTGGAACTCTCTCAGGAACATTGGCTCAGAACTGGCACACAAGTTCTCAGTATTGGCTCAATATTGTCTACAATGACCAGCAGTGGTTCACCAGAGTTTCAGACTAGGGACACCTGCAGCCTTACCTGAAGATCCCCGGGATTGAACTTGGGACTTTCTGTATGCAAAGCAGATGATCTACCACTGAGCTATGACCCTTCTTCCTAGACAGGTTATGTCACCCTACTTCATCATCACCTTAAACCTTCCATATGTTTCCAGGTGGGTGACTTTGACTGCCAGCTTCTCATTTTTCTAATCTCATGTTCAGTTCTCTACATTTCCAAATCAGTTTGTGTTAAAGAAAAAGAAAATCATCAAATTATCATATTGATAAAATTGCAATGCTTTTTTTAACTGTTTAGATGTGTTATTCCATTCACTTCGTATATAATTTTTGTTAAACGAATAAATCAGTATCTTTGTGAAAATTCCTCCTTATACATGTTTCTATGCAATTTTGTTGTGTGTGTGTGTGTATTTGCAGAGCAATTTTTCCTGATATAGCTTGTTTTTACACATTACTTGGCTGGAGAACTGCATTGCAAAAGTGAGAATTTCAAAGGCAGACTATGTTTCGGCCCTTGTACTGCTTCAGAAAGTGTGAATTAGGTAGGTTCACCTTTAAATGTAAACTGAAGTTCCTTTTCCACGATCACCAATAAGTTTCATTCCAAAGCGTGTCCATTTGTACAGTTTCAGACACATTAAACCTTTTTATTCTCTTTAAGTTTAAATAGAGACATGTTTCTGTATATGTACATACATACCCATATGAGATTAAATTTACATATAAGATTAAATATACACAGTAAGATTAAATTTGAGCCCTATCACAAAAACGTTCAAGATCCAGAAGGACAAACCCTTTAACACTTCTAACATCAATTGGGCTTAGACATAACCTATAATTAAAAACCTTGTATTAGTTAAGCAAGAAATGCTGTTCAAGTTGTATAATACTGTAGCTACATTATAGCTTAAATTGATAAATTAGAGCTGAGTACCTCACGCCAGCAAAAAAACAAAACCAAACCAAAACACAAAACCCAACAACAACAAAGTGACAATAAACTTAAAAGCCTGCAGGGATCTATTTTTTTTTACTTCAGTCATGAATTTCTGATGAATGAAAATGAGTCGAGAAAATTAGCAATTTTCAACGTCTTTGTTAAAACCATAAGACACTTCTCCGGAAAGCAGGAATGCAAAATGAGTCTCGCTTCTAGCATACGCTCATCTTTCTGAGTGACTTTATTGTAAGGGCAACCAGGCTCTGCCAATCTCCTTTTTAAGGAAGTGTTTTATAATCTGTCAAGGATGACTTTCCCTGGTACAGAAGAGATTCATCTCTCAGCGGTAATGGGCTTATTTTTCCCAGTACATACAGTAAGTGCTGGAAAATGTGGGCTGTATCCAATGCAAGGAACACTCGGAGTAAACCCGCTGTAATTAATAAGAATGGCTACCTTCTTTCTACCTTGAGTAGAAGTTGCTTGCCTCCAACCCTGTGCCTTCTAAAAATCCTAATATGGGATTCAGAGGGGCAGAAATGGCAAAACCCTATCTCCAAAATGGTGCCCCCCACCTTTAAAGCACTGATTTGTTGCCATTTCCACAATTTCCCCAAGGGCCAAGAACCATTCTTTGTTGACCCTTATGTCCTGGGCTATTGAAAACTGCCCCTTTCTCCTACATCTGCTGAGTCATCTGACACCACTGTGTCCATTACTACTGATGCTGATGCCACTATTTTGGCATCCACTTCTCACAAACAAGCCAGGAACGCAACAAACAGTATTGCCTTCTGTGCTTTTTCCATCTTCATGTACTGTAGTGCAGAGCCATTTGAAAGCCTGAAGCCTCCCCTCTTAAGAAATGCAAAAGAATAAAACAAAAACCACCTGCAACTCAACCGCAAAGTATCACCTCCTACTCCAAGTCCCTACATGACACACTTTCTGTTGGAGTTCATAGTCTACGTGCAGCTTGGCAAGTGAGCAATTAGTGTTTTGACTACAGGCTAGGGCAGCCATCCCCAAACTCGGCCCTCCAGATGTTTTGGGACTACAACTCTCATCATCCCTAGCTAACAGGACCAGTGGTCAGGGATGATGGGAATTGTAGTCCCAAAACATCTGGAGGGTTGAGTTTGGGGATGCCTGGGCTAGGGAGACAGAGCACGGGAGAAATTGGTCTGGAGATAAGAGGACCTGGTAACAGCTTGGTGATTGGCTGAGGTCTCTCATATAGGCAGCATGACCTATGACATTGTTTGGCTAGTAAGGAGTAATCTGGAGTGCTTGGAGAGTGATGAAGTTCGTGTCTGTATATAGTAACTTGTATCTAGCTTGTGAGTTTACTTCCATATATAATAAACTATGAAATCAAGTTACTAGTCGTCAGCTTTGTTCCTGATCGTCGTCCTGACTGAGCAGCCTCGATCGTTGCCTAGGAAAAGCTACACTACTCTTCTAAGTTGGGCAGCAATGAAGAAGTTCAAAGGTGAAGAGACTGGTCCTAGTGGCATGCGAAAGGACTTCAGAAAGTGCTCACAGGCTTTGGAGTTTTAACACTTTCTAACTACTAGAGTCCTTCCCAATATCTCAGCACTTGAGCTGTAGTGCAGGGGGGGGGGAGAGAAAAGGTTTCTAAAAGGGGTATTGTATTGTGCAGGCCCACCATGTTGGTGTGTGGGTAATAGCACTGCTGGCCAACTGAGGAGAAGGCCCCACAAGACTGTTGTGATCCCCGCACCAATGATTGGATTTCTACACCGAGGCACCCAGAACGGTGGAGAAGTCGCCTGGGGAGTGCAAAGGCAGGCAAGCAGGCTCCTAGCCACTCCAAGCCAGTGTGGTGAGACATAATTTTTGCGCCTCCTTGGGCTTGCACCCTTGGCAGGGGCCAACCTAGCCTACACCTAGATATGCCCCCAGTCATGACATTCTCATTGGTGGGGTTGGCTACCAGAGTCAACCACTAGGTGACTTCAATCCACAATGAACTGCAATCAGGAGCCCAAACTATCTGATCACTGTATCTCTTAATGTACAGTATATCTCACTGCTATAAGTTTGGTAAAAGGCAATCATGCCATTTCTAATGTCTTTTTCTCTTCCCCACCTCCCACCCCCAGTGCATACTGTCACCTGTGTGTCTTCCGCTTATTATTCCAGTTTATCAGATAAAAAAGCCCAGGAAGATTGAAGTCTTTGTTGAGTCTGTCATGCTAATTAAATTGAGATGATGAAGGTTCAGTATTGAAATAACACATAATAAACCAGCCTGATTTGGATGTTACGATTCATGCTTTTGTTGAAGAAGGCTGTGGGCTATTCAGTCGGGTCCTAATGGATTATATGCTGCAAATTTAGAAATACAAAGGAAGGTGGGGAATAATAAAACTTGCATGAGAATAAGGAAGAGACCCAGTTTTTACACGATGATGAGAATTTTATACTAGAAAAACGTTTCTGAGTGTATTTTTCTTGTGTATGTCGGAATGAAATCCCATGTGTTTTATCTGAAAGAATAAATACATTATGCTGCATGTAAACCTGCACCTTCTAGACTTTTAATGTCTTCCATTTTTAGAGCTTGGCTCAAACCTACAAGCTGGCGGCTTCCAGATGTTGTGGACTACAACTCTCACTGTTTCTAACCCACCTCATCCCCACAGCATCCAAGTGCTGGGCCAAAGCCCGGAAACAATGTGAATCACTCCACTAGTGATTCTTAGAGAATTTGGGGCTTTATTGGTTAGAAACATCTCAACAATGTCATCATCAATATAGCTGGATCAGTGTGCATGGTTCTTTATAGAGTACGAGAGGCCAGTTTCCTGCCCTGGTAAGCTTACAGTCTGAAACGGTAATCCCCGCTGTGGCAAATAATCTACCAATTTCCAAAGGGGGCTTTGATACGTGTAGAAAATGATATCAGCAACTGCCAGCTGACTGTGGCAAACTCTGCATCCATCTGCCACCATTTTGTGATTTTTAGCCATCGGGGGGGGGGGAAACATAGGATGCTTCCTTATATTTAGTTGGACCACTGGCACATCAAATTCAGTATTGCCTATACCAGGTTTCCTCAACCTTGGCCCTCCAGATGTTTTTGGCCTACAACTCCCATGATCCCTAGCTAGCAGGACCAATGGTCAGGGATGATAGGAATTGTAGTCTCAAAACCTCTGGAGGGCCGAGGTTGAGGAAGCCTGGCCTACACTGATGGGCATCAGCTCTCCAGGATTTTAGAAGAAGAGAAGAAGAAGAGTTTGGATTTGATAGCCCGCTTTATCACTACCCTGGGACACGGGTGGTGCTGTGGGTAAAACCTCAGCGCCTAGGACTTGTCGATCGCATGGTCGGCGGTTCGAATGCCCGCGGCGGGGTGAGCTGCCATCGTTCGGTCCCAGCTCCTGCCCACCTAGCAGTTCGAAAGCACCCTTAAGTGCAAGTAGATAAATAGGTACCGCTTTATAGTAGGAAGGTAAATGGCATTCCGTGTGCTGCTCTGGTGCCGGTTCGCCAGAGCAGCTTCGTCACGCTGGCCACGTGACCCGGAAGTGTCTGCGGACAGTGCTGGCTCCCGGCCTCTAGAGTGAGATGAGCGCACAACCCTAGAGTCTGTCAAGACTGGCCCGTACGGGCAGGGATACCTTTACCTTTACTTTATCACTACCCTAAGGAGTCTCAAAGCGGCTAACATTCTCCTTTCCCTTCCTCCCCCACAACAAACACTCTGTGAGGTGAGTGGGGCTGAGAGACTTCAGAGAAGTGTGACTAGCCCAAGGTCACTCAGCAGCTGGATGTGGAGGAGCAGAGACGCGAACCCAGTTCAGCAGATTATGAGTCTACCACTCTTAACCACTACACCACACTGGCTCCTACTTTGGATTGAACCTGAGACCTTCTGAATGCAAATCAGATGTTTTATCATTAAGCCAAGACCCAATTCCATTAGAAAGTGGACCCATGGGGCAGAAACATTGAATAGCTCTGCTATAAATCATTGGCAGTGCATTCATTGCATGTTCACATGGGAGTAAGTCCAAGTATCTTCAATGAAGTGTGCATAGAATTGTGGCCTACAGACCTCTGAAGGAATCGAACAGATTGGCTAGAAACCTATGCATTGGAAACGGAGAATACACGTTGCAACATTGGAAGTAGCTTTCAGAGCTGGCTATGTTTATCTCACGGACCTGTGATATTCAGCAATTAAACCTGCCAGGAAGCCTCTTTGGAGCTTTGCTTTCTTGGAATGTAACTGATACTGCTTGTATTTCCAAATTGGATTACAGTACATGGAAAATCCCTCCGATGAACCAGAGCTCTAATTAGCAGAATCCACAGCAAGGATGACAAATCAGGCAACGCCTTGTCCCATGTAGTTAAGAGTAAACTCTAAAATGTTCTCTGCAGTTCAAGACATAATCATCTATAGTGTGGGAGGTTAAATTGTGTGACAGCAGTTGTCAGGCTGGCTTCTCTTCAAGCACTCACGAAACACCAGCAAAAATTCCCATTAGCGTAGCCTGGCACTTGCGTCCTGCACGGTCTGCTTTTGAGCCTTTCTGCAAGAGCAGGTTTGTTCAGAAGACATTGTTCTCATCCATCAAAATCAATTCTGGTCAAGAGGGAGCTGGTGGCTGTAGCTGCGGACAATCACAACTTGCTTGCTTGTTAGGAAAGAAAAGCGGCGACCTAATGAGTTGGAGGCAGTGTTGAGCTTCAAAGCCAAATGTTTTGCCCAGAAGCAAGTAAAACCGGCTGCATACATTTTAAGCCAGGGTCCATATACCCCAGCCATTCCCCTTGAAACAGAGCTTGCCTCAAGTCAGGCAAGCAATGTATGATAAGGCTTTGTCTTCAACTGGTAGAGTGCTAACCACACACAATATTTCCTGAAGACTTGTTTAGTCATTTAGTCGTGTCCGACTCTTTGTGACCCCATGGACCAGAGCACGCCAGGCACTCCTGTCTTCCACTGCCTCCCATAGTTTGGTCAGACTCATGTTTGTAGCTGAAGACTTAGCAGAGTGCAAATAGATGTTCTTCATCCATTATCCCATGGAATGCATACCAAAAATGAATAAGCCCTTTCACACAAGCACGGATGAAGAAAATAAACATACCTGCTTACCAAAGAGTGCCTTTTAACAACGAATTACTTAGGCTGTAGTTCTATGCATGTGCAACTCCCACTGAACTCCAGGGACATATCTCTGAGAAGACATGCATAGGATTATGCTGTTAGTGAATTCATGGCCCCAGGTGGCATGTCTGAACTTGCCAACACCCTTTAAAAGTGTGGTTCCAAACAGTGGCGTAGCGTGGGGGGTGCAGGGGGGGCGGCCGCACCGGGCGCAACATCTGGGGGGGGGGCGCTCGCACTTGCAGCTCTCTGCCCCTACCTGGCTCACTCACTCTCTCTCACTGCAGTGCTGGCTGTGCAAATCCGATCCGAGCTGCCGGGTCGCAGCCCACTGTGGAGGGGAGGGTGCCAGGCGTGCGGTGCGGTGCGGAGAGAGAGCGAGGGACTATCTGGGGGAGGGACAGTGCAGGGGGGGGCGCAAATTACTTGCCTTGCCCCAGGTTAGGGGGCGCAAATTACTTGCCTTGCCTTGGGTGCTGACAACCCACGCTACGCCACTGGTTCCAAATTCTGTATTCAAGGAACTCACCTTCTTCTCCCAGAAGGTGTTCCTTCACATTAAATGTATCTCAACCTATTTGCCTATTTTACTTTATTTTGCAAAAATAAGTTTACATGCGTTTATTTATTTTTTGGTCAAGAATTGGGGATTTGGAGATTGCAGAGGTGGGCTGGAGTGGAAAGAGCCAGAATGTAAGCACAGTGGAGGGAATGCAGAGCTGTTGCAGGTTGCTAAAGTCACGCCATCTTACCACAAGCCTCCCTGTTTAGACCCCTCTGGCACCTGGAGTTTCGCCAGGCCTTGACTGAGTGCAGAACAAAGCTAGAAAAATTTGTGGGCAGAGACGTTAGAAGCCTGCTATGTTTCTTTGCAAAAGACTGAAGGCTGACCTTTTTAAAGTTCCAAGTTCCATGCCAGATGGCAGAATTTCATCATTCATGACAATCCTGTGGAAACGTGTGACAAGCGGTCTCATCCCCCACACTTCAAGGCCGATACTTCAATACCAGTTCAAGTAAATCTTCAATTCCTGGCCCAATTCCTCAGCTAGAGTAAGGATAAGCAATTGCACGGGCTCAAGTCCCAATCCGGCCTGTAACACACTGTCTTCCGGATCTGAGGCTCTCCCAACATTTTCATTTTATAACAACAAAAAGAACAACAACAATTTATTATTTATACCCTGCCCATCTGGCTGGGTTTCCCCAGCCACTCTGGGCGACTTCCAACAAAAGATTAAAATACAATAATTCATCAAATATTAAAAACTTCCCTAAAAAGGGCTGCCTTCAGATGTCTTCTAAAAGTCAGATAGTTGTTTATTTCTTTGACATCTGATGGGAGGGCGTTCCACAGGGCGGGCGCCACTACCGAGAAGGCCCTCTGCCTGCTTCCCTGTAACTTCGCTTCATTGGAATGAGGGAACCGCCAGAAGGCCCTTGGTGATGGACCTCAGTGTATAAGCAGCAGCAGTGAGGAATGGAGTTTACCTGATGTCTTCATTATCTCAATGACATCTGAACTGACAAATGGAACTCCTGCACACAATAGCCTAAGAGGAAATAAGGGAGCTGGGCATGTTTAGCCTGGAGAAGAGGAGGTTAAGGGGTGATATGATAGCCATGTTCAAATATATAAAAGGATGTCACATAGAGGAGGGAGAAAGGTTCTTTTCTGCTGCTCCAGAGAAGCGGACACGGAGCAATGGATCCAAACTACAAGAAAGAAGATTCCACCTAAACATTAGGAAGAACTTCCTGACAGTAAGAGCTGTTCGACAGTGGAATTTGCTGCCAAGGAGTGTGGTGGAGTCTCCTTCTTTGGAGGTCTTTAAGCAGAGGCTTGACAACCATATGTCAGGAGTGCTCTGATGGTGTTTCCTGCTTGGCAGGGGGTTGGACTCGATGACCCTTGTGGTCTCTTCCAACTCTATGATTCTATGATTCTAAATGCCAGAACCCAGAGCTTATTCATGCTCTGGATGCAAACGGTCTGAGACCTAATTTCCAGGTAGGGGCATCAAAGACTTCTATCTGGAATCTTGGAGAGTCACTTCTAGTCTGTGCATACAGTGGTTTTACTCCATATAAAGCAGATTATTATGCTCTCCTTTTTCTAGGAATACCCCTGTGGTTGCCCAGGGAAGATGAGTACAGGTGGGCAAGTTGTCTTTCAGAGAAGGTTTGCCCACCATTCCTGACTTTTGCATTGAGGAACCCCTGACAATCCTCCAAGGAGCTCCAGGGCTCCTTGGAACAGTTTTGAAAACAACTGCTCCATTAAATTATTCCCAGCAGGACCAGCATTTTGTAAGATCTGCATGAAAAGCACACACAATGCAACTCGATTGCTCAGTTCCCAGCCAAAAAGAGGCTGCTTTAGTTACTAATCCTGCAATGACAGGAATAAATTTATTTGAGATTGTTTTGGTGCTCCTTCTCATTTCCTTGCACATCACAGAATGTTCTTTTCAAGACTCATCCTTGCAAACTGAAAGCAGCGGAGAACAACTTCATGTCTTTGAAGTTCCTGTTCTACCAATAATGGAAACATGACTCAATAAGTGCTGCCCAAGACTGAGAATGATTTTGATTTCCAAAGGATTATTCTTCATCGCTCCTCTTTAGTAGCATGAGTTGCGATTCTCAGAAAAACACAACTTTTATCTTGCAAATTAACTGGAGTTCTAAATTACCATTTTTGAGTGCTGGAATCAAGGGAATGCAGCACAACCGTTGTCCAACTTCACACAAGCAAACTGGGGTATGCACGCAGTACGCAAAGCTACCTGTGCAAAGGCAAGCCAAATTCTGCATGAAGAAAAAATTAAACCCCCTGATCTGTAGATATCGTGTGAATCTGCATATTTTCTTTACTTTTTATACAGTTCTTTTGGTTTTGCTGGCTGCTGCTGAATCGCTTGGCTCGAACCAATAGTTATGAAGAACAGCTTCTCTGAGATATAAGGGAGGGAAGGAAAAAGGTTTCTACCAAAATAGGACAGAATGCATTTGAGTACCTTACTTGTACTGCAGTGAGTTCTTATAGGGACTACATTTGTACAGGAAATTCTAGCTGTGTTGAAAGGAAGCATGCCTATATGCCACCACAATGTGTGTGTGTGTGTGTGTGTGTGTGTGCACATTACTTGTGGAATCTGCAAGGCTAACCTGTTGCGAGGACTCAATCTTTTCGTTCTTTAATCGCTCCAAGACTATATTACAAATACACTTGAGTTTCAGTATCTTCTTAGATGAGGTCAGGAGTGCAACACAATAAAACCTTATCTTATCTAAATGCTTATCCAGGCTAAGTCGTAGTCAGATGTTGCAATAAGAATTCTCCTAAGTGATTGCAAAGGACATCTTTTTTAAAAGTGACGGCTTATTACAGGCAAGGTCACAACAGATGAGTGTTGAGAAAATGTGGATAACAAACAACAGCTGCCCCATCCCATGTTAGAATTCCTGCTCCATGATTGCAGTCATGGGATTGTTGTCTATCACATGACGGTATACGTTTTGACTCCACAGAGTGGGAAGTGACAGAGACAGGATGTTTGTGTTACTATGTTCCGTGAAGTGGGGCTATTGTCCTTTGTTCTTTTTCTCTTTGCTGTCTGATGCTAGAGAGAGAGGGAGCCATGTTGTGGTGCTCCATGTGTGTTTATATGTAAATAAAGTAGATTAGCCAAAATGCTGAGTTGCTGAGGTCTGTCAGCAACCCAGTTCACTGTGTGCCAGTGTCGGTTGGCATCGGTCGCTGTGATGTTCGGGTGGAAAAAAGCTCCTGAAGCTCCTGAACGAAAGACCAGGAGGGAGAGAACATGCCAGTCCGGCATGTGTCTCTGCCAGGGTGCTACTCAAGAGTTCGATGAGCTCCTGACATCTCATCCTGACCACATCTTGGAAGCAGTAGCGACTGTTGAGGTGGTGTGGACGAGGCATTGCTGCTTTTCTGACTTTCCAAAGCATCAGATTGGGGGCACTTGCCGAGAGAGAGAGATGCAAGGTGCAAGGAGTTTGCCTAGCGCAGGAGTGTCAGATTAGCTCCCTGCACCTCCCATTTTTCTTTGCCTCCCCCTCTTGGGAGAGCTGCCTCTTGGAAGGAAATCCTACTGACTTAAGCATAACTCACTTCCATATATAACTCCAGACTTGAGTAGTAAGCACCCCAAATTTTGTGTGGCCTACTTCCGTGGAGAAAAGTACATTGAACTGGGCTACCTAGGTATACAGGTATACAATCCTAGGTATACAGGTAAATGCCTGGAGATGCATATCACTAAATTCAACATAAAGAAGGCTGATCGCCGAAGAATTGATGCTTTTGAATTATGGTGCTGGAGGAGACTCTTGAGAGTCCCATGGACTGCAAGAAGATCAAACGCATCCATTCTTAAGGAAATCAGCCCTGAGTGCTCACTGGAAGGACAGATCGTGAAGCTGAGGCTCCAATACTTTGGCCACCTCATGAGAAGAGAAGACTCCCTGGAAAAGACCCTGATGTTGGGAAAGATGGAGGGCACAAGGAGAAGGGGACGACAGAGGACGAGATGGTTGGATAGTGTTCTCGAAGCTACAAACACGAGTTTGACCAAACTGCAGGAGGCAGTGGAAGACAGGAGTGCCTTGCGTGCTCTGGTCCATGGGGTCACGAAGAGTCGGACACGACTAAACAATTAAACAACAACAACAAAAATTCAACAGGTCTTATTCCCCCTCATTCTCCATTTATTTGGGTGTCCATACACAACCAGAACATAGGAAGCAGCCTTACACTACATGTAAGATAGAAAAAGGCAAGGCTGGTCCAAGGGGTTTAGCTGCCTGAAGCAAAGGGCAAGACGTTGCCTTCTTCCAGTCCCATCCCATGTATGAAACCCCAGCAGACCACTGGCTCTTACCTCAACACTCTCCATGGCACGTCAAGGGCAGTGGCTTAGTTTAGTGGATGCAGGACATGATGTATGGTGTATGCACAGAGCTCTCTCCACTCACGGTCCCTCAATTAGGGCTGCCATATGTTCAGATTTTCCCGGACACAGCTGGGAAACGGGCTTGAAAATGGTGTCCAGGTGGATTTTCATAGAATTGGCAAAATGTCCAGGAAAGCCTGGATGTATGGTAAGTGGGGTGTTCGTTATTTAAAAATTATTTAGAAGGAAAGCTTTTTTTGGGGGGAGATGTTCCCCCCAAAAAACAAAAACAAAACCGCCACCAACAACCACTCAACAACTTTGGGAATATGGCAACCCTACCTCAACATTTGCCGCCTGAGGCAGCTGCCTCACTCAGCCTCATGGTAGGGCCAGCCCTGGAGTTGGGTATGTGTGAGTCTGTGCAGAAACTACCCTACTGTACAAAGGCATAATTTGCATTCATTCCCCCACCTACATTTGCTTCTGGGCCTTAAGTCCCAGTCTAGGAAAAGCTGAAGAAGGAGATAATAATAATAAAAGTTAAAATAACAATGGGATTCTAACAACTGACTCCTATTCAGTGGGAGAGTTTCCTGGCATGCATATCCCCACCTGCTTTTCTGCCTTGCCTCAACCCCAGAGAAAGGTTTATCTTGAAAGAGTGGTTACCAGGGGGACATCATTCGTGGAAAGGAGTATATCTCTTTTCTTACTGCTCATCTTCACCAGAGTTCTCTGAGCGAGCTGGAAAGGGCCGTGGAAAAACAGCAAGGCCACAGGGAGGTAAAGAGATTTCTCAGCTGTTATGGGAAGGCAGAAAATCTTTGCCACGCAGGTCTTGAGAGATTGCTGACTTTGATGGCGTCTCCCTATAGAACCGTACAGTTGGGTAAGGACTGGAAGCAGAGAAAACCTTTCCCATGGAACTTTGCCCCTTATTAATTTTGCTTGTTTGGTATGGAAACCCAGCCCAACAGGCATTGAGACTTGTGGGACTTGTGCCCATTGCAAAAGTGACAGAAGTGCCCAGAAAATAAAAGAAAATTTGCAAAGCTGTCATGGGGAAATCTACAGGGGATGCACAATCAACTTTGCTTCCAAGCAATCTTGAAGGAAATGTTTTGGGCCAAACAAGATGTGCGCAGTGTAAATCTGCACTAAAACATTACAACCATTTCATGCTAGTTTAACTGTCATGGCTTCCTCCAAAAGAATTCTGGGAGCTGTCACTCGGCAAGAGTCTTTTGTGTCCCTCGTGGGAGTACAGTTCCCAAGATGCTCTGGGGGAAAGGAAATGGCCATGAAACCAATTTTAAGGATGGAACTCCACATTTTGGGAGACACAGTGCTGCCACTGAAAATGGCATCCTCATAACCCTCTGTAATGTTTACTAATAAAATAAAACATAGCAATAATGAATTGCTCGTGCTTTTTTTGTGCAGACCTGACTGTTCAGGGAAAATGGGAAAATCTGTCAGTTTCAGTTCTTTCCATTTCTGATTCTTCCAATTTTTAATTCAATTTCCACATTTCTGCCTTTTAGTGTGAATTTCTCCTGATAAACAAATTTTTATCTGCAGCTTTGACAAAGGTATACATTTTTGCAAGCTTTTTGCTAATTAAATGCAATTTTGCATGTTATTTTTCACTCGTATATTCATTTTTACACGCAGTTTCCCCTAAAATGTGCACTTTTTTTCAACATTAAATAGCTGGAGAATAGCATCAGAAAATCTGGATAAATGTGAATTTTAAAGGATGGCTGTGTTTCAGTTCTCGTATTGTTTCAGAAAGTGAGAATTTAATAGATTTGCCTATAAATGCGAACTGAATCAACTTTCTCTCCCTTCCCTACTGCTCATGTGTTTGAATGTGCACCTCACACAGCCCTCTTTACCCCTCTTTCTATATATTAATGTAGCATAATATAAGGTAAACATTCAAAATGCAGAAACCAGACCCATAACCTATAGTACAGAATTCACCTTACGTGGCTCTTTAAGCCTAGATCTAGCATGTCTAGAGAGCCAATTATGCTTTTCTTTTCTTCTCTAGTCCAGCCAAAGGCTAAATCCTAAGACCTAAATATAATGTTCTATTTGTGGACAGCACATTCTGTGCGACAGTTTGTGTTAATCTGTTCTTAACCTGCAGTTTATATAGTTTATCCAGGCGTTAAGGCCTTTCAAGATGCTGAATAACTTCGCCTTAGGTAGCCTTGAGGAAGAAGCACAGGAGAATGTTAGCAGGTTCTGTTTTTACTTTTCTGATGTGTGTGTGTGTGTGTGTGTGAGAGAGAGAGAGAGAGAGAGAGAGAGAGAAAGAAAGAAAGAAAGAAAGAAAGAAAGAAAGAAAGATAATGAATGCTGTTTATTTTCTTTAAAGTACCAGAAAAGTCACAGAACAATCTACTCAGAAATAAGTCCTATTGAGTTCAATGGCGTTTACTCCCAAGGAGATGGGCATAGTACTGCAGCCAAAATATAACATAATTTGGGGCTCTATCCTTGGTAACAGGAAGAGAAGATTGGTAGCTGAGTCAGTAGACTAGAGCATGGAACTCTTAATCTCAAAGTCATGGGTTTGAGACCCACATTGGGCAAAAGATTCCTGCATTGCAGGGGGTTGGACCAGATGACCCTCAGGGTCCCTTTAAACTCCACAGTTTTATGATTCTATAAAAGAGATTGTAAAGTATGAAATACTTTTGGACAGCGATGGGTGTTTGGCGCCAGATATGGCCCCCAAAGCAATTAACCGATCCCTTTGTTCAGGTTGCAGCCCAAAGCATTGTTCAGAAAGGTTCATTTAATATCACATGTCACGCTTGATCCTCCTGCTACAGTCTTTTTTTAAAAAAAACACACAAGTAACACACATAAAACACAGAACAAAACTGGCACTTTTTAATCACTTCCCTGTATTGCTGTCGCTTTCGCGTGTTCTCTTTTTTCTAATCCGCTCGGAACATTTCGCTTTCCCTAATTTTTGTTGGCATTTCCCCAAAATACACACATGGATGAGAATCCATAGGAAGGCTCCTACTGATCCTGTTTGCAATTACCAAATGATGCTCTGCTATTGCCTGCTATTATATAAATGGGAAGGAAAAAGTAGGTCCTTTGTGTATTCCTTTGTGCAAAAGGTACAATGGAACCAACTACATCATATAAAGTGTCTCACATGAAACCCAAGCTGGCAGGGTCCCTAAGTATATCCATTTCATATCAGACAGGAGACTTCTCTGTTTTTCTTTTTGGTGCCGTCTAAAGAAGTTCCTCTTTCAACCAGCCTTCTAAAAAAAATTTCCCCATTGGTAGCAGTGATTTTATGATACGTGTTGTTGTCTAAAACTGTTTATAGTTTAGCTATTTCTTAAATAATTTTTACACGCAACTGTTTTAAACTGCTTTCATACATGTAACAGTTTTATATAATGTCAGTCTATCATAAAGACGCCTCTTAGGAAGTGATCCATGAATGAAATAATATATAAATAAATACACAATGTCTACCAGATAGATGACACTCTCAGAGAACTCTAAAAGGTAGTTTTCCTAGACTTTCTCCTGAAGAAGCCATGCTGATTCTTTTCCAGCAAGGCTTGTTCTTCTCTGTCCTTCAGCTTTCTGTCTTTAATTATGCTTTCCAGCTTTCGCAGAACAGATGTTAAACTAACCAGCATGCAATCTCTCTCCCCTTACCAGATCCCTGATGTTGCAGACAAGTTAAATATTTTTTTTGTTAGGGGATAAGCAATTTCATCTGCTGATGGACTGTATGGAAACTTATGGCATAACAGATGTGTTAGTCCTGAAGGCATCACAAGACTCTTTGTTCATCTGAGAGCATGGAAACCTACAAAGTGGTCCCAAGAAAATGGCTTGGTGGAACAGGATACAAAGCCCTTTAACTGCTTTCATTTCTCAAAGAGATGGCACACTCTTTGGGCTACATGTACAAAATGAAACAGAGATACCAGCATTGTAAGCTGACACGGGGTCATCCACACTCCTTACATTTTGCAGGTTTTGTCAGTGGTATATTAGTGAAGTACTTGCTGAGATGGAGAGGAGTGATTGGGATTAAAGTTCATCATGGAGGTGCTACGCAAGGTATATTTTTAACGTGTCAGACCACTGCTTTTCACATTTCCTCCAAGGTTTTATATATGGCTCTATCCTGCTCTTCAGCTGCGTTGGAAACTAATTGGGTCTCTTGGCACACAGCTCTGTGTGGCTCCGCGGCCTTCTTGCTCATTATAAATTCTGCAGGTGCTTTTTAAAGAACACTCAGGTGATCAGGGCAGCAAGTCACACGGGAATACCATGGTTTCCATTGAAAGAGCTTAAGACCTTGCTAGCACCAGGGCCATTTCAAATTTGCCAAGCTGGCAAATCATTAGCTAGAGCAAAGGAGCATTACTTGTAATGCGTGGGGTGGGGGGGAATCTAACTGTGCTTCTCCTATAGCAGAGAAGGGCAAGCTATCCCTCCCTGTGTGACACCAGCCATAAGAACATAAGCTGAGCACTTCTGGATTAGATGCGGGTGGCGCTGTGGGTTAAACCACAGAGCCTAGGGCTTGCCAATCAGAAGGTCGCCGGTTCGAATCCCTGCGACGGGGTGAGCTCCCATTGCTCGGTCCCTGCTCCTGCCCACCTAGCAGTTCGAAAGCACGTCAAAGTGCAAGTAGATAAATAGGTACCACTCCGGCGGGAAGGTAAACGGTGTTTCCGTGCACTGCTCTGGTTCACCAGAAGCAGCTTATTCATGCTGGCCACACAACCCAGAAGCTGTACGCCGGCTCCCTCGGCCAATAAAGAGAGATTAGTGCGGCAACCCCAGAGTCGTCCGCAACTGGACCTAATGGTCAGGGATCCAGGAAGGGCAGGTTTCAGACATTAAATGCCTGCATAAATAGGAATGTTTATTATTATTATTATTATTATTATTATTATTATTATTATACATTTATATCCTATTTCCAAGAAACTCAAGGTGGTATACGTAGTTCTCCTCCTCCTCCCCATTAGAAGAAACAAATAAGTATTAGCGGTCACATTTATACCGCTTTTTAGGAAGTGTATTAAGCAGTTTCGATGGGAAAGTTAATTTCAAGCAATTGCTTAAACCCACCTTTTCTCTTGGTGGCTCAGTTAACTTTAATTTCAACCAATACACTCTGATTGTGTGGTTCTTTGGAAACTCAGGAAAGGGGCACTGAGGTCCCCGCTCATTTGCCAACATCCCTTCTACACTAGTGATATTACAGATGCTGCTTTTATAAAAAGGGAACAAGACAGAGTGCTGTGTTTTGCCTTGTTAAATTCCAAACCAGCACCCGAAACAGTCCAGCAATCTTCTTGTCCCATTCCCCATATGCGGGTACAAATACAATTCCCGTTTAATGCGCAAGGCATTTGTTTCAGTCAAAACACTCAGACAACAGCAAAATAGACTGCACGGATTTAATTTCTGACTTTTGTGTTTTGGCTCCCTGCGGGCATTTGAACTTTGCTGAATGACAAAGGCTTGGTGGCCCCACTTCTCTTGCAGTTTGTAGGCACACAAACGTAGTTAAGATGTCGGGGGGTGAAAAAGGAACCTGGTTCTCATTTGATAAGCAGAAGACATAACGGAACAGCAAGGCATTGCAGAAACATCCTTGGCATGCACTCTGTCATGATCATAAAACCCAAGCGAGGCCCTGAAGTGAGGCTTTATAAAACACACACACTAATCAAATGTAGCGCTCGTTTCTCCAGGCACTAAGTACATTTTGTGGAAATAAATTCCATGAAAATCACTGGAACATTCCTATTACGACAACTCCTTCCAAGGAGAGGCCGAGCTAATGTGTTTCAGAGAGAGGTGGCTGATCTCAGGCTCCAGGCGTGATGACCATAAGACGGCCACAGTGTTGGCATCTAGAACACTGCCAGCACCTCTCTGCATTGGGGAAGCAGCCGCCTCAAAATGCAGTAACTCCTTGATAACGGTGAAGGAAGACTGGAGGAAGTTCAAAGATTATCTACAGAAACACTATAAGATAATGAATGTTTGAAGACATTAGATTGAACTTAAAAGAATATCAGCATAAAAATTTAAGGACTAAGAAAGACTATGTTTTAAGATATATGGAAATGTAACTATGTTAAGATATTAAGATTAAGTTGAACTAAAGATAAGCCAGAGGGAAAGAATTTACTGCTAGAATTTAAGATTTGTAATACAGAGTGGGAAGGATTGGGGAAGTCGCAGACCCAGGCTAAAGTTAAAGAATGTAAAGACACAATGACTGATTTTAATTTTTCTTTTTATTTTTTTTTCTTTATTTCATGGATTTGTTGTTGAGTTGTCTGTATGTGTTGTTTTTACTTTTCTTTTTTGTATTTGTTTGTTTGTATTATGTGTTTATTGATTGTAAAATTAATAAAATATCATTAAAAAAAGATATTTTTTTAAAATTTGATGCGCTAAAGATTTGCGATATTAAAAGCTATTTCCATTTTGACAGAGATTCATATACACCTAGGCTTTGAGGTAGTGTATCTCTTATTTTTATTTGACATGATTTACATATATATTGATTAATAGAGCAAAAGTCTTGTAAGCAGCTTACAACAGACACCTAAAATTTCCCTTTAAAAAACCCAATAAAAAAACAAAGATCAGAAAAAAGCTACATAAGTACAGTGGTGCCTCTGGTTACGTACTTAATTCGTTCTGGACGTCCATTCTTCACCTGAAACTGTTCTTAACCTGAAGCACCACTTTAGCTAATGGGGCCTCCCGCTGCCACTGCGCTGCCAACGCACGATTTCTGTTCTTATCCTGAAGCAAAGTTCTTAACCTGAGGTACTATTTCTGGGTTAGCGGAGTCTGTAACCTGAAGCGTATGTAACTTGAAGTGTCTGTAACCCGAGGTACCACTGTATTTTAAAATATAAAATAACCCCAGCATTCATCTTCACTAAAATCACTTGTTAAAAGTTCGTGCTTAAAATTACGTGCCTCGGTAGTGCTGCTGGAACAGAAAATGTTTTTAGCAGGTCCTGAAAACAATATAGTGAAGATGGCTGCCTAATATCAGCGAGTTTCAAATTGTAGGTGCTGCCACATTCAAGAGCTGATTTCTTGAAAGAGTGGAAGAAACATTACGTGGCATTTGTAAAGTTCAATGGACTCCTGTGGAGTGAGGTGATCCTTCAAGTAAACTAGTCCCTCTGAATACCAGATGTCAGGATTCATGCCTCCTGAAGTCATCTGGCTGGCCACTTTAGGAAGGAAAATACTTCAGTAGGTGGGACTTTGCCTGATCGAGTAGATCTCCTTTTTCGTTCTGACATTGTTTCTTGTCAACACGCTGTTTTGAAGCGCTGAAAAACCTGAAAAGGCTGTGAACTGAAGCAACAGTGGCATGCAGGCGAACACATTGGCCAAAAATATCAGTGTCATGGAAGCCCATTTTCAGAAAACTCAACCATCGTGGATTGGGTTTGCACTAATAAAAATTTGGAGACCTACATAAATTAGGCAAAGTAAGCAAATTTGCAAAATAAGCAGATTTGTTTCCTTTGAGGCCCTCTGCCTCATGGGCCAGGCTTTGTTTCTGCTGGGGACAGAAAAGCATCCACTTTTGCTCATGTCCAACTTGTGCTATCTTTGCCACTCAGTAGCTTACCCCAGTCTTAGACTGTAAGACTCTTGGAACCAATGCTACACATGTTTTAGCTTTATTATTTTGCAGACTGCTAGGTATACATAACAAAAGATATGTTAAAAATAATTATGTTGATGCCACTGGATGAGCAAAGAGCTGTCCAGGGTACTGAAGTCCTTCCCTTGACAACTGGAAATTATCTCCAGTCCTTCTTACAGCTTCTTGATTTTGCCATCCATTCACTATCTATTTTTCCATGTACCAAAAACCTACTCAGAGTGGTGTGGCTAAGCTGGTGCCCTTCAGATCCTGTAGGAATCCACCATCTCCCATTAGCCCTGGTCAGATTGGACAATAGTCAGAGATGACGGGCACTATGATGGCTACTTTTAGGCTGGGATACTGGGTCAGTGTCCAAGGTGACATAAGTTCAAATCCCAACTCATCCAGAAATGCTTACTGTCTGTGTTGAACCCACCTCACGGGGCTTCTGCAAGGCTGATGGCTGAAGAATTTATGCTTTTGAATTGTGGTGCAGTAGGGGACTCTTGAGAGTCCCATGGACTGCAAGAAGATCAAACCTATCCATTCTGAAGGAAATCAGCCCTGAGTGCTCACTGGAAGGACAGATCCTGAAGCTGAGGCTCCAATACTTTGGCCACCTCATGAGAAGAGAAGACTCCCTGGAAAAGACCCTGATGTTGGGAAAGATGGAGGGCACAAGGAGAAGGAGGTGACAGAGGACGAGATGCTTCGACAGTGTTCTCGAAGCTACCAGCATGAGTTTGACCAAACTGCGGGAGGCAGTGAAAGACAGGAGTGCCTGGCGTGCTCTGGTCCATGGCGTCATGAAGAGTCGGACACGACTAAACGACTAAACAGCAAGAACAAGCCCTGAAAGCTGCATTGAGTTTATTGGAGGGAGGGTGGGCTGAAATGTAAAATATTTTTGCAGTCTTGATGGCTAAAAACTTGCATTTTGGGGGTGTAGGGAAGAAGAAGAAGAGGAGGAGGAGGAGGAGGAGTTTGGATTTGATATCCCGCTTTATCACTACCTGAAGGAGTCTCAAAGAGGCTAACATTCTCCTTTCCCTTCCTCCCCCACAACAAACAATCTGTGAGATGAGTGAGGCTGAGAGATTTCAAAGAAGTGTGACTAGCCCAAGGTCACCCAAAAGCTGCATGTGGAGGAGCGGAGACGCGAACCTGGTTCACCAGATTACGAGTCTACCGCTCTTAACCACTACACCACACTGGCTCCACACTGGGGAGATAAAAGCTCGTCTTTCTAGGATGCAGAAAATACAAATTTCTAGATCTTCTGCAAATACCACTGCAGAGTATGTATCTGAGATATATCAGCATTATCCTTTCTGAAATAATTCTCATGTCCAAGGGCTAACAAGAAACTGGTGCAAATTTCCTTTTCATTTGTAGAAGAGCAGAGACAGTCATTATCATATAGGAATGATTATTAAAGCAAACTGAACAACAAATTAATCCTGAATTCATTTACACTGACTCTACCAGGCTCTTAACTACCTCCACTCATTACTTACTCTCTCTTCGCCTAACACACCTCAGCTTTCTCTGTTTTTCACTCCAAATCCTCAATCTCCCTTAAATGAACTTAAAGGAGTTTTAAACTGCTTAAGATGTTGATACCACTCTAAAGCATCTCTCCCTCAGCATGTTAAGGTTTAGGGATTACATAGCACAAGTTGGACCAGCTGCAACAAAAAAGGTTTCATTCTTCCATCCCCCCCCCCCACTTCCCGCAACAGCTACTTAGCATTCTCAAGCCAGCTAATGCTACAGAAGGATCATCACTCACTCTGGAAATTGGTACTAGAGGAAATGTTTCTGCAAAATACCAGTCACCACCACAAGAGAAGCTGGTTCAGTTACAAGTTACCATCACATCTATCTTCTCTGTATATCTCCGTCCACAGTCCATGATTAACCTGGCATTACTTCTGTGCTCATCTATTTTCAGCCAGGTAGAGTCCTTTTTTCCCTTGGTTAGACAGGTATTTTCCTCAATGCAGTGGCGTAGCGTGGGTTGTCAGCACCCGGGGCAAGGCAAGTAATTTGCGCCCCCTAACCTGGGGCAAGACAAGTAATTTGTGCCCCCCTCCGCTGCACTGTCCCTCCCCCAGATAGTCCCTCGCTCTCTCTCCACACCGCACCGCACCGCACGCCTGGCACCCCCCCCCCTCCACAGTGGGCGGCAACCTGGCAGCTCGGATCGGATTCGCACAGCCAGCACTGCAGTGAGAGAGAGTGAGTGAGCCAGGTAGGGGCAGAGAGCTGCGAGTGCGAGCGCCCCCCCCGATGTTGCGCCCGGTGCGGCCGCCCCCCCTGCACCCCCCACGCTACGCCACTGCCTCAATGGGCTCCTTAGTTGCTGCTGGCTTCTTCTTTTATCCGATCTCCTGCTCTGCAAGCCACCTGTCACTTTTATTAATATTCAAAAGGGTACTAAGGCTAATGATCTTTCTGCTTAAAAGAAATCACAATATATGACATGTTACAAGGTTAATGGTACCAGAGACCTATGACTGTATGGAAAGGAAAGGAACAACCACGAAAAAACATTTTATTGAAAGAAGCAAATTTTTGGCTTTCCCCACATGTGAACATAATACCTGCATTGTGACGGACTTTAGAGAAAAGGAAAGCGAGAGGGAGCATAAAAGAGGTATATAAAATTATGCATTCTGTGAGGAAAGTGAACAGTGATAAGCCCCTCCCCAATAATACTACAACTTGGGGGACATCCAATCAGTGGCGTAGCATGGAGGGCTACTATTCCAATAAGGGAAGACATGATTGGCTAAAATTGAGCGGGTCAGTGGATGACGTTTGCAGATTTCATTATGGGACCTTCTACCTCCCCACCCCCAACCCCGCTTGGTTTGGGAACTGATTACGCAGCAGACGCATTGTACACATTACTTTGAAAGTGTATCCAATTTTGATGAGCCGCTGGTAATATGAAATCATTGTTTATCTTAGCCCCAAGGTATTGTGTGACATACCTAGGACAGTGGGAGATTATTATTATTATCATTTTTAAAAGCACCGCTTCATGCAATGACTCATAAGGGGAGAAATGTTTAAATAACCTAGTACTGAAAGTATTAGCGTTACATAAAAATAGCATATCTATAAATGTGCCATCTGGTTCAAAAGAAGGTATTTTAAAAACAAGTAAGAACTAATACAATTTGCATCCACTTGATAGAAGGAACTACGCCTGAAAGTGCATTGATGTTCAGTCTTGTGTAGTTTCTCGGATTATGAATGCAACTGAGTGATAAGTAGCTACTGCAAAAGCATGGCAATGAACCAGTAAAAAAACTACACAAACACCACAGTTAATTTGCTAGCTAAACTCCTTGTAACAATGAAGCCGGTGATCCTTCTCCCTCATACCTGCCCCCCTAGACATTCTGGGCCTAAAAGATATTTGACAATGCTACCTCCATCCTTAGGCTCCATCACAAACTGGCACTGACTGGGGACACACTTTGAGTGCATCAAGTCAAGGCTACGAAGGCATACAGAAAGGTAGCCTTGGTGGTTTATACTCAACCGTAGAATTTCCTTTCACTGGGAACTTGCCAAAGCTTGAGTATGAGCATCTTCTAGAACAGGTGTAATTTTTTAAATTAAAAAATCTAGTTAGTTTTTGATGGCCTTGGTAAATTGATCACTGTGATCAGGGAGTTCATTATCTGAATTAATAATAATAATAATAATTTATTATTTATACCCCGCCCATCTGACTGAGTTTCCCCAGCCACTCTGGGCGGCTCCAAATCAAGTGTTAAAAACAGTACAGCATTAAATATTAATAACTTCCCTGAACAGGGCTGCCTTCAAATGTCTTTTAAAGATAGGATAGCTGTTTATTTCCTTCACATCTGAAGGGAAGGTGTTCCACAGGGTGGGCGCCACTGCCGAGAAGGCCCTCTGCCTGGTTCCCTATAACCTCACTTCTCGCAATGAGGGAACCGCCAGAAGGCCCTCGGCGCTGGATCTCAGTGTCCGGGCTGAACGATGGGGGCAGAGACACTCCTTCAGGTATCACTCCTTCAGGTATCACTCCTTCAGACTGAGGCAGTTTAGGGCTTTAAAGGTCAGCACCAACACTTTGAATTGTGCTCGGAAACGTACTGGGATTCTGGACGTAGTTTATTCTGGACAAACTCTTCCCAGCAATAGGTATTAGTCCCCATTCTCCAGTGTTTTGGGTGGGAGCTGTGCTGCTTCTGGAAACCCCCAGGATTCAAATCTGGAACCTCAAACTAGTATTATTCCCATTATCTAACAGATTTTCTACGTGTACCCAGTGTCGGATTCACATATAAGCTCAACAAGCTATAGCCTAGGGCCCCACTCTCTTTGGGGCCCCCCCAAAATTATGAGTCTTTGGAAATTGTGTTTCTAAAGGAACTTTTGTTATTGCCAAATGCAATTATGTTTGCATTATTAATTTTGTTATGAATAAAAATCATTTTAAGTTAGAGCTTAATAATTATTTCACTATTAATATACTTCTTAATTGTATTTCACTATTAATATACTTCTTAATTGTATTTCACTATTAATATACTTCTTCTTAACTGTATTTCAGTTCAACAATTACTTTGATAAAATACATATTTTGTTATGTGCAAATGGCTTTAGATACCTATTAGGTCCATAAATTACCATATAGCATATATTCAACACAAAAAACAGAGAAAATTTGTTGTTGACAAAGGATAGCTGGACATATAAAGGGCCCCATTACCTTTAGTAGCTTAGGGCCTCATCAAACCTAAATACAGCCCTGCACATAGCTGTCAACTTTTCCCTTTTCTTGCGAGGAATCCTATTCGAAATAAGGGAATTTCCCTTTAAAAAAGGGAACAGTTGACAGCTATGGCCCTGCGTGTATCATAAAGCCACTTCCGAGCTCGAGAGGAATCCTCGGCCGCGTCATCCCCCTTGCCAGCCAATCGGCATGGTCCGAGGATCTCCCTCTTTCTGAGCCTCAGCTGCTCCGGTTTCCCACCCCCCTGCCCTTTAGGTCTGGCTCTTTGACATTGCTATGGACTTCGGTTGGTCGCCATTAAGGGGCCTGGTAGGAATTTTTTCCACTTGGCAAATTGGCTCCGCCACTTGATTTTTTGCCTACCTCATAGCAAATCATCACAACTTCCTTGGTATTGGCGGTTAGGCTTTGGTAAGGGTATTGTTATGTTAATGGGGGGGGGGAGGAAGCGCATCAACTCCCCCAGTTCAAAGGGTAGTCCGGTAAAGGATTCCAGGGGGCGTGGCCCTGTCCAAAGCCTATGGAGGCGAGGGCCCAAGGCACGCCCCCTAGCGGTGATCCCGGGGGAGTTCCTAGTTGATGTGCATCACAGGACTCCCCCTACTGGTGGTTAACCCTTCCCGGACTTCAAGCAATCAGGCTGAAGCCAGTTAGACGGTAGGACCAATGCCTAAGCCAATGCCACTCATTACCTATAACCAATAAAGTTGTGGCCAATTTTCGCCCATTAACCTAAAATACTGTGTTGTGTGTTTTATTTCTGATGGGGGGAGGCGGGAACTCACCACGCAAACAACCAAAGCAACATGATCCATCACTAAGCAGCTTTCAATCTCCATTAGGAGGACAAGTCTGCAAATGGGGTGGAGGTTGGGGGGTGGAGGTGAAGAGGCCAGCAACTTGCAATGTCATGGGGATGAGTGATGTCTACATGCCCTGTTTTACATAATTCCAAGAAGCCGTGATGCCCAACACCCAAGGAAAGGGCTGCAATTTAGTGGTAGAACATCTGCTTTGCATGCTGATAGTCCCGCAACTCACCCCAGCATCTCCAGGTAGGACTTGGAATGTCCCATCTCAGACCCAGGAGAGCTTCCTCCAGCCAGTGTCTACAGTACTGAGACTAATGGACCAGTGCTATAATGGCCTTGCTATAAAGCAGCTGCGAAGTTTCTATGTACTCTCTCCTTTGCTATAGTTCAAATACAATTACAAGGTGAACTCTCTGGGATGCGGCATCTCTGCATATCCCAGTTTACTAGAAGCAATCGATTTCCTTTCTGTTATTAAGCCTCAGCCTCCTCACAATAAAGGAGAATATTTTCGGAGCAGGAAGCAACGTGATTATTTTCCTCATGGGTTCATTTATAGCTCTGATGCCAGAATTTCAAAATGCAGGGCATTTATTACATCGTGCCACAGATCCAAGACAGCCCTGACAAAGTCTCCTTTTTTCTTAATGCATTGTCACAAGTAAATGATCTACAAGCTGAAGACATTAGGAAGCAAGAGTCGATTCATTTTCAATTTACCTTTATTGCAGCAAAGCCAATTTTTCTCCCCTAGCTGTGGGGAACCATACGCTTTGCAGTGTGCATTTTGTTGCCAGGGTCAGAATAGCCACTATTTTATTTACATTATCGCACCATGCTTTGAAAGCTCCAGAGCAGGCCTGTTTATATTTTCTCCCTCTCTTTAGAATATAGAAAATATTCTAGTCCATGTGTGGGAGACCAGATAGAAAGGCTCCCCCCAGGGTGGGAGGCTGTGGGAAGAAACAGAAGTTCCCAGGTCTACTTTTCTGTAGCTGGTTAAAGAATATGAGACAAATGTGATAGAGGGTTTTTATAGCTTCTCCTCTCTCTTGCTTCTTTATTTTTTGTTTTTTCCTCTTATTTTGACTTTTCAGTGTCTTTTTCTTCTTTTAGATTAGTTGTTTGGCTTTTATTGTACCCGATGTTGAAAACTTTCAATAAAAACATTTAACCATTTTTTTTTTGTAGAAATTAGAAAACATTTATGGATCGCCAACGCTCTCCTATGCATGCCAAGTGGAGATTTTTTTTTGGGGGGGGGGGAAATATACGATGAATTAAAAAAGATGATAGGGATAACTTTTACTAAAAAAGGAGGCATTTCTATTAAGTATTTTAGATAAAGAGATCCCAACAAATCTGAGGGAGGTATTCTTGTATGCAATTGCAGTGGCTCTAATACTTGTGGTCTAGGGATGGGAAGATCATGGGGCTCAAAAAATAACAGACTGGCAAATCAAATTACAGGAATTGGTGGAGATGGCTCCATTGACTAGCAAACTCAGAGGAAACTCAAAGCAAAAACTTGCAGGAAAATGGGATGGTTATAGAAGATATGTTCAAAAATACAATAATAGTTTTGACTCCGTGCTAGCATTTGAGTGACAAAGGAAGTAAAAGGAGGTGGATGACAATTAAGGATTTATTATGTTTTCAGAATGTATTGGAAAATTTATATAGAAAGGTTTATTGTTTTGTGTACATTCGATTGTAAGATAAAACATGTGCAAAGGGACTTGACAGGAAGTCAAAATTGAAGAAAAGATTTTGTAGGATAAAAGAGGAAAAATATTTACTTTCATTATTATCATTTTTGTGTGTCTGTACATATGTGTGTTTTGTATGGAATGATTGGGAGGAATAAGACGGTAAATAACAAATAACAAACTAAATATTGATGTATGTAATTTTTATTTCTCAGTTATATTTAGTGATAGTATGGTTGTAATCTTTTGTAACATAAAATCATTCAATAAAAATTATTTTTTTAAAAAAGTGCAGCTCTGCACTCAGGGGAGGAAAACCTCATAGTTGGTAACGAATTTTAACAGGGACTCAGCAAAGGCTGAAGGAACCAAACACCCAGTGAGTTCCACCAACTGACTGACTCCAGTACAAATCAAGGTACAGATAGAAGGTTCTACACAGGGCAATCAAGTAAACCCCATTGAATTCAATCTGTTTGTTGCCATATGATGTCAGGAGCAGAAAAGTTAAACCAAAGAAAAAGGTAGGAAGAATCAGGAAGCCCCTTCCTTTGCAGCCGTGACTTGAATTCTGTCTCACGAAACAACATTAATTCCCTGCATGTAATGACACACACAGCAGCAAGAAAAGTTGACTATAGCTGTTTCCATGATGTGCTATTTTGCTCCCCTGCAGGGAGCTTTTGTTGGAGGAACAGCCCAGAACTCTACCATCTCGTTGGGGTGTAAAATATAGATGAGCTCAGCGCTTGTTGGCTACACTGAGCCATTCCTGTGTCAGATGGAGTTATTACTAGACAAGTAACAGATTCCCTTGTGAACTTTCCCACATTCTCACGCTTCTCACTGGTCCATCTACTTAATGATATATTTATTGCATGAATTTTATATACCGCTTGATTGTAATAAAATCTCAAAGCAGTTTACAAGAAGAATGAAACAATATACGTGAAAAAGGGCAGCAACTATTTTAAACATTCAGAAAATGATTAAAATCAACAATAAGCTAAATCCAGATGAAAACAAGTCAACGTGTCTGGATAGGTTTTGCCTAAACAAAAATCAGCTGCTGAAAAGAGCATTGTTGTTGTTGTTGTTGTTATGATTATTATAGAATTTATATACCGCTGTATACCCAGAGGTCTCAGGCCAGTTCACAGAAGAAAATCAAAATATAAAAGCACAAAATACATAATCAAAATAAAAACAACAGCCTAATAACCCATTAAAACCCTCCCCCAGTAGAGGTGACAACCATTTTAGGCATGTCCAATGGATGCACAATTGTCGACACTCAGGTCCTTTTGCACCTGGAAGAAGACAGAATGGGGGTGGAATGGGGTGGGACAATGCACACAAGAATGCAGATAGGCGGGACTTAGGTTGACTCCAGTCATGTGACCTGGAGACCTGACACTAAGCACTTGTTTTCCTTTTGCCAGACTTAAGCAGAGCAGCAGCCCCGGTGCTGAATGGGGTTTGGATCTGGTGTAACTTTATGCTTGCTTAACTTACACAAACTTGCTTAATGCCAGCTTCCTGTGCATAGGATTGCTCCCTCAAAGAATAAAGAATATTAGATTATTATTTTTTTTGCGGGTTGGGGGAGCTATTCAGTGATATGTCTTTAAGCAGGAGGCTGGTACTAATGGCCTGAATGTTTTTACACTTCTGTGTGTTTTTATTCTGTTTTTTGTGCGAGAAACAGAATATCTCCTGAGAACCTGAGTGCTCTGTTTTGTTTTTAAATTCCGAGGTGCCAGATGGCTATGGCTGAGGTTGAAAAGTATATTTATCTTGTAATTGTTTTTAATATGTTTATTTTTTCTGTTGTATTTTGCTGTTTTGTGTTTGTGTGTTGTAGTATCTATTTTTCTGTTTTTTTCTTTTCTTTCTTTTTTCTTTTTCTCTTCCTTTTAGGTGCTGTTGTGAGGTGGTTTGGTTATTGTTGTTTTAAGTTTTTGTCATAAAACTCAATAAAATACTATTTAAAAAAAAAAAGTATATTTATCTTGCATTTTGAATAACTTTTTGTGTTATATTAGCTGTGGCAGCCTTGGAACAAAGTCACCTATTTCATTTCGGAAACTCCAAATTTTTCATCAGGGATCGAAGCACATAATTCTGCTTCTGGCATGTGTACTACTAGCTTCTTCATGAGATAAGCAATGAGTGGGGAAAAGAAGGCAAGCTTGAATTATGGGTTTAATATTCTGAATAACAGGGCAATATGTGAATGAATAGACACAATAAGGAAACGAGACAGGGCAGCTTGGTGGGAGCAGCTGGATTAAATATGGAGTGAGAATGAGAGGAAGACTGCTGTGTAAAAATGGCCTCTCAAAACTCTGCCATTCTGCTTTTGGACAGGGAAATTGACGGGGCACATTTCACAGAATTTCTCCCGGGGGGATTAGACATTGTACAACAGTTTCCAGAACTCACCATTAGCCGTGATTGCAGCACAGCTTCTTTCCTTTCCTCCCTACAATTTGGCTTGTTTGTTCGTTTGTTTTTAGCTCCTTTCCTGTCAGCACTCGCCATCGAAGTTTTCTATTAAAGGGAGCGATATATTGCAATGGAAATGCATTTCTTAGGCGTGCAGAAGAGAAGCTATGTGTTTATTATTACAGTTTTAGTTGCATTTTTATTTTTTTACAAAAGGCAACCCAAAGCAACTTGCAAATATAACCCATACGTTAAAATGAAATATGAAAAGCCGGAAGAAAACAAAAGCCTAAAAACCCACCTGTGACACATGCCAAACAACAACAACCAGTTCGAATACATTCCGCTCCATTTAAAAAAGAAAAGGCAATGCCTGAATATCAATTAAAGCATCCATGACAGATGGCCACCCAAATTAAAAACCTCCAAGGAAGGAGAGTCCAAAGGGAGTCCGTTCCACTGCCGAACAGCTCTTACTGTCAGAAAGTTCTTCCTGATGTTTAGTAAGAATCTCCTTTTTTGTAACTTGAAGTTCAAGTCCTACCCTCCAGAGCAGGAGACAACCAGCTTGCTCCATCTTCCTTGTGACATCCCTTGAGATATTTGATGATGACTATCATATTCCTCTCAGTCTCCTCTTTCCCAGGCTAAACATACCCAACTCCCTCAACCGTTCTTCATAAGGCTTGGTTTGTAGAACCTTTATCTTCTTGGTCAACTTCCTCTGCACACGTTCAAGCTGGTCAGTATCCTTCTTAAATGGTGGCACCTAGAACTGGACACAGCAGTTCAGGTGTGGTCTGACCAAGGCAGACTAGAGTGGTACTATGACTTCCCTTGATTGGGACACTATACTTCTGTAGATGCAGCCTGGATCAAATGAAATTATCAAGCATCCCTACTTGCCATAGAGGAAGAGGCTATTTATTTAGTCACAAACCTGCAGTAAGAATTATTTCATTTCCGCCTGGAAAGCTCCACCCCCTGCCACCCAGTCACTGCAGTCATTGCACCCAGTCACCCCTACATATTACTTTGTTCTTCAGTCATAGAAGTGGCCTACAATATGAAGACAAGGGACAGACGGGTGTTGGAAGAGGCGTCACTTCCCATGGGGTGCACCCCCTGTTGTCTCTGATCAAGGTAGTTTTTGAAGCAATACAAAGACCTGTCAAACCATACAAAAGTACCCATCACCAGCAGTCACCACCTTTAACCCACCTCCTTCAAGTCTCCAAGAGAGGGGGGGGGGAATAAACAAACTAGTGTCTGCCTCCAGCTAAATACTGTATTTTTCACTCTATAAGACGCAACAGACCACAAGAAGCACCTAGTTTTTGGAGGAGGAAAACAAGAAAAAAAATATTCTGAATCTCAGAAGCCAGAACAGCAAGAGGGATGGCTGTGCGGTGAAAGCAGCAATCCCTCTTGCTGTTCTGGCTTCTGGGATAGCTGCATAGCCTGCATTCGCTCCATAAGACGCACACACATTTCCCCTTACTTTTTAGGAGGGAAAAAGTGAGTCTTATAGAGCAAAAAATACGGTAAATAACGCAGGGCAATCCAAATATTGCCCAGCTCAATACCAACAATAGGAATTGTTCCAAATGCCCCAAGCAGACCTGGGAATTTGCATGCCATCACTTCTCTTCAATGGAATGCAAAAAGGCTGTCATCTGCCAGATTTCTTCTGTCATAGAAAGAGTCTTGGGATTTTGGATGCCCATCTGAGAAGGAACCAGAACTATGGAGAATGCACATATGATGTCTGTCTGACAATGCTGTTTATTATTACACTGAATCGGTGTGTGTAGGAGGGGAAGGGCTGGAGGAACAGGCAGGCAATGCAAGTTGTCTTGCACAGCGACAGCCTCGTGTAATGTGCAGCGCTGCATTTGCTTCTTGCTGAGCCCTGACAGCAATGGGACAGCTGAGTGGCAGGTACTGCTGATCATTTTAATAAGGTCTGCCCAGTATATTTACCTTCATCATTGAGGAGCTTTGCTCTGCATTGCTTCCTCCTGCAGACAAGGAAATATTGTCTGTTGGACACAAACTCTGAGGTGGAAGTAGAAAAGAAGACGAGCAGAGAGCCTTTGATAACCTTCTTTGGGTTATGTATGCATGTATTAAATTCATATGCCACCCATCATCCGTAAATCTCAGGGTGGTTCACAGTGTAAAAATACAATATAAAACCCATGAAACACACACAAAAATAAGAACAAACACAAACCAATAACCCGGTCTCCCATTTAAAAAGGTAGTGGATGTCAATCAGCCTAAGGCCTGGCTGAAAAGGAGTGTTTTTGCCTGGCACATAAAGGAAAGGAGCATATTGAAGGTGCCAAGAAAGCCTCTCTGGGGAGAGTATTCCACAAACAAGGAGCCACCAAAGAAAAGGCCAGTTCTCGTGTTGCCCCCCTCCAGACCTCTCATGGAGGAGGCACACTAAGAAGGTACTCAGATGATGATCTTAGGGTCTGGGTAGGTTTATATAGAGAGAGCCAGTTCCTGAGCAACTGATGTGGTCTTTGGTAGCTACAAACCAATTTAAGCATACAGGAAAAGCATATGGAGTAGTTCATGGACTACGTACAATTTCACAATGCAGGCAGAGAGGACAGGAAGCCACTGTGGTGTAGTGCTTAGAGTGTCACAATAGGACCTGGGAGAGACCAGGAATCAAATTCCCCACTCAGCCATGAAGCTCACTGTCTCTGTCAGTCGCTGTCTCTCAGCCTAACCTACCTCACAGGGTTGTTGTGAGGATGAAACGGGGAGATGGAGGCCATGTGGACCACCTTGAGCTCTTTGGAGGAACAGGTGGGTTATAAATGCTATACATCTTATTTAAGTAAATAAATACATGTTCCCATATATCAAAACACCCCTTCCACAAAGAAATCAAGAACAAGGGGCCGGGGGAATCAAGGGGTATTATGAGTGTAATAAATAAAACCCTATCCCTAACATATGGATTTTCCATGTGCAGAATCTAGCTATGTTATCAGAATTAGGGAAAATCTAAATTTCAGCTGTAGGCTGCTCAGGGCAAGGACCTATATTGTCTTTACATTGCTCTATAAAGCACCCTCTGCATTCTGGGTACTACAATAATCCTGAGCAATGTCAGTGTGGGTATGCGTAAAAGGAGACACTGGATCTATAGCAGCAAGCAATCCCTATAGGGATCTTGCTGTCTAGTGATTAATATCTTATCAGTTAACTGAAGTCTTTCAACAATGAAGGATGGTTATCAGGAAGGGAAGTAATAGAGCAAGCTAGCTGGACCACATTTTATCTATTTATTTTTAGCAATTTTAATTCTGCACACTCTAGAATAAAGAGTCATAAATGAGCTAAATCCCTGGTGCTATTTGTCAAAAATAATGGCGACACCTCTCTTCACTTTCCCCCATCTCATTTACTCTCATTAAACTGACCTCCTATATCCCAGGTGTCATCTGTTCCGCAAAAGAAAAATGATACCCAAGCAGGGAACCCTTGCATGTGTTTCATTATTGCTTTGCAGGCCACAGTGCATGGAGCAATGTCAGCGCCCGAAAAAATCAACACTAATAAACTACTTGCTGTGGGATGCAAATTGGGATTTATAACAAAGTAGGTTTATTTATTTTTTTACTTTTTTAAATGTCAACCACCAAGACCTTGTGATTTGGAGGTCCTTGCCGTATTACTTAAGAAAAAAGCATTTGAAAAGCAGAAATATATGAACATAAGTAGATCCCTGCTAGATGAGGACAATAGCCCATCTAGGCCAGCATCCTGTTCTCACAGTGGCCAGCCAGATGCCTGCAAGCAGGATTCAAACACAAGAGCCCTCTGTCCTCCTGCGACCAGAAGCATTACTGTCTCTGACTGTGGAGGCACAGTATAGCCATCATGGCTAGTAGCCATGGGTAGCCTTTTCCTCCATGAATTTGTCTAATCCTTTTTAAAGGCCCTGCATACCTGAAGGAGCATCTCCACCCCTGTCGTCCGGCCTGGACACTGAGATTCAGCACCGAGAGCCTTCTGGCGGTTCCCTCAGGGGACACGGGTGGCACTGTGATCGAAACCACTGAGCCCCTTGGGCTTGCCATTTGGAAGGACGGCAGTTCAAGTCTGAACCACGGGGTGAGCTCCCATAAGGGAAGCTTTTAATGTTTAATAGACTATTGTATTTTAATATTCTGTTGGAAGCCACCCAGAGTGGCTGGGGAATGAATAATAAATTGTTGTTATTGTTGTTGTTGTTGTTCCGTCTCAGCTCCTGCCAACCTAACAGTTCGAAAGCATGCCAGCACGTGTAGATAAATAGGTACCGCTGCGACGGGGAGGTAAACGGCATTTCCGTGTGCTCTGGTTTCCATCATGGTGTTCCGTTGCACCAGAAGCGGTTTAGTCATGCGGTCAAGCTGGCCACATGACCCAGAAAGCTCTCTGCGGACAAACACCAGCGTTCTCAGCCTGAAAGTGGAGATGAGCGCAGCACCCCACAGATGAATTCGACTGGACTTAACTGTCCACAAGTCCTTTACCTTTACATGGTGGTTCCCTCACTGCGAGAAGTGAAGCTACAGGGAACCAGGCAGAGGGCCTTCTGGGTAGTCACTCCCACCCTTGGGACGCCCCCCGCCAGATGTCAAGGAAATAAAACATAATTTAGCAATACACTGCATGGAAAAGTGCTTTCCTTTTGAAGAAGTAAGTAAAGGTAAAGGGACCCCTGACCATTAGGTCCAGTTGTGACTGACTCTGGGGTTGCGGCACTCATCTCGCTTTATTGGCCGAGGGAGCCGGCATACAGCTTCCGGGCCATATGGCCAGCATGACTAAGCCACTTCTGGCGAACCAGAGCAGCGCACGGAAACGCCGTTTACCTTCCCGCTGGAGTGGTACCTATTTATCTACTTGCACTTTGCCATGCTTTCGAACTGCTAGGTGGGCAGGAGCAGAGACTGAGCAACGGGAGCTCACCCCATCGGGGGATTCGAACCGCCGACCTTCTGATCAGCAAGTCCTAGGCTCTGTGGTTTAACCCACAGCGCCACCCGCGTCCCATTTTCCCCCAGAAGAATACAGGAAACCAAGAGCTACATTCAGGGCTCATTCACACCTTCATTTGTGCTGCACCTAGAAAGCACAGGTCCGAGCAGTTTTCTGCTTGGCTCGCACTTTCTAGGCATGGGTCTGAGTGGTTTTCCCCTTGCCCCACTCATTTCCAAGGGGAAACCCACTCTTTAGTGACAGATCAGAACAAATGGCAATCCGGTGGAAACCCAAATTGCCATTTGCTCCGACTGAGAGTGAAACAGCAGCTTTTCCTGGGGCAAAGCAGCGAGACAACAAGAAGTGTGGATAAGTCCTTACACTTCACTTACAGAATCCATGCCAACTCCAGGGACAGCTGCAACAGACCCCTGCCTAAAACCATGGAGAACTGCAGACAGTCAGGGTACGTCAGGGGTCACCTACATGGTGCCCACACAATTATTAAGTGGTGAGAGCTCTGTTGCAGTCTGACCCTAAGTTCTGCTGTTGGCCACAATGGAAACCGGATGCAGGACAAGATGGTCCTTTGACCTGATCCAACACTGGTAGGATGCGCCTGCAATTGTGAGCTCATTCCTAGCTTGAACAATGAAAGCCCCCTCTCTGCGACTCTTCCAGGTGAGTCATTCTTCAAGGAACAGTATCTTTGGGCTGAGTCACATCAGGATAAGATGGGGAAAGTAAAACGCCAATCGCAGATTGCTAGATCGAACAAATGCACAATCTGATAATGGAAACAAGCATAGCAAAATCCTTATCGCAAGAGAGCTGTCACCTCAACAAACTATGTGAAGAAGCCCTTATAGTTCTCTCTATGGGACTGTCTTTCTCATTGGGAAACAACGGCAACTTTTTCTTTTCTTTGGACTCGGTTAGACCTGGGCTGGACCATAAAGAAGGCTGATCGCCGAAGAATTGATGCTTTTGAATTATGGTGCTGGAGGAGACTCTTGAGAGTCCCATGGACTGCAAGAAGATCAAACCTCTCCATTCTGAAGGAAATCAGCCCTGAGTGCTCACTGGAAGGACAGACCGTGAAGCTGAGGCTCCAAGACTTTGGCCACCTCATGAGAAGAGAAGACACCCTGGAAAAGACCCTGATGCTGGGAAAGATGGAGGGCACAAGGAGAAGGGGACAACAGAGGATGAGATGGTTGGATAGTGTTCGCGAAGCTACCAGCATGAGTTTGACCAAACTGCGGGAGGCAGTGGAAGACAGGAGTGCCTGGCGTGCTCTGGTCCATGGGGTCACGAAGAGTCAGACACGACTAAATGACTAAACAACAACAACAGACCTGGGCTGAAGCACTGCTGCAGGAGACCTTGGGGTGGAAGAAGAGCTGGTGTGGCCAAGGCAGCAAGAAACTGAGGGCTCAGTGCATCCTAGAAGGTCAACTGACCCTTGGGAGAAGCATCTGAGCTGTCCAAAGGATGGGTGGGCACTTTATTCATGTGAAGTGCTGGCACAAACATGAATGCACGCAGTGCAGCACATCTGGCAGGGCTGCGTGAAGGAAGTGCAGTGCCTGATTTCAGAGGGGAAGGGCCATAGTACCTGCTTTGTACACAAAGGATTCAATCCTTGGCAACATTAGCCAACCTTAGCGCTGGGAGAGAACCCTGCCTGAAACCTTGGAGACACACTGCCAATAATTGAAGAGACTCCTGAGATCAATGGGCCAATCGGGCCTGACTTCCTGGGACTTCCCCCTTTGCCAAACATCAAGCTGCATCCTGCGTTGGAATCTGCAGTTCAGATTTCGAGAGCTGTGCCTTGGGGTGAGGCAAGGGATCTTTGGACACACCCCTCCGACTACATGCCACAGCTACTCATGGCAACCTACTTTATTCATTCAATGCGCTCTACATGGGGCTACCTTTGAAGGTGACCCGGAAACTACAACTAATCCAGAACGCAGCAGCCAGACTGGTGACTGGGAGTGGCCGCCGAGACCATATAACACCGGTCTTGAAAGACCTACATTGGCTCCCAGCACGTTTCCGAGCACAAGTCAAAGTGTTGGTGCTGACCTTAAAAGCCCTAAACGGCCTTGGTCCAGTATACCTGAAGGAGCATCTCCACCCCCATCGTTCTACCCGGACACTGAGATCCAGCACCAAGGGCCTTCTGGTTGTTCCCTCCCTGCGAGAAGCCAAGTTACAGGGAACCAGGCAGAGGGCCTTCTCGGTAGTGGCGCCCTCCCTGTGGAACACCCTTCCACCAGATGTCAAAGAGAACAACTACGACCAGACTTTTAGAAGACATCTGAAGGCAGCCGTGTTTAGGGATGCTTTTAATGTTTGATGTATCACAGTATTTTAATATTCTTTTGGAAGCCGCCCAGAGTGGCTGGGGAGGCCCAGCCAGATGGGCGGGGTATAAATAATAAATTATTATTATTATTATTATTATTATTATTATTATTATTATTATTCATTCATTTGATCCCATTTGTGAATCGTTTCCCATATAAACATCCCCAAGTGAAAATTGCCTCGCGCAAACATTTGAAGACTCATTAGAGAACAGTGCCTTTTACAATCACTCAAGAGTGTGCGTAGAATTCAAGATTTATTCAGAAAAGTTTTCAGTGCTCCTCACAGTGGGTTTATTCTGCCAATAACCCAGCAAGTCTCAAAATTTACTGAAGCAGAGGGAATGTCTTTACTCGAGCATTTACAGATTTAGCCTCCAGGGACATGGCACTCTTCCACTAAATCCAAAATTTCCTCAGAGTGTTCTGGCTGTTTCTAATTGTTTGCACGGGGAAGAAATAATGAGGGTAGACATTTCAAGAGTCATTTCTCCCCACCTCAACCATTTTTCTTTATAACTTAAGTGGCAACTTCCAAAGAAACGTCAAGACTTATCAGTGTTTTTGGCACGGTCCTATCTTTAGGCTAGCCTAAATGAAAATGAAAAGTATTTGTCAGGCAAATAAAGTGCCATGACATAACACAAGGGTAGGCAAACTAAGGCCTGGGGACCAGATCCGGCCCAATCGCCTTCTCAATTCGGTCCGCGGACGGTCCGGGAATCAGCGTGTTTTTACATGAATAGAATGTGCCCTTTTATTTCAAATGCATCTCTGCGTTATTTGTGGGGCATAGGAATTTTTTTTCTTCCAAAATATAGTCCGGCCCCCCACAAGGTCTGAGGGACAGTGGACCGGCCCCCTGCTGAAAAAGTATGCTGACCCCTGACATAACCGAAACCAAAAGGCCAGTTGGAGAGGACACAATTAAAAAACAACAGCTCTCACCTATTGCAGAGACATTGGAATTGCGAGGAGGCTCTGAATATTCTAGTTATTCTAACAGAAGTAGGAAGCACAAAGGTTGTGTGCTGCTTAAAGGTAAAGGGTAAAGGGACCCCTGACCATTAGGTACAGTCGTGACCGACTCTAGGGTTGCGGCGCTCATCTCGCTTTATTGGCCAAGGGAGCCGGCATTCAGCTTCCGGGTCATGTGGCAAGCATGACTAAGCCGCTTCTGGCAAACCAGACCAGTGCACGGAAACGCCGTTTACCTTCCCACCAGAGCAGTACCTATTTATCGACTTACACTTTGACGTGCTTTCGAACTGCTAGGTTGGCAGGAGCAGGGACCGAGCAACGGGAGCTCACCCCGTTGCGGAGATTCAAACCACCGACCTTCTGATAGGCAAGTCCTCTGCTCTTTGGTTTAACCCACAGTGCCACCTGCATCCCGTGTGCTGCTTAGGTACTGAATATAATGATTATATCACCTCTTACACAGTGATAGGAGCTGGCCGGACATCCTCAATCACTCAGTGTATTGAAACAAATCTCCACACACCCTTTCTTTCTACAGCTCAATATTCCTGGAAGACCAGGTATGGTACACAGGAATATGCATAACTCAGTGATGCTAATAACAATGGCTCATGTTCAGATCATTGGTGGATTAGTGTGCTCAAATGCAAAAGGGGCCATGGCTTCTGCACCTTTAACACTTTTGTAGGAAAGGTAGCAATTTCTGCAGATAAGCTCTGGCTGCAGTTTCCCCTTCTACACACTTGCTAGAGGTCCTGAAGCCTTTTTTTGTACATGTTCACTCTAGACTGGGTACCAGACACTAGATGATCAAAGGATAATTATTGCTACCTTGCAGAGGTTCACATTTCAGGAAAAGATGCCACATACTTATGAAATCACTTGCGAGATTTTCAGCATTTAGCACAGAGCTGGGTGACTGCTGAAGTTCAAGGCTGGTCCTGACCGGTGTCGATATGTACAGTTGCCATGCATCCAGGAAAACCCAGACATGTCCTCTTTTGGGGGGGGGCTCACATGCCCACCCGGGCAGATTTTTACACTTTAAAGGAAATGTCTGGGTTTTATTTGGGGGTGGATGGGTGTGTTGGGTCTCAAGCTGCTCTGCACGCTGTGGCTGCTGCCAGCCCAAGCTGTCCTCTTTTTTGCTCTTCAAGATATGGCAACCATAAGATATGTTCTCTGGAATGGCACTGGGGTTAAACCACAGAGCCTAGGGCTTGCCGATCTGAAGGTCGGCGGTTCGAATCCCCGCAATGGGGTGAGCTCCCATTGCTCGGTCCCTGCTCCTGCCAACCTAGCAGTTCGAAAGCACGTCAAAGTGTAAGTAGATAAATAGGAAGGTAAACAGCGTTTCTGTGTGCTGCTCTGGTTCACCAGAAGTGGCTTAGTCATGCTAGCCACATGACCCGGAAGCCCTACGCCAGCTCCCTTGGCCAATAAAGCGAGATGAGCGCCGCAACCCCAGAGTCGGTCACGACTGGACCTAATGGTCAGGGGTCCCTTTACCTTTACCTTATAGATAAAACAGAAACCAATAATCAGTGCTACCATTTCCTTTGTTATTGTTGGCATCCGTCTGCCTCGAGAGACAATGGAGTGTGCTTCTGGGGGTGAAATCAAACCACTGCACAACCTCTCTCTCTCTCTCTCTCTCTCTCTCTCTCTCTCTGTGTGTGTGTGTGTGTGTGTGACTGAACAATGCATTTCTTTTCTTACTGAAAAGTAGAACAGTTGCTTTTCCTCTCTGCAGAAAGTTGCCAGCATTAAGGAAGCAACCTGAACAAAACAATTTCTGGCAGGAAATTGTATGTGTTTTTCCTTTTGAACACATCCTGAGATAATCAAGCCATTCTGAAATGGCAGGCTCTCACCTCTCCACACGAAGCGACTAATTCCAGGACTTTAATCTCACCTGCCTGTGCAGGGAAAGGAAGAAAGAAGGCATCCCAGAGGGGAAATGACATGCCTCTACTGGTATTAGCGCTGGTGGTTTACACTGGAGTTAGCAGAGTCTCCTGCAGATTATTAGCCTTTTCTCTTTTTGACCCTTGAAGTGATTCCATATAGTTGCTACCGAGAATGAAAGTAGTACTATGGGAAGAGCAGCAGATCAGCGCTAGTGCGAATGCGGAGCTAGTGCAGACAGATTTCGGAGGACAACTACATCCTCAGCAGACGTCAATGAGTCTGGGAATTCAAATAAATAATAATAATAATAATAATTTATTATTTATACCTCACCCATCTGGCTGAGTTTCCCCAGCCACACTGGGCGGCTTCCAAGAGCTTCAGAGTGTTGGGTTAAAGATGAATGGGTGTTTTGGCAGACATCTGACATAAACCTGGTTTATGTCAGTTTCCTAGAATGAAATTATTGAAGTTTCTGTGCTTTTGCAAAGTTGACTCCCCTAATCATGGTGCACAGAGCTTTGCAAACAACCGATGTATTCCATCAGCTGCATGCCAGAAAACTTACCAAGGGTGGAAGGTTCAGTCTAGTTCCAATTCGGGTCAATTACACGTGTTCATTCATAAAACCGTTCCATCCCATTTCCATATAAATCTCTGATTCGCCCCCCCCAGTCTGCACGAAAATTTAAGATTAAATGCATATTTAAATAGTATTTTAACACAAATGACACTTTTAAATACCTATTTTGCCCAGGAGGACTCTCCTGAGTGAGTGCTTATGGGCCCTGCTTTTGCCACCTACCATCTGGCCTGGGGCGGGGCCTGAAGCCTCACAAGGACTGCTTGCTGCTTGCGGCCTGCTGCCCAGGAGGACTCTCCTGAGTGAGTGCTTGTGGGCCCTGCTTTTGCCACCTACCATCTGGCCTGGGGCGGGGCCTGAAGCCTCATAAGGACTGCTTGCTGCTTGCTGCCTGCTGCCCAGGAGGACTCTCCTGAGTGAGTGCTTGTGGGCCCTGCTTTTGCCACCTACCATCTGGCCTGGGGCAGGGCCTGAAGCCTCACAAGGACTGCTTGCTGCTTGCTGCCTGCTGCCCAGGAGGACTCTCCTGAGTGAGTGCTTGTGGGCCCTGCTTTTGCCACCTACCATCTGGCCTGGGGCGGGGCCTGAAGCCTCACAAGGACTGCTTGCTGCCTGCTGCCCAGGAGGACTCTCCTGAGTGAGTGCTTGTGGGCCCTGCTTTTGCCACCTACCATCTGGCCTGGGGCGGGGCCTGAAGCCTCATAAGGACTGCTTGCTGCTTGCTGCCCAGGAGGACTCTCCTGAGTGAGTGCTTGTGGGCCCTGCTTTTGCCACCTACCATCTGGCCTGGGGCGGGGCCTGAAGCCTCATAAGGACTGCTTGCTGCTTGCTGCCTGCTGCCCAGGAGGACTCTCCTGAGTGAGTGCTTGTGGGCCCTGCTTTTGCCACCTACCATCTGGCCTGGGGCGGGGCCTGAAGCCTCATAAGGACTGCTTGCTGCTTGCGGCCTGCTGCCCAGGAGGACTCTCCTGAGTGAGTGCTTGTGGGCCCTGCTTTTGCCACCTACCATCTGGCCTGGGGCGGGGCCTGAAGCCTCACAAGGACTGCTTGCTGCTTGCGGCCTGCTGCCCAGGAGGACTTCCCTGAGTGAGTGCCTGAGGGCCTGCTCCTTTCTGCCACTTACCACCTGGCCTAGGGCGGGGCCTGACGGGCCTCACAAGGACTGTTCCTGCCACCTACTATCTGGCCCAGGGTGGGGCCTCACAAGGACAGTTGTTGCCTCTGATGCTGCTACTGCCCAGGAGGACCCGGAGGGGTCCAGAGTTCTTTTTAACATGTTTTTAAATCTCCCTTTCCCTTTAGATTTTTTATATATGGGGGTGGGATGGATGTTTGGGTGGGCTTGGGAATTTGTTAGTTTTTGACGAATCTGTAATTTTGGCAGTTTTTATTTGTATTGTTTTATTGTTTCTGGGCTGTTTTTGTTTTTTGTACTTATTGTTTTAAGGTTTTATTGTGTTAGGCTGCGGAAGAATAACATTAATTGCCATCAATGGAGGCCACTATGAGGCTTGGGATTCCTACCGTGGAGGGGCGAGGGAGGTATGGCGGTGGGGGCAGATATTATAGGCGAAGGGGATCGAGATATGGATATGCTCGTACCCCTTCCAATCTGCGCCCCATCCCGAGGGACGAGGGTAGGGTGAGCAAGGATAACTCACCTCCGTCACTGGTGTTGTGCAATGCCAGGTCTATAGGCAACAAAACCGCCACCCTGCGAGATTTCTTCATCTCGCAGGGGGTCGACCTGGCTTGTGTGACGGAGACCTGGGTGCGCGAAGGGGCAACAGTTACCTTGCGAGAGATGGCGCCCTCGGGTTTCTCTGTCCTCCACCAGTCGCGGACTGTGGGCCGGGGGGGAGGGGTGGCATTATTAATCCGGGAAGATTGTCCTTTCAGGGCTCTACCATCGCCATCGATCCCTGGCATTGAATGTGTTGGCCTAGTGTGGGGCTCCGAGGAGAGCTTGGCTGTCTGGCTGGTGTACCGGCCACCTAGCGCACCAGCAGCCACCCTGTCAGGCCTATTGGAGGCGGTGGCCGGCTGGGCCTTGGAGTTCCCTAACCTATTGGTATTGGGGGACTTCAACACCCATGCTGATGCCACTCCCTCCTCACAGGCTCTGGACCTGGTGTCTTCCATGGCGACACTAGGGCTCTCCCAGTTTGTTTCGGGCCCCACACATCAAGCAGGTCACACGCTGGATTTGATCTTTGGCGTAGGTATAGATGTGATCATGTCTCCTTCGATGAAGGTACCATGGTCTGATCACTACGCTCTGAAAGCCAGGATTGACTTGCCACCCCCACCCTGCTTAGGTGGCGAGCCAATTTGGGCTCGCCCGCAGAGGCTGATGGACCCCGATAGATTCCGCCAAGCCTTGCGGGACCTTGCTCCCCCTGGCGACTCATTGACTGAGCTTGTTGAGGGCTGGAATATCCAGCTCCTAGCAGCCATCAATGAGATCGCACCTAAGCGCCCTCTGCGACCCCGCAGAAACCGGGCTCCCTGGTTTACCGAGGAGCTCCGGAAAATGAAGCGGGACCTCAGACGGCTAGAGCGAGTATGGCGGGGTGCCCGTGACGGAGCCTCAAGAACATCTTATAGGGCTTTTATGAAAACCTACGAGATGGCGGTGAAGGCTGCTAAGAAGTCTTACTTCTCGGCCTCCATTGCATCCGCTAGCTCTCGCCCGGCGCAATTATTTAGGATAATCAGGTCTTTAACGTCCCTTGAGGGACAGCCAAATTTAAATAACAATTTGACACATAGCTGTGAGGCATTTGCGAGCTTTTTTGCGGAGAAGGTCTTGTTGCTCCGCCATGACCTCCCTGCCAATTTGGATACAATAAAGGAACTGGAGGCCCCTCGACTGTCCTCGGGTCCAGTATTGGACCACTTCAACCGGATATCCCCAGCCGATGTGGACAGACTCCTCCGAGCTGGAAAGCCCACCACCTGTCCTCTCGACCCGTGCCCGTCTTGGCTGATTAGAGCGTGTCCAGACGAGGTGCGGGCCCTCCTGGGGGATATCATCAATTTGTCCCTTGGCACGGGGACATTCCCAGGAGAATTGAAGGAGGCAGTGGTGCGCCCGCTCTTAAAGAAAACATCATTAGATCCTTTAGATCTATCCAATTACCGCCCAGTTTCGAATCTTCCGTTCCTGGGTAAGGTGATTGAGAGAGCGGTTGCTGAACAGCTTAGTGGGTTTCTGGATGAAACATCGGCTCTCGACCCATTCCAGTCCGGCTTCCGCGCTGGTCATGGGACCGAGACGGCTCTGGTTGCCCTAACAGATGATCTTCGTAGACAGCTGGATCGAGGTGGGTCGGGGCTGCTGATTCTTCTAGATCTGTCAGCAGCTTTTGACATGGTCGATCACGAACTTCTGGACCACCGCCTTGCCGACGTGGGGATTCAGGGCACAGCCCTTCAATGGCTGCGCTCGTTTCTCTCTGGTCGGGGACAGAGGGTGGCGCTTAGGGGGGAATTGTCATCGCGCCACTCCTTGGTGTGTGGAGTACCTCAGGGTGCGATACTCTCCCCGATGCTTTTCAACATCTTTATGCGCCCCCTCGCCCAGCTTGTCCGGAGTTTTGGGCTGGGTTGCCATCAGTATGCTGATGACACCCAACTCTATCTGTTGATGGATGGCCATCCTGACTCGGCCCCAGACACACTGACCAGATGTCTGGAAGCTGTGGCTGGATGGCTACGTGGGAGCCGGTTGAAGTTAAATCCCTCGAAGACAGAGGTCCTGTGGCTGGGACGGGACGATATGGGATTGAGGGGGCAACTCCCATCTCTTGCGGGGGTGCAATTAGTGCCAGCACCGTCCGTTAAGAGTTTGGGTGTAATCTTCGATACCTCCCTTTCAATGGAGGCGCAGATTGCAGCTACAACAAAGGCGGCATTTTTCCATCTCCGCCAAGCTAAGCAGTTGGCTCCTTACCTCTCTCGCCCTGACCTAGCCACTGTGATCCACGCGACGGTCACCTCCAGACTGGATTATTGTAACTCGCTCTACGTGGGGCTGCCCTTGAGACTGACCCAGAAACTTCAGCGGGTGCAGAATGCTGCAGCGAGACTCCTTACGGGGTCTTCGCTGCGAGATCACATTCACCCGGTGCTATACCAGCTGCACTGGCTCCCGGTGGAGTACAGGATCAGGTTTAAGGTGCTGGTTTTAACCTTTAAAGCCCTATACGGCCTAGGACCCTCGTACCTACGGGACCGCCTCTCCTGGTATGCCCCACAGAGAAACTTACGGTCTTCAAATAAAAACATCTTGAAGGTCCCAGGCCACAGAGAAGTTAGGCTGGCCTCAACTAGAGCCAGGGCTTTTTCGGCCGTGGCTCCGATCTGGTGGAACACTCTGTCACAAGAGACCAGGGCCCTGCGGGACTTAACATCTTTCCGCAGGGCCTGCAAGACAGAACTGTTCCACCAGGCCTTTGGCCAGGGCACAGCCTGACTCCCTCCATTGGCAATCTTCGCAGAGCTCTGGCCCAATGGTTGCCAGTGGCTTGAATTAATTAATTTTATAATGAATGATTTTAAAGTGTTGTTTGTGCTGTTTTACTGTTGTTAGCCGCCCTGAGCCCGGCTTCGGCTGGGGAGGGCGGGATATAAATAAAATTTATTATTATTATTATTATTATTAACGTATGCATTTCTAAATATGTATTTTTTCCAGATACATTTTGGTACTTTTCTGAGCTGGGGGCGGCATCCCACAATTCGGAGCCGTGCAAATTCCAAAGTATAAGTTGCGTTGCAATGCACCTACTAGTCTTGGAGCTGAAAATTAGGTTGCTTTTCTTAAAACTGCAGACCAAACAAAACCACCCTCCATCTGCACTAATACACAAACGCAAACAGACACAAAGTGAGATTGCACCAGGCATGGCTCACTTTCAAACTTCTTTTCAAAAGCTAGAAACTTTTCATTTAAAGCTTCTCAAGACACTGATTTCTCCACCTGATGCTGGCTTTATTTACTTGTGTGGCATGATAGCAGGAGCCAGGCACCTCTGGTCTTGGTACATTCACCCCATTTATGCCCACCCTGAATTATTTATCCATTATTAATTTTCCACTCTGTACTGGATATGCCAGATGCGGTTGTTTTCTATGGCAGCTTTGTTCTCCTTCAGCGGGAGCAGCCATGGGGAGCCTTTGAATAAAACAGCCAACTCACAGTCAGGTGCCTGTGTATCTCAAAAGAGGAATAAGACCTCTAATGTTACTGTATCATTAAACAGAGAGGACAAAAAGGAAAAAGAACACAACAGCACTGACGGGAATTTCCACGTAATGAGAAATGCTTCTTAAAGCGTTCTCAGCGTTGAAGCCATCATGCTATTAAAAGTTCCCGATTCCAGAAAGCTTAAGCATCTCTCCTTTCTCTGTTGCTATACATTATTTAGCACAGTGAAGGATGAAGTCGCCGCTGTGAAGTCACACAATCGAGATTATGCAGAGCCCAAAGCCCGGTATCTCAGGCAGGGCACCTCTGAGCATGTACAGAATTCTTTCACCTAAAGGTGAAACATTCCCCCCCCCAAAAAAAATGGACTCGAGGACAAATTATTTCTCTCCACTTCCTTTGTGGAGGGAATGCTCCTTCATTGGTCCAGAGATGGTGCAGGTTCACCACGGAGGAGCTGTTCATCACTCCCAGTTCACCTGCCTACAGTTGCAGCAGCTCCACATGCATAATAATAATAATAATAATAATAATAATAATAATAATAATAATTTATTTATACCCTGCCCGTCTGGCTTGGTTTCCCCAGCCACTCTGGGTGGCTCCCAACAGAATATTAAAAACACAATAAAACATCAAACATTAAAAAATTCCCTCAACAGGGCTGCCTTCAGGCCCTGCGGAAAGATGTCAAGTCTCGCAGGGCCCTGGTCTCTTGTGACAGAGCGTTCCACCAAGTCGGGGCCAGTACTGAAAAGGCCCTGGCCCTAGTTGAGACCAATCTAACCACCTTGTGAACTGGGACCTCCAAAATGTTGTTATTTGTGGACCTTAAGGTCCTCAGCGGGGCATACCAGGAGAGGCGGTCCCATAGGTTGCAGACTCTCCTTCCTTGGAAGTTTTAAAGCAGAGGTTGGATGGCCATCTGTCATGGATGCTTTAGTTGAGATTCCTGCATTGCAGGGGGTTGGACTAGATGACCCTGGGGTCCCTTCCAATTCTACAGTTCTGTGATTCTATGAAAGCCTCTCTCTCCCTACAGAGGTGTGTCAGTGAAATTATACAACCTCGCCTGCAAGTAGGCAACAAACATGAGCTCGTCTAGAGATGAAGCAGGGAGTTTAATTTATCTTCCCCGAGAAAGAATAAGCAGCTGGGAAACTGAAAACGCACAATTTGTCCTCAGAATCCAGCACACAGTAGCTGCCCTTTGGCAGCTGCTCAGTTAGGCATGACTCTGCAAAAAAAGAAGAAGGGAAAAAACCCTTTCCAGAGAGCAAACATGTGATGTCTAAGCACATGTTCTGTAAAATTCGTGACATTACAACGCTAGTGGCAAAAGTTCCCAGACCTAAGGGCAATGAATAAGAAGCAAAAAGTCTGTGTGCGGTTGAGAACCACAAGACAAAAAAGAGACTTTGAAAGCCTTCAAGATCTGCCAAATATGAAGAGGTCTCATTTGCAAGCTCCTTTCAGACTGAACTCCAGCTGCCAAACTCTTGATTTCTTTCCCTCTCTGGTTTAAAATTGTCAGCCTGCTTGAAAATATTTACTTTTGGAGTCTGTAAGGGTCAGAAACAGGTGTGACGTTAAACACATGGCAGCATTTAATGTGTCTCCTCCCCATTTTAACACCAAATAGGGAAGGGGACGTTAATTCTTTCTCTCCTGCCAGAGTAAGCTGAAAGTTACCTAAAGGCTTAAATTATTAGTTCAGGAGGGAAGTTTCCATTAGCTGTGCACACACCATAAATTTAAAGCATATTTAAAGCATATTTCCACACTGCTGAGAACTATAGTTTATTAAGGGTTTGAGAATTATAAATCTCTGAGAGCTAAACTACAGTTCCCATTATTCTTTTGGTGGGGAGGGTGAAGGTGCTTTGAATGTATAGCATGCATGCATGTCTGTTTGGGCCCTGAGAGTAAAAATTGCTTACCCTCAAGGGCGCCACTTCCCACTGTTCTGGGCATGCTTCCTGACTGAAGGGAAGCAAGTCTAGCACCATGACTCATGCAGAGATGCTACGGGCACCCTCCTCTGAGGATTGGCAGTTCCGTTGTGTCCATCTAGTTCAGGATCCTGTCCTCTGAGTGGCCAACCAGGTGCCAATAGGAGTACAAAGCTGGGCTTGAAGGCAACAGCACTCTGCACGCCTGTAATTTCAAGCAACTGGCACCCAGAGGCACAGATTCCACAGGTGGAATGTAGCCATCATGGCTAGTAGCCATCAATAGCCTTCTCCTCCTTGAATTAGTCTAAATCCTTTGGAAAAGCCATCCTATGTCCAGGAGCTGTCCAGGAGTCAGGTCATCCACAGGGCAGGCACAGGCGCACACACACACACACACACACAGAGAGAGAGAGAGAGAGAGAGAGAGAGAGAGAGAGAGAGAGACAGAGAGAGAGAGAGAGAGAGAGTTACAGGTAGGTATTGGTCTGCCGTAGTCGAAACAAAATAAAAAAATTCCATCCAGTAGCACCTTAGAGACCAACTAAGTTTGTTATTGGTATGAGCTTTTGTGTGCATGCACACAAAAGCTCATACCAATAACAAACTTAGTTGGTCTCTAAGGCATAGCTATCAACTTTCAGATTTGAAAATAAGGGATCAGCAGCCTCGAAAATAAGGGATCAGCAGCCTCACCTGTCCTGGGGACAGTCTACGGGATATCTAACAATCCGGGAAAGCAGAGGGAAGCAGCGGGAAACGGCGCTGGAATAAGGGAATTTCCCGCAAAAAAAGGGAAGGTTGACAGCTATGCTCTAAGGTGCTACTGGAAGGAATTTTTTTTATTTTGTTTCCACACACACACACACACACAGAGAGAGAGAGAGAGAGAGAGAGAGAGGGAGAGAGAGAAGGCACGGAATGCAATTTGCTTTTTACTAGCAGAAAACAACACAGCAGTGTCCCTGGTTTGCCTTCACTCAACAGAGGCGTTCCTGAAGCTAAGCTCTAGGCACCCCATTCCCCCTCTAGCTTTTCACTCTGGATCCCTCCCAAGCAGACAGAGGCTACATCGAGGGGGTGGGCTCCTCCTCTGGGCCTGTCTGACTCATTGCTCAGCAACATGCAGGACCCTCCTAAAGCGAGGGGTCAGAGGGGGAGGAGAGTCATCAGGACGGGGGCTGTCTGCCCGTACACTGTGACTCTCAGCTTCTAATCCTGTCCTGGAGGGTTCTTCTTCCAATAATAATAATAATAATAATAATAATAATAATAATAATAATAACAATTTATTTATACCCCGCCCATCTGGCTGGGCTTCCCCAGCCACTCTGGGTGGCTTCCAACAAAATATTAAAATACAGTAATGCATCAAACATCAAAAGCTTCCCTAAAGAGGGCTGCCTTCAGATGTCTTCTAACAGTCTGGTTGTTGTTTTTCTCTTTGACATCCAGTGGGAGGGCGTTCCATAGGGTGGGTGCCACTACTGAGAAGGCCCTCTGCCTGGTTCCCTGTAACTTGGCTTCTCGCAGCGAGGGAACTGCCAGAAGGCCCTCAGCGCTGGACCTCAGTGTCCGGGTAGAACGATGGGGGTGGAGACGCTCCTTCAGGTATACTGGGCTGAGGCTGTTTAGGGCTTTAAAGGTCAGCACCAACACTTTGAATTGTGCTCGGAAATGTACTGGGAGCCACTGTAGGTCTTTCAAGGCTGCTGTTATGTGGTCTCAGCAGTCTCCCAACCACCCTTGATCACTCAAGTCTCCTGCTTCTATCAGCTCCCAGCTCCCCCTTTCTGCTGACTGCTCCTCAGTCCCACCACCAGCATCCAGGCTTGAATGTGTCATCTTTGAAGCTCCCACCACTTTGCCTCATCCAGCCGGTCCCTGACATTCAAGCTGGTGGCCATCACTGCCTCCTGTGGGAGGAAGTTCCCTGGTGCAACTTTGCCCTGTGTGAAGAAGCGCTTCCTTTTATCTGCCCTGTATCTTCCAACATCCCGCTTCATTGGATGCCCATAAGTTCTAGTATAGAAAGAGGGGTGGGGTGGGCTTTTCTCTACCCACCATTGCCCATCCTGGCTAGTGCTGATGGGAGTTGTAGTCCGACAACATTGGGAGCGTACAACATTGGATACCCTTAGTTTGGAGAATTTAAGGGTCCAACTCTAAAGGAACCGGGGAGCAAACCTGTGAAATTCTGTACCCACCCGAATTTTTCGGACTCCGCCCTCATCACTAATCATTGCAGTAATTCCAATGCATCGCATTCATGCAACTTGTTTACAAAACATAGTCATTCAACTATATATATAACAAAAGCCTACCGGTCTGCCAATTAATGCAGAAAATAATTAAGGAACTTTCTGCTTTTAAAGGGCAGTTTGAATCCTATCTGTGAATTTAATTAAAAGAGAGGCAGCTGGGAAAACTAAGGTTAATTATATGGATGTTAATAAGTCCCTAAAATTGCATTTTGACTACCGTACAAATTGATTAACCAGGCGGGTTGGGGAGGTGTTTAAAAGTCATTTGGAAAGATTGGTATGTCATGTGCCTAATACCATGAAGGTACACAATGGCTTCAAGGTCTAGAGCAGGCATAGGCAAACTCGGCCCTCCAGATGTTTTGGGACTACAACTCCCATCATCCTTGACCACTGGTCCTGTTGGCTAGGGATCATGGGAGTTGTAGTCCCCAAACATCTGGAGGGCCGAGTTGGCCTGTGCCTGGTCTAGAGGCACGACATCCCTATATAAAAGTATAGAGGCATTCACACCTGCAGGAATAGCGGTGGGATTACAGAGGGGTGGGATAAAAGATCGGGACAATTTATGCAAGGAACGACATCTCTTGATTTCTCTTGCTTGATAACGATGCACACCTTCAAGGTCGGGTGCCTTTGTGGGACAGAACATGGAGGCAAGGTGTTTCCCCAGGCTAGCACAACACCAAAAATCAGTCTCTGATAAAATACCATGGCTAATCAGTGAACACAAGGCGGACAAATCCAAAATCACTTAAAACATGACATATACCAGAGCAGCAGCATTTAGGACGGAAGGATAAGAGAAAGTTCGCATGTGTTGCATAATACTGTGATTTCCAAAAATAAGGTGCCATCCATTCTCTTATGTATCCTGATGGTCTTGGTTAAGAGGGAACTTTAAACAAAAGCATCCCCGGAAACAAAAGCTGCCTAGTAAGCCTAACCCAGAGAGCCATGAAATTTAAGTCTGCTGTTTCGTAAGCCCCTGGGGTTTACAAATGCATGAACGTGCTTGCATTTCTCTTCTTTCTGTGGTGTAATTATATTAGATGATAGTCCTGCGATACCTACTTTGCTTCTGCTTTGCCTGGCTGCATTGTAATTACTCACAGTTTACTATTTGCATCTCCTTTGCTTTCGGCGCACTTCTCGAAAGGGTTGTTCATACATGAGCTTGCACACAATATGGACGGAGCCTGATTTCATAAATGCTGTTTATGCCACTTGTCAGAGGCTTTCAGTCCTAGAGAGAATGACCTGCAGGCCACCACAGGGAAGACTCAGAACCTGATACTGACCTTGCAGGTACTTATTGACATCTATGCGATCAAGAGTCAGTCCAGTTATCTTGCTACTGGGATAATTCCCCATGCCTTTACTGACACGCGGACTCCCTTACAAATCTAGCACTGAGGTCATAGCCATACTCTACATTTAAAGCACATTTAATACACACGGCTTCCCCCGAATAATCCTGGGAACTGTAGTTTTCCAAGGGCGCTGGGAACTGCAGCTTTGTGAGGGGTAAATGTTAAGTTGTGGGTGAACATATCAGACAACACAGTGATTCCTCAGACAGCTCTTGTTTATTCACAGGCCTGAACAGAACAGGGCTGAAGGGTTCAGCCAACCTGCTTATATAGAGCTCAACTACATGGCAACAGTAACAACTTTCAGTAACTATCCAATCACTGAACGTCACTTTCAATTCCTTATTTGCATATGCGGACCTGAGAGAAAACTACAGTATCCCCCTGCTGGCCCAGGGTGAGAACTTCAGTACATAACAGTAAACTAATATTCTTCAGCAGAAGCTGTTTACTTTAATAGTGTGTGGTATGGATGTGGCCTAAATCTCCTTCACTCCTCCCCTCACATGTCCTCTTTTTTAAAGGAAGAAGAAGAAGAAGAAGAAGAAGAAGAAGAAGAAGAAGAAGAAGAAGTGCCTTGCATATTGGGGCCACTAACACAGAGCTTTCCAAAGTGTGCATCATGAAACATTAGTGTGTCGGCTGCAGTGTGTAGGTTTGTCATGCAAACACTGGAAAGGGGTCGGTTTAACCTCTGGTTTGCTAGTAAAACTGAATGACTGTGTTACAAAATGATGCACGTCTAAAATGTGTGTCACCAACATGAACAGTTTGGAAAGCTCTGCACTAACACATGAACCACTCCTGGTTGCGACTGTTCTGTAAGCCTCCAGCTGAGAAGAAAGGCCGGATACTTCAAAACCACATGCGCTGAGGCCGCTATGAATGGCTTCAAGCGAGAGAGTTGCCCTTTAGAAAACTTCTGCCAGCAAACAGCCGAGAGAAAAGTCTTGGGTTTCAGCAGGAGGCCTCCTCTACTAACCAAGGGAGCTGCTGGCATCTGACATTTGTAGGGGCAATATCTAATATACTTTGGAATCTCACCCACAGAGAGCTGTGGCCAACAAGGGGACCTAACCTCCTAAAGGATATTCCAGGAGCCTTTTCTAAATGTTAGCTTTTTAAAAAATGTATCAAGCTTTGTGTGTGTGTATAAATATAAGGAACAGTATTATTATATCAGATTATTCGCTGAGAAGTAAACCTCACCCCACATTCCATTATTTTGCCCAACTGATGCAACAGACAACCACAAATTGCTCATTTAAAAACAGGTGGTTAATCTGTGACTCTCTAGATCCAGGGTAGCAAATCCTCAATTTGGGGGCTTCATCTAGCCTCCCAGGAATTTTTTTTAACTGTTGCCGCCATTGCAAGAGCCTACCAATTTTGATGGTGGCAAGAAAAAGTATTTTTTTAAAAAAACAAAAACAAGTTTGACATTTTTTTCTAGAAGTTTACACTTCACTTACCACAGCACCCTGATGGGGGTTCAAACTGCCCCATACCCTGGTCATCAGACTGACCCTCTGATGAGCAGGGAGAGTGCAAGAACTCCCTCTCAGCTCATCTACATGGATCACCTGAGATGGAGGCTGTGGCCACACCCACCTAGGCCACACCCACCACTGGAATGTGCCCCTTGCCATTGGGTCGGACAAGGGTGAATTCAGCCCTGAGGCCAGGAAAAGTTGAGAGAACTTTTGTTCTCCAGGTGTTGTTGGATTCCAGTTCCCATCAGCCCCTGCCAACATGACCCAATGGGATGGGATGATGGGAATTGTAGTCATGTATACCACCTTAAGCTCCTGGAAGAAAATATTTAGGTGTTGCTTATTTTGCTATTATTCACAGTCACCTGCATGCTGTGCACCCTTAAACTCTTTTAAAAAATTTTTTAAATGCTTTATTGTTCATTTTCCATATATATACAACACATAATTATCTTCTTTTCAATAAGTCCAATCAGAATGTCTATGTTCACACACAAAAATTGCATGCAAATTCAATTATGCGTTTTCTACACAAACCTATGACTTAAACCCTTCAACTCTTCACCATCCATCTTCTGGTGACAAGCCTTCTCTCTCAGATGCCACCGTCCCTGCTATCTAACTCCAGGTGTCAAATTCTCTGCAGTCCAGCAGATGCTGCCAGTGAACTGGCCAGTACAGATATAGGGGAATTCAGGAAAATACTTGATCTTTTTTGCCTGGGAAAATCGCCATCATTAGCTTAATCCTGGGGTTCCCATTAACGTTGCTTCGCTTATAATGCTTTGGGGGTACAGCTTCATATTTCAGCGGAAGATGTTCAACGAAAGGCAGCATAAACGAAAGGCACCATTAAGGCAGTGCACACAAATGCTGCAATGATAATGACCCTCAGAGCCCCTTCTAGCGCTACAGTTCTATGACTCTATGATTTTATCGCTTCGTCGTGTCACCCGTATCATTTATCAGACGCGGTGCCATTTTGAGCGCTCGCTTAAGATGGAAAATGAGACTCAGAATCTCTACGAAACAAATAAATGTTTAGCAGCGGAACTAAGCAGGATTCCCAGGTGAACGATGCTGTTTGTTTTCTGACGCTGGAGCAGCTGGTTCCTACTATCTACACGCAAATCAGCCTGCCACAGGATTCCTCCAGAGGGTGGTTATTTTTGTTCTGAAAAAAGTCACAGGTGAGTGTATATCTACAGAGGGCCTCTGGTATCATACTGAAGTGTCTTCATGGGCCACAGCACCTGTCTTCGTAAGAAATCACAATAATGTCAATCTTTTCACATTATTTATCCTTTAGATGGCATGTTGCATTCAATAAGCTTCACATGCATCACTGCAAGCATGATCACATGGGAGCAAATGCATTGTTTTCTGCATTTGTGCAGAAACTGAAGGAGTGACAGCCACATCTTTCTGCCTGCCTCCACAGTTCAGCCCTAGCTCCCATAGGAAGTAGGGGGATTCCTCTTGACATAGATATTTGACAGGAAGAAAGCCAGAAAGGTGGGATGGAATGTAGTATCCTGGGAAAGGGCATGGTTGGCTGACTGAAAAGGAGCATTTTGTTGCAGGTCCCACTTGCATAAAAATAGTAAACAATGAGAAAAAACTTAAATGTGAGGGGAAATATTGATCACTGCAGAATTACCAGTTACAAGTTGTTTCAAGAAGCCCTTTCTCTAGGTACAGTGGTACCTCGGGTGAAGAAGAAGAAGAAGAAGAAGAAGAAGAAGAAGAAGAAGAAGAAGAGTTTGGATTTGATATCCCGCTTTATCACTACCCGAAGGCGTCTCAAAGCGGCTAACATTCTCCTTTCCCTTCCTCCCCCACAACAAACACTCTGTGAGGTGAGTGGGGCTGAGAGACTTCAAAGAAGTGTGACTAGCCCAAGGTCACCCAGCAGCTGCATGGGGAGGAGCGGAGACGCGAACCCGGTTCCCCAGATTACGAGTTAAGTACTTAATTCATTCCGGAGATCTGTACTTAACCTGAAACTGTTCTTAACCTGAAGCACCACTTTAGCTAATGGGGCCTCCTGCTGCCACCGCACCGCCGGAGCACGATTTCTGTTCTCATCCTGAAGCAAAGTTCTTAACCTGAAGCACTATTTCTGGTTAGCGGAGTCTGTAACCTGAAGCGTATGTAACCTGAAGTGTATGTAACCACTGTAATTGGAAGGCAAAGGGGAAAGGAAACGAGAGGATTTCAGTAGGAACAGCAGAACTTATTGGGAGATGGCTGAGTTGTCCATTCTCCACAGCTTTGGATCAATTCACTCACTGCATCCCCCCCCACCCCCAGCACACACTTAAGATATTTTAAATGCCACCTAAAACTAGAAAGTGTGCATGCAATAAATATGGGTTTTCAAACAGATATACCCTACAAGCTGTACTCATCAGAAAGCTGTGGCTGGCTGCAGCTGCTTGTTGACTGCACATTCAGTCACAAACCAAAATTTGTCTTCTAGTAATATGGGAAAGATGGAGCTACCAGCATGAGTTTGACCAAAGTGAGGGAGGCAGTGGAAGACAGGAGTGCCTGGCGTGCTCTGGTGCATGGGGTCACGAAGAGTCGGACACGACTAAACGACGAAACAAGAACAATATGGGTGGCTGGTTCTCTGTCACAACAACTGTTCAAGGTAGGTTTGGTCAATAGTAGGGGTGGGGAAATCTGTCAGTTTTGGCTTGTCTCAGTTTTCTTATCTTAAACCCATTTCTCCACCTTTCTACATCTGTTTGCTTCCCCCTAAAAAACAAAAGGTCTCAAAAATTATCAGCATTTTAGCACTAATTTGTCCCAACTTGCAAATTTTTGTATGCAATTTTGCCCAAAAATACAAATTTGTGCAAAGTAGTTTCTCCCTAATATAATGCACGTTTGCATGTTATTTTCACCATCATATTCACACTATACCCTAGGATTTGCATTTTTGCGCAAATCGCTTGGCTGTAGTACTGCATAGCAACATTCGGAGAAGTATGGATTTCAAAGGATGGCTGTGTTTCGGTTTGTGCATTGTTTCAGAAAGAGCAAATCAGGCAGATTTACCTTTAAATGAGAACTACATTGACTCTTCCCATCCACAGTTGATAGTGCCTTGTCCAAGCCCACCCAAGACTGCTATGTACCTGATCACAAATATGAGTCCACATTTACCAGGTCTAAGCCCCGAAACATCAGCCACTCTACACCACACACCCCTCAAACCTAACCAGCAGTGGCCAACCAAGTATCAAAGATAGCAGGAGAAGAACACAACCAACTAAGGATATGTTAAGAGTCACTCAAACCTATTGAGACTTAATCTAAATAAAACGAACAGGCTGTGCTTCATAAACAAGTCAAGTGATCGGTCAAAATTCCCTATAGTGAGCCGAGTGTTTCCTTTGTCACAAGCTAGAGGAAAACATATATTTGGTTCTAATCTGTACACCAGGGAACCTGTGTTAGCTACCAAACTGGGGAAGAGAAATGACTGCAGTCATCCTACTTCATTGAAACCAAAAAGGTAAGAGACACTGAAATGAGAAATATCCAAGTTCAGTAAGAGAGATTGAAGGCTCAGGCCTGAGATGTTTTTCGTTTGTCCCGTGATGGGACTCCCACCGCTTTACCCAGCAAACCTGCTTTTTGCTACTGAATCAGAACAGTTGTCAATCCACAGAAAACCTGTTTGACACTTGTTCCAACTCAACAGAGGGTTTTCTGAGTGGAAATGGGACACCAAAAGAAAAACCTCTCAGACCCATGCCTAGAGATCACGAAGTGTGGATGAGCTCCAAGTGACAATGGCCTATGAGGATGGAAGAAGGGAGAAACTTGCAAATCCAGAAGAAGAAAAATGAGGGGAGTGTTGTTATTGCTAATGATAAACACTTATTAACCGCCTTACATGAAAGCATCTCAAGGTGATGCCCATTAAAAACAGCTAAGAAAACGCACAGTCACACACACACCACCAGATATGCTTAAAACAAAACAACAAATACAAGCAACCCTCAATCTATGCACGCTCGATACACACACACAACTGTGCATGCGCGTGTCCTGTTTGGCACCAGAAGATAGTGGAACAGGGGCGGAACGGGCTTATGCGCACTCCACCAACATGTGCGATGACCCGGAAGATAACACCCACGTAAATGGGGGGGGGGGGTGTCTGTACAACACAATACAGTTCAAAATAGACACCCATGGCAGAGACCCTTTCATCCACCTGGGAAAGCTTCTTGGAACAAAAGTGTAAAAGGTAAAGGTACCCCTGCCCGTACGGGCCAGTCTTGACAGACTCTAGGGTTGTGCGCCCATCTCACTCAAGAGGCCAGGGGCCAGCGCTGTCCGGAGACACTTCTGGGTCACGTGGCCAGAGTGACATCACTGCTCTGGCGAGCCAGAGCCGCACACGGAAACGCCGTTTACCTTCCCGCTAGTAAGCGGTCCCTATTTATCTACTTGCACCCGGGAGTGCTTTCGAACTGCTAGGTTGGCAGGCGCTGGGACCGAACAACGGGAGCGCACCCCACCGCGGGGATTCGAACCACCGACCTTTCGAGCGGCAAGCCCTAGGCGCTGAGGCTTTTACCCACAGCGCCACCCGCGTCCCTGGAACAAAAGTGTATTTACCGGTAATTGTTTCTGGAAAGTGCCTGCCATATCTTGACGGGAATGCTGTTCCACAGTACAGGGGAAGCCACACAGAAAGCCCTGCTTCTTATATCTTTGGAAACTTCTCCCATAGACCACAGTGACCTACTGGGTATGTAAGGGATAGATAAGCTATACAGTGATGAAGCAATGATTCTTCAACATCTTCATTGGGCTGGTCATGTTGTGCAGATGCCTGATGATCGTCTTCCAAAGCAACTACTCTATTCCGAACTTTAAAATGGAAAGCGTAATGCTGGTGGTCAACAAAAGAGGTTTAAAGACTATCTCAAGGCAAATTTTTTAAAAGGTAGACAACTGGGAAACACTGGCCTGCGAGCACTCCAGTTGGAGAAAAGCCTTTACCAAAGGTGTCATGGGCTTTGAAGACACTCAGGACACAAGGGAGAACAAAGAAGAAGACTGTACATTGTATCGCAAAGTTTTGCTAATGGAGGAAATAGGATGCTAAACAGCCACAAGGAATCAGGGGCAGCACTCAACGTTCTGCTGGCTGAAGACCAGTGCCCCAACCTTCTCTGATTCCTCCTCATGCTGTTGGTGGTGTTTAGCTCTCCAGGGCCATCTTCTCAGTCAATAATGCCTTCCCTGTGGGTGAGGTGGCCCCAAAGAACATCTGCGCTGCCACTGTTTTTGCTGTGGAAGCAGCAAATACTCTTCAAAATCTAACCGCAGGCAAAGGTCTCCATGCGGTTAGTGGGTAGCCCGGCCCTGCAAGTAATTATAGTGGGTTGACATGAAACTGTTCAGTAAGATTTGATTAGTATAACAAGAATGGTTAGCAGAAAAAGGAGTTTGTTGTTCATATACTTTAGTGATAACGGGGTGCTTGGGGGGGACTTTGCATCTAACACTTAAGTTAGTGTTGTATAGCATTCACGAATCCTCACGAATTCTTGCGTGTTGCAGAAACCTGGCTACTCTCTCCCTCCTGTCCCAATCCTGAGTAGATATAAGGAAGGCTACCTTACATTCATCTGAAATCCATTCCCTACTAGCAACCAACTGATACTGGGGCAGTACAAAAGAACATGTGCAACTGATTTCATCTGGAGTTCAAGGCTGACTCCCCAAATGCAAAGCCAGAGATGGCCCTCTATAGGTCGGACTACCTGGTGGAGAGCCAGCTTCTATTATGTGCTTATGTGAACACCAAGAAACTGTTCTAAGCTAAGAATCTAATTGCCTTCCTTATTGGAAGATGTTAAAAAGGTGGTTACTTGTGCTGATAAGACGTTGGTAAAAAGGGTTGCAGTAGATTGTGTTGGAAGGGACGCGGGTGGCGCTGTGGGTTAAACCACAGAGCCTAGGGCTTCCCGATCAGAAGGTCAGCGGTTCAAATCCGCGTGATGGGGTGAGCTCCCTTTGCTCGGTCCCTGCTACTGCCAACCTAGCAGTTTGAAAGCACGTCAAAGTGCAAGTAGATAAATAGGTACCACTCTGGCAGGAATGTAAACGGTGTTTCCGTGCGCTGCTCTGGTTCGCCAGAAGTGGCTTAGTCATGCTGGCCACATGACACGGAAGCTGTACGCTGGCTCCCTTGGCCAATAAAGTGAGATGAGCACCGCAACCCCAGAGTCGTCCACGACTGGACCTAATGGTCAGGGGTCCCTTTACCTTTACCTAGTTTGTGTTGGATCCCCCTTACTCTTGTTTAGTTGGTGACTGGTTTTAATTTACTTTGTAAACTGCTTTAGAATTCCTACAGCTAGATTTTTTTTTTTTTAATGCTGTGGCCCTCTCTCCACCGTGGCCAGCTGTACAAACCCTCCTTATACACCCACACAGATTCCCTACCCATTTTAATAATGAGCAGGGCTTTTTTTAAAAGGGGGAACTCACAGGAACTCAGTTCCGGTACCTCTCAGGTGGGCACCCTTGCTATTCTAAGAGAACGAGGGAGGTGTTCACCTCTTTTTCTAGAAAAACAGCACTGATAATGGGCATTTCCCTAGAAAGGATTCACGGGTACATTGTTAAAACAAAGGGTAATCTAAAGCAACAAATCCATTTGAGCGTAACTTTCCTTCTCCCTCAGAAAATCAGGTGCTACCAGCAATTGTTCTCCACAGCTAAAGTGGCCTCGCAGCACTAACCCACCATTGTTGTGTGTGTATATCTATATATTTTAAACAACAGCATTACACATGCTTACCTGGTAGTAAGTTGCACTAAACATAATGGGACTTACTTCTGAGTAGACATGCATAGGATTGCATTTTACATTCAATTAACAGAGACCCAAAGTTGGGTCTCCAGCTGTTTTTGGACTACAGTTCCTATCATCCCTGACCACTGGTCCTGCTAGCTAGGGATGATGGGAAACCTGAAAACAGCTGGAGACTCAAGTTTGGGAAATCCTGATTTAAAATAAATCTCCAACTGGCTCATTAAAACACACACACATATAAAACACGAACAGTACAATGTGCTAAAGTCAATTTCACATACCCTCTCAATAATGAGAATAGGCAAAATCCTGAACAACTGAAGTTTCTCCCTTAAACTTTTTGAAACAGCCCTCTACACGGTACTGAAGAAGGACCAGTGAAACGAACTGAATTAATTCCAAGCAATGAGGCTGTTTGCACACACACCAGTATGGAAAGCTAATGACAGTAAAAAAAACCCTCTTAACTCCACATGTCCTGGTGTCTGAACTTTTGAAGCAGCTGCATTACTACCTTCTTTTTATTTAGAGCTACTGCTAAATGTTACTAGAATGTAATTTTATTAGCATTTAGTCCCACCCTCCCCCTCCCCTCATTGTCTGCCTGCCACACACACAGATTTTTAATCTTCTCTTTGGGGAAGACTGTGCTGGAATTCATCAAACTGGATTATGAAAGTGAAGTGAAATAACTTCAGGGAAGTGAAATAAACTTAATAAACAGGGGGAAATGTGGAAATTATGTTAGTAAGTGACTGAAATTGCTAGATGAATTATAAATGTTATCTTTGATGAAATTTACAAATAGACTCTCTAAGGAGGTTTTAAAAAACGATCTATGGAAAAAAAGCAAAACTCAACCCAGCTAATAATCTGGGCATGAACTGCATGGCTACAACTGCAGAGGAAAGCAGAGAACAAACCCAGCAATCCAAAGGAGATTGCAAACACCAACAATGCCCTGTAGCCTGCTGTGTGCTTTCCTGTTTCTGCTATGGAATTTGATTCTGCAGAAAAGGCAAGCCACTAGGAAGTTTTCAAAAAGGCTTGCCTCTTTCCAGTGGGAACTGATGCAGCTAGTTCTGAATGACTGTGCATTTGCTCTCCACCCACAGGAGTAGGTAACACTTTCTGAATACTGCCATGGAGTCTAAAGAGAAAACACTCACTTATATTTGCTTCAAAGGTTCACCAGTGCAGCCCAGACCTTGCCCCTCCCAGTAACCTCAGTGCTGCTGCTGCTGCTGCTGCTGCTGCCAGGAGGCACCAGGCAAACCAATCCTGGCTTTAAAGCCGTCCCAACAGCATACGAAGCAGGCCTTACAGAACAGACGAGACATTTCTAGGGAAAGCCATTGCCCTGTGATTGCACATGAAGAAGGACCCTTCCATTTGGACATGCACTTTTTAGCAAGATCTCCCTTTCTGCACTGCATTTCTCCTCCTTCCTTGTTTTCCAAGGCGCTTGTTTGTAGCAACACCCCCAATGACTTACCTTGCAATATTTTGGAAGCATGCTAGGGCATCCGATCGCACCTGCAGCTTGGGATTGCGTCCTGAGAGAAATCACCTGGTAAAACCAGTAAAGTCCCAAATTTTTTTTGGTAAGAATAAGAAGCGGCAGCGGCGGCAGCAGAGGGAGCCTCGTTCTCGTTCACCTGTCTCACCGCAGGAAAGCAGGCTACTTTGCTTTGCCGCCCTAACAATCTAAGTGCAGCGAGGCTGCTGTAGACAGCTGAGGCCGTGCTCCATATGGGCGGAGAGCTAAACTGAGAGCAGGAAGCTTTTACCATGGCCTAGTTCCTGCCAGTCCTACTAATTCAATCGCTCTTATACCCAGCAATAAATTCACATGAAAAATTAACCGAAATCTAGCTGGCAGCCGTACTCTCTGTTCCCTCCTCACCCTTTCCCCGCCGCCAACTCCCTTGCTTTATCTTAACAATCGTTTCACTCTTAATGGCTCTAAGATGCTAGCAGCGCATTCCATATTTCTGCACTCAGTGTAACAGAATCCCGGCTCTGTTGCCAGATCTTTTAACTCGCGCTCAATTTAGATAGCATCTCCTCCAGCATCTGGGTTTGGGATTTGTCTGTACAATACGCTCATGGGACCCCTGTGACCCAGGCAGAATTGCTTCAGGGCTGTGAAACCTGCCATCCACTTATCTCTCGACCTCACGTAGTTCAATGCCTCCTCATTCTATCCTAGAACTCCTTTGCTCTTGATAGAAATTAAGACCTTCATAAAGGTCCTGCTACTCCCTCAAAAGCGGGTACCTGCAAACCGAATCGCTTGCTCGCTTGCTGTTTCCTCTCTTGGTGCCCAGAACTGGTGCGCTTGAACTGATGGAGTCTAGGGGACAGTTTACCTCCCCTCCTTCAGTCATGTGACCCTGAGGTTTGCCCAAATGTGGCTGCCCTATAACACCTAGTTTGGTCTTGAAGCGTTCTGAATTGAGATGGGGGGGGGCGAAATTCACTCTGGAAGGTGAAACCTACCTAATTTGCACTTTCTGAATCAATGCACAAAGCAAAACAGAGCCATCCCTTGAAATTCACACAACGCTGAATTTTGCAATGCAGTTCTTCAGTCAAGGAATGTGTACAAAATGCAAGTACTGGGGAAGCATCTGCATTAAAATACATATATATTAGTGAAAATAGCAAATAGCAAGTATCCATTATAGAAGAGGACATTGCTTTGCAATCGTGTATTATTAGGAGATATTCACACTAAAATGCTGGTGAATTTTCATAGGACTTTCCTTTTAAGTCTCAAACTGATGTGGAAATGTGGAGAACTGAATTTAAGATTGGGGGGGGGAATGAGAAGCTTGTATTTTTGCAAGCCATTTTCTGCTATACAATGTAGCTATGTATGTTATTTTCACTAATGTTAGTTATTCACTAGCATACCAGTTTTCATGGAACACTTTCATCGCAGAACTACATCATGAGATTCAGAGCAATGTGGATTTTGGAGTACAGCTGTGTTTGAGAAAACCAAGTAGGTCTGAATTAAAACATGAACTAAATGAATCCCACCCACCCCAATGGCCAGGGCCAATTATGTAGAGATGCAAGTGTGCTCACAAATCAATAATCTCACCCATCGCGATGGCTCACAGAGGAAATACTTTGACTCTTAACTCCTTCCACAGAAAGTGCAAAGCAGGGATCTTCAAGTCACCCGTAAGTCAATTTTTTAAATAAAAAAATCAGAATCTACTCCAAGGCCGAAACTAAATAGGAAAAGATGTCACTCGATATGTCTAGAGAATCCATTCCCTCTCACCAACAGAGCTGCCTGAAGTCTGAGACAAAACCCTTAGCATCAAATCTCTGGTGCCACCTGTCACCTCTAGCCGTCACACAGCTCGGGTTTCTTTAGTGTGTAAAATTTTAGCCTTCGCAGCACATTGCTTCCTTGAAACTGTCAACACCTTACCGTGCTATTGACCGTTCCCTGAGAATTCTGAGTCTATTACACTCTGGACAAAACCTGGTTTTCCTGATTTGCTTTTATTTGGAAATAGCTCCTTTGCTCCATTTAGGTTCTGTGAACATTGCAGGAGTTAAGTGGCTTGTATTTGATTGACCCACAAACTCCAGTTTTTCCAGACACTATATTCATTGCTATTCTGCTGTTTTCCATCAACACCAGTCAGTAGAGCTTGACAGAATGTATCCATACTGGTTTTGGGGGGTTCTCCTCATCATTGTTCCTCCCTCACCCTCCACCATCTTTCTCTATTCTATGCATGGGAACAAGTATTTCTTTAAAAAAAACAAAAACACCTAAGTATACAATGGTGCAACAGCATTGTGAGACAACGGACAAAATTGAGGCTTGTGCTTTTGCGGTGGGTTGGGAGATACCCTTTTAAAAAGAAATAATAATACTGAGATCAATCAGAACTGATATTTACCTGAATAAGCCTTGCGTGGTGCAGAGGCCGTGCGGAAGATTTAAGTATTTATTTTAAAATAAAAAAGATCAATGTATACAGTGACATTCTTCAAGGAGTAATCAGTCACGTGCACTGGGTGGAGATCATGGGAGGGCAGATCATCTGAATCAAGCTGTTGAAATGTGAACATGCCTGGGAAATTTGTGGAAATTGGCATGCTCCAATTGTTTGGACCACTTTACACAAAATCTCTAGAAAGCAAGGCTGGCAGGAAAGTTATGGTGGACCCTTTCCACAGGATCCCTTCTCATGGTCTGAGCAAAGTAGGTGCAGAGCAAATGGAAGGAAAGGTGAGCCCGCAGATGCAACCCACACAAACTGCCCTGAAAGAGCCAGTGTGGTGTAGTGGTTAAGAGCGGTGGACTCGTAATCTGGTGAACCGGGTTCGCGTCTCCGCTCCTCCACATGCAGCTGCTGGGTGACCTTGGGCTAGTCACACTTCTTTGAAGTCTCTCAGCCCCACTCACCTCACAGAGTGTTTGTTGTGGGGGAGGAAGGGAAAGGAGAATGTTAGCCGCTTTGAGACTCCTTCGGGTAGTGATAAAGCGGGATATCAAATCCAAACTCTTCTTCTTCTTCTGAAAAACTGCCCTGCCCCAATGTCTCAAGCAGCTATGATACTAGCACTTAGTGCAGATTTAGAACAGGTTATTTTTACTCATGTGGAATGAATGAATCTGGCACGAATGGGTAGACATTTTGATGACAATGCCATCATGTGGACAATGGGGGGGGGGAGTATGTCTGTGAGCAGCACTGATTCTGCAGTAAATTTCCACCCAGAAGCCCCCTCAGTCCACACAGTTGCGACCCCAGTGGCTGTTGTTTTAACACAAACCACTGATCAATTATCAGCTCAAGCCCCCTTTTCTGCCTTGCTATTACTAAGAAGCCTCCAGACAGATTTGCATGCAGTGTAAGATTCAGCTCTTTAACTTGGCTGGGAAGCATCCAATAATGTTTTCTGAGCAGGTGTCAAATGAGCACAGGGAGTCTCTTCTGACTTTGGATCACAACCCTGGCTTGCAAGAGCTACGGCAAACTATGCAGCACCACAATATATCATAATTTCCCAACTGTAATCTACAGGGGTCATGTCCCAAAGTAAGCACCTCAGCAAATCATTCCCCTGTCTAAGAACATTTTAAAAATAAAGTTTTGTGCTGAAGTTGAGTGACTAGAAGATCTTTGAACTTCAGTTGGGTGGCCAGCCCTGGACTTACCTGTGGTGGTAGCAGGCAGCTGCAAGACAACATTTTGAATTTCCCACAGTGTGTTCAGAGTGATGCTAACTTGAGGGCGCTGAGGAAAATTCAAAATGGCGGCTTACATCTTGGACCTCGCAGCTGCCTGAGGGAGCTGGGTGCTAAGGCCAGGCCTGATTTTATGATTCCAAAAAAATTATAGTAAGTGCCACATTACCTGACAAAAGTTTGAGGAGAACTGACAGAAAAAAAGATTAACTGAACAGTACTAACAGTACAAGATCAGTTTACACAAATATGTTCCTCACTCCTTGCCTATCGCATTAAGTGGTGATTTGTATGTTTCAGTGGCCCGTTACAGATTAATCTCAGAAGGCAGAACTTTTGTCTACCATCCCTGATGCTACCTCAGACAGGATCCGTACAGAGGACCTTTTACCATTCAGTGTGTTTGGAAGCACTTGGCAAGCTTGCCAAATGGTGAGGAAAACCATAGAGGGTAGAGAGGGGTGTGTGGGCAGGTGTGGAAACTAGAAGCGTCCCAGAATGCGGACCTTGGCTTGGAAAAGGTATCCCACCCCTGACACAGGTTATTGGTTCCCTGCACACTGTGGCGGGATGCCTGGTGGGAAATGGGTTCTGCATGCTCCCTCGGAATGTGGCGTTGACACTACATTATACACACACAACAATGGGCAGCCATTTATGCATTTGTCCTGGCTGAGATGCCCGATCCAGTCACAGACCGCTGGCAATGGTACCAGACATCTGTTTGGGTGGAAGAAGAATAGGCAAGAAGGATCAAATTCTTCACCCCTCACTTTCTCTGAACAGATTTTAGGCAATAAAAGATTACAATTTTGCTTGTTGATCTGGCTCTTCGGATACAGCATGAGTCTGGGTGTGCCTTTCAGAATCCAGTTAAGGATATAGGTGAGGAAGCTTGTTCTCTCTCTCTCTCTCTCTCTCTCTGTGTGTGTGTGTGTCACAAACAAATTACTAAACCTACCGCTCATTATTACAAGGAAAGGGCAACTTTAATAAAGTCAAAAGCGCCTTAAGCATAACCACTGATTAAAACTTCCCACCCCCAATTAAAATTGGCATCCACCCATTAATCAGCAAAGGCTTTAGATGACTAATATATCGATTAAAACAGGCTGCACTGGTTATACATTATATATAGTTTGCAACCCATTTGCATGCTTGGAAGTAAATGCGGAGCCATAACTCTGTGACAGACCGCAGGTGGTCCCGCATTTAATCTGTGGAAAGCCTAGCACCATGGGATGTGAAAGACCCTCGGATGGAGACCCTTGAATTGCACTTTTGTCTCCAAAGACAGAGAGTGCCCTGCATGCTTCCAGAACTTCCAGTTAGTTTTACCAAGTGGCTAATTCTGTCCTGCTCTAGAGCACTCCAAATGAAATCAATACAACCAATCTGGAGTAAATGATCTGAGTCTCATAATCTCACAGCCTTACAACATGCAATTTCAAGTTCTTTCTTTCTTTCTTTCTTTCTTTCTTTCTTTCTTTCTTTCTTTCTTTCTTTCTTTCTAAAAAGTGATATACGAAAAGGTCCACTCTTAAAGACTCAAGGTGTCAATAACTTAATAAACATCAACTGGGCTGCAAGGCCACTTAGTATTTCACATGCTTCTCTCTTGCTGTGGCAGTGGGGGAGATAATGGCTCCCAACCACAGAAACGACCTTCAGTTCTTCTTTAAAATTAATGATGTCAAGCATTCCTTCACAATCATCTGCTGCGTCTGTCACTAAGTACTTGCTAATGACCTTTCAATCTTTTATCTGCTGTCCCCAGCACCTTCTAATTGCTGCAACAAATTCATGTAATAAAGCAAATTTCTGAATGGATGTGTTAAGGTTCAGATTCTGTAACTACTGCTGACACTGAGTAGCAACGTAGGGTCCAAAAGTAGTTTCATTAGGGTTAACAAAGATGTTTGAAAGCAACTGCTGTACACACACACGTACACACACACACACACACACACACACACAGTGTGTATATTAAAAAGGTAAAGGACCCCTGACAGTAAGTTCAGTCGTGAACGAATCTGGGGTTGCGGCGCTCATCTCGCTTTACTGGCCGAGGGAGCCAACGTTTGTCCGCAGATAGTTTTTCCGGGTCATGTGGCCAGCATGACTAAGCCGCTTCTGGCGAAACCAGAGCAGCACACGGAAACGCTGTTTACCTTCCCGCCAGAGTGGTACCTATTTATCTACTTGAACTTTGATGTGCTTTCGAACTGCTAGGTTGGCAGGAGCTGGGACCGAGCAACAGGAGCTCACCCCATCACGGGGATTCGAACCACTGACCTTCCGACTGGCAAGCCCAAGGCTCAGTGGTTTGCACCACAGTGCCACCCACGTCCCAGTATATATTACATTCAGTTTAACTGCTTGACGTTAGTTGTTTATTTAAAACTTTGCAACTGAGGGCAGTATGCCTCTGAATATCACTTGGGGAAGCCACAAGTAGGGAGAATGCTGTTGGACTCAGGTCTTGTTTGCTGACTTCTCGTAGGCCTCTGGCTGGCCACTGTGAGGACAAGAGGCTGGGCCAGATGGACCTTTGATCTGATCCAGCGGCCAGGATTGTTCTTAATCCATTTTTCCAACGTTTCCAAGAGCAGAGTACAGTGCAGTCATAGAAACCACGGAGGTTAGAAAATGCCTAAAATGTTGACGTTGATCTTCTGTTGCGCCCCAAGACCTTAGTGGTCCTTCCCGCGTCTTGCATCCCTTCCTCCTTAAATGAGCAACCGAGGATCATCTTGGTGACACTTCCTTCACTCCTGCCAGGCATCCTGATGCAGTAGAGGCCAATGTGTTAGTTTCACAGGCAAACACCTATACAGGTACAACCCAGCCCTCAGTGGGAGTTAGCTGGGGGAAAGTATCATGCTGGTCTTCTTCCAGAAGGAGGAAAAGCTGCTAGTTTTAGGCTGATCTAGGCCTGCAGCATGTAAGAAAAGGGACCTGCCCATGTTAGCTAGCAGGACAAGTTTAGAAGCTAAATGCAACCTTTCATTGTTTGTTTCACTGCAATTCCACGTTCTGCTTATTTTGTTAAGAAAACAAACCGGTCTGTTTAAAGTACAGCTTCTGTGATTTGATCCAAGGGGATCCCATACAGCTAATATTATCTTGCCTTGGGCCTTTCAGCAAAGCTAAAATAGTGTCCTACTGCTCAATATTCAGTCGGTGGTGGCAGCGAACTTTCCGTTGGGTTCTCCAACTGTGGGTGTAATGTCAGCTTCAAAGGCAGGGCATTCAGAGGCCCCAGTGAGCTAATCTTCTTAGGGACTACCAGGGAGTAGTCAGAGATAAAATGGATCCAAATCCAGCAAACACAGAAGCAGAAAATAATATTAGAATCACAGAATCATAGAGTTGGAAGGGATCACAAGGGTCATCTAGTCCAACCCCTGCAATGGGCCAACCCCTGGAGTGCAGAAATCTTCTGCCCAACCTGGGGCTTGAACCCATGACCCTCATGCTCTACTGACTGAGTTATCAACAACAACAACAACAACAATTTGTTATTTATATGAGCAGCTTCCAAAAAATTTAAGACATTAAGCAGATAAGCAGTCCAGAGTCTGCTAAGATGAAATGTCTGCAAATAAGCCCACAAAAATAGGGGCCCATAAGTATTGGGGTGGCTTGCCAGCCAGCCATCAATCCCCTCCACTCCCTCAAGTCTTCCAGCTCATGCAGAGGACTTGCAGCGGGAGGCAAGGGTCATCTCTCATTTGTGCAGGGTATGAAGAGGATAAGAAACTGTGGGAGCCTCTCCTGCCGCCCTCACTGAGCTATGAGGAACAGGGCCTTTTTGTAGTGGCACCCCTTTTATGGAATGCCCTCCTCAGAGAGGTTCACTTGGTGATCATGCCATTGCTAATGGGATCAGGAATGGAGAAACGGAGGAGAAGAAATGGAACCCCTGCTAGGCTTCTGAGCAAAGCCATTCTTCTTCAGTTAGCATTTGTACCTGCGGCTTCTCACTGTGTTAGCCTCCCATTTGAGTGTGGCTGGGTTTTGCCTCTCCCTGTTGATTACATCCAGGAGACGTTTTAATGCAGCGAGAGCAACTATTTCCTCCCCTGCTGATATTGCCAAATAGGATTGCAACTTTTTTAGAACTGATGATCTTGCAAGGAAGCCAACACACTCAAGGCAGCCTGTCAGAAGTGATAGATGCAAACTACTGCACAGGGACTTAAACAGCTTTTGAACAAGCATGCCTTAAAGGACTTGGGATTTTTGCAATGGCTCGACTCCCCAGCGCATTCCTAGCAGAGATAAGCGAAGCGGTCAGAGCAAACAGTGCCTTCTTTTTTGTGTGTGCCTCCTCACATGCATTTCCAGAGACCTGCAATTTTTGCAGTGGACCCTTTGTGTTAATTTATGGAAGCTGGTGTGCATAGGCTGGAAGGAAGAGGAAAAGGAAGGACACGTATTGGGTGTCCAAGATGAGTTCCCTAGCCTCAAACCCTACAAGAATTGTCAGCCTTGATTCAAACCAGAGGCCATCAATGTGCTGTGAAGATTGCAAAGGTGGTACCCAACTTTTGAATTGACTTTTTCTGAGGATGTAGTTGTCCTCCAAAATTTGTCTGAACTAGCTCCATATTTGCAATAGCACTGATCCAAGGCAATTCCCATAATACTAAGCCCTGCGATCACAGCCCTGCGATCACATACAATGGAGAACAAGTTGGTCACTTTATGGCTGCAGCATCAACCAACAACCAAGACACGGATGACCCAAACATCACAGATGAGGGTGAGGATGATTTAAAGGAGGTATACACCACCTCTTCATTCTGAGTAGAAACACCAGGTGGTACACACGAAAAGACAAATAAAAGGCAAAAACAATTATTAAGAAGAAAACTGGTCATAAGAATACAGCTACCCATAAGTAAGACACGTAGTACAACGACTTCATCAAAGTGATCCATAATTAAAATATATAACAAACAACCCCATTAGAACAGAGTAACAGCTAAAATAGTTAGAATGATTTTTTTTAAAAAAACTGGGCAATCAAGTCAGAGGGAGAACCACATATGCCACCTTGATCTGCTCTGAGAAAAGATGGGATATAAATATAACCATCATCATCATCCACTGTCATGTATTCAGAGGATAGACCTAGTTCTGATGGGTTTAAGTTACAGGAAGGTAGATTTCGCTTGAGCATTAGGAAAAGCCTCTTACAGGTAAGTGCAGTTTGACAATGGAACCAATTACCGTATTTTTCCGTGTATAAGACAATGTTTTTTTTGCTACATTTGTTAAACTTGGGGGTCGTCTTATACACTGATGGTACTACTTACCTTCCCACTGCTGCCATGAAGAACCTGCAGGAACTGCTGGAGCCACCGTCCCTCCTGGGTGCCCAGCGATCTCCCCCAAAAAGCTCAACAATTTTGGACGATCTCAGGTATTGGTGGGGCACATTCCACTGTTCACACGCCTGCACCCCCCTGCTGCCGCCACCACCCCAGGCATCAACGGTGGTTGCTACACCAGTGCTTTGAATATTTAATAAAATATCAAAGTTGTTCTGTTTCGTGTTAAAAATATTGATTTCTTAATTCTGGATTCAAAAACAAGGGGCTGTCTTATACATGGGGACATCTTATACATGGAAAAATATGGTAAATGTGGTGGTGGTGGTGCCTCTCCTCCACTGAAGGTCTTCAGGCAGAGGTTGGACAGCTCTCTGTTCAAGGTCACATCCATACCATACATTTATAGCATCCTCGTACCACTGCAATGGACATGGCTTCCCCTAAACAATCCTGGGAACTGTACTACACTTTCCAGGATTCTCTGTAGGAATATAGGAAGCTGAGGTCCAGCACCGAGAGCCTTCTGGCGGTTCCCTCACCGAGAGAAGCAAAGTTACAGGGAACCAGGTAGAGGGCCTTCTCGGTAGTGGCCCCCAACCTGTGGAACGCCCTCCCATCAGATGTCAAAGGAATAAACAACTATCTGATGTTTAGAAGACATCTGAAGGCATTTCCATATCATGGACATGTGCCTTGGGTACCAGCAGCTCTGTGTGGACTTTTAAATGTTCAGCTTCCGTTTAAAGAGCAGTGAGACCAGCGGAAGGCTGAACGTAGCAGTCAACATCACACAACTTTGGGGTGGAAGGTTGTGCTGGTGAATTTTGGGCTCCTCAGTCAACAGGATCACCAGAAGAATCCACTCATTAAAGGACACAATTGCTCTGCTGAAACTCATAATGACATCTCTTGCTTTGAACCAGCTTGAATTTGACTCCCCCCCACACACACAACAATGTGATATTATTTTGGCCCCCAAACTGAGCTGTTGTAGCTTCAGAAAGCATGCAGCATTCTTGGTAGGAACCAAATGAAAGTCCTCATTTACACCTTCATTTCCTTCTCACAAATGATGACAGCTCCTGAAATGTTGACAAAGCTCGGCAAGATGTGGATCTTGGCAAACCAACCAAGAATCCTATTACCGAGAACTGGCGAAGGGAGAGCCAGTGCCTCTGAGTGCATTTCTTCATAACTGTCAGCACAGAAGAAGCAAGCAAAAGATATTCTACAGCCATAAAAATAGCTTACAAGGCCTGTTTAGTACTTGGCTAGGAGACTGCCTAGGAATTCCAGGTGCTATAGGCTTTGACTGCTTAGTGTGGTATAGAGGTTATAGTGTTGGACTTGGATCTTGGAAACCACAGTCCAAATCCCCACTTAGCCACAAAGGTCACTGGGTGGCCTTGACCCAGTCACTGCCTCTCAGGCTAACCTAGCTCTCAGGGTTCTTGTGGGGGCTGATGGGAGTTGCAGCTCAAAATATATGGAGGGTTTGTGGAAGGCTGGGTTAGACACATTCATAAGAGACAGTGGATCTATCAAACGCTATTGGCCACAATGGCTTCAGAAAACCATGTGCACAAGCTGTATACCTCTGAACACCTTGTATAGCAGGCTTCTGCCATCAGCTTTGTACTTTGCTTGTGATTACCTCTAGCTGATCACTGTTGGAAGTAAAATGATGGACAAGTCAACCTTGGACTGATCCAGCAAATGATTCTTTATATACTTAGCAAAGAAATTCAGCTGTACCTGACAACTGCAGGTTCCCAGCAGATGTTTAACACATTCAGCTGGGGATGCTTGAAGAATTTGATTTTTGTGAATTCCAAAATCAACTGGCCTAATCCTCGCTTCCTTGACGGGTGCATGGATCAGAATATAGTAATCCTTTACAGTTCGTACAGCTTTGAATTTTGCAATGCAGTTCTCCCAAGTTTAGAAGTATGTGTTTTGAGAAAAGATGCATCGCTTGAGAGAAAATAGTTGCGAAGTATGCATTTAAACATACTTCTTTAAAGTTGATTTTTTTGGTGCAGATTTAAAAAACCAAAAACAAATGCAGCAGCTTAATGTGGAAACAGGATGGAACAGACTTATGAATGAACACATGAATAAGTGATTCAGACCAGAAACAGTTTGATCCTTCTATCCATCGCTATTGCGGTTCCGCAACTGCACCTTGCTTCATTAAAAAATGATTATTATTATTAATGGGTCTTGCTACCATTGCTGAACAGAAAAAATGAGACTAGAACTCTTCAGAAAGACCCAGCCTCCTAGACATGTGTAGGATGAAATTGGTATTTTAATAAATTGGAAGTCTTTTTATCACTATACTTATGCCAGAAGCATGAAAAGTCAATAGGCATATATTGGAAGTCACTTTTTGGCATAGCTGTTGAATGTCTGCAATGTGATAAGCAAATAGAATTTCCAGTGGGGGACAGAAACCTGGGAAGGGATAAACTGAGTGCTGTTCTTAAACAGTGACCTGCATCGGGTTATTCTGCATGCTCTGAAGATGCAAAATGAGATGAGCAAGGTCCAAAATGTCACAGCAATCAATGAGAACCAAACTTAAATTATATTATGAATTTTGATTATGCCGTGGGGTTTCCAGCAAATGACATTGTCAGAAAAGTAGATTCATGTTCTTCTTCTTCTTTTTTTAAAGGAATGTTCCTGTAGTACTAGCAGAAAACATTTTCATTAAGTCGATCGGGGAAATTTCCTTGTAAGGGTGGCAAGACAGGCTGCCTTGAGTGCTCTCTTGTAGTCCTACTTGTCGAAGGGGGAAAGCTACATTTCGTTTCTAAGGATGGTGTCCATTAGGGCTACCTTGAATCTTCCCAGGAAATGCCGGTGCAGAACCACAGAACATTGGTTTTTTTCTCTGCACTTGTTGTTGTTGTTTAGTCGTTTAGTCGTGTCCGACTCTTCGTGACCCCATGGACCAGAGCACGCCAGGCACTTCTGTCTTCCACTGCCTCCCGCAGTTTAGTCAAACTCATGCTGGTAGCTTCGAGAATACTGTCCAACCATCTCGTCCTCTGTCGTCCCCTTCTCCTTGTGCCCTCCATCTTTCCCAGCATCAGGGTCTTTTCCAGGGAGTCTTCTCTTCTCATGAGGTAGCCAAAGTGTTGGAGTCTCAGCTTCAGGATCTGTCCTTCCAGTGAGCACTCAGGGCTGATTTCCTTAAGAATAGAGAGGTTTGATCTTCTTGCAGTCCATGGGACTCTCAAGAGTCTCCTCCAGCACCATAATTCAAAAGCATCAATTTTTTGGCGATCAGCCTTCTTTATGGTCCAGCTCTCACTTCCGTACATCACTACTGGGAAAACCATAGCTTTTACTATACGACCCTTTGTTGGCAAGGTGATGTCTCTACTTTTTAAGATGCTGTCTAGGTTTGTCATTGCTTTTCTCCCAAGAAGCAGGCGTCTATTAATTTCATGGCTGCTGTCACCATCTGCAGTGATCATGGAGCCCAAGAAAGTAAAATCTCTCACTGCCTCCGTTTCTTCCCCTTCTATTTGCCAGAAGGTGATGGAACCAGTGGCCATGATCTTCGTTTTTTTTGATGTTGAGCTTCAGACCATCTGCACTAGACACCATCAAATCTGTATGTGCACAACGTGCCTTTGAGGGGCTGGATTTCATTACAATTTGTAGGACATTAAGCTAACATGCCTAAAATGTCATATGAATCAGGCCAGACAAAGGCAGAGACAGGCAGTTTCATTGCAATTGCAACGGTTAAAAGTAATAATTTCATTAGAGAGATTAATAAGATTACTGGCCAATGGACACATCCATCTGCAACACTGGTGTTGTTAAATACATTTCTGGATAGAAATTTAGATCTTAATCACAAAGGTGTGTTGCGTCATTTACTTAATCTTAATCACAAAGGCGTGTTGCGTCATTTACTTTCAGCTGCACAATAAGTTGTGGCTCGGAACTGGAAGACGTTTCAGAACATAAATACGGACCAGTGGCATCAATTTTTTTGGCATTGAGAAACTGACTGAAAAGCTAAGGGGACAAAAGTTTAAGGACTTCTTTGAGAAAGCATGGAGAGCATTTCTTTATTATTCAAGTGTAATGGTTAATGTCTGCTCTCCACCCACAATGCATTCTAGACTATGGACCTATTATTTCCCCTTCATCTCAAAAACCCTTAAAGAAAAACCCTGTGAAGAAGATTTTAAGCAGAAAGTGTTAAGATTATCAGTGTATCTAGTTACAGAGCTGCCTTAAGCCTGCCATGTTTACCCTTTTGCATGCCTTTTGTTTTGCATTTGCATTTTCCAAAAAGCTTACCAAAAAAAGAAATAAAGGAAAACATGAACAATGATAAATGAGACTCATCAGGATAAAAAATACTTAGCATTCTCGTAGCTTTCGGTGTTCAAAACACTTCAAGTACATTAATTTGGTAATGCTCACAACATTATTATTATCCTCAGATTGCAAGCAAGGCGAGAAGGCTGAGAGGCAGAATCTTTCTAAGGCTGCACCTTGCAGGCCTGGGGAAGGGATTTAATTCAGAGCTGGAGCATCTGCTTTGCATGAGGAAAGTCCCACTTTCATGCTTTTGTCCACACAGTGGCGTTTAGCACATAGACAGGTCACGCGGGTCTAATTTTTCTCTGTGTGAATTTGTCACCATGGATAAATGATTTTTTTTTAAGAAGAAAAGTGTTGATGTTTCCAATAGACAGTAGTGCATAGTGCTCAATGGAACATTTGGACATGATTGGGTACTGTCCCATCCCTTCATTTACCCTCATTATCCCCTCTCTTATCTATATTGCCTTTTTCCATCCAAAAGCATTAGATAGTCACCAGGGCTAGCTGGCTGAATTAGTCCTACTTTGGCCAGCGAGGAGGCCAGGGGAGAATTAGCTGTGGGGTCTCAGAGTGGGTAATCTTCATAAAAGGGGAGGGGGAGGGGAAGAGAAGAGAAGGGAAATAGAAGATCAGGCTCAGTTCAAATCAAAGGCCAGGTGGAATAGCTCTGTCTTACAGGCCCAGCGGAAGGAGGTTAAATCCTGAAGGGCCCTAGTCTCCTGGGACAGAGCATTCCACTAGGTCGGAGCCATCACTGAAAAGGCCCTGGCCCTGGTGAAGGATAGTTTGACTCCCTTAGGGCCCGGGACCTCTAAACTATTCATGGACCTTAAGGTCCTCTGCGGGGCATACTAGGAGAGGCAGTCCCGTAAATATGAGGGCCCTAAGCCACAAAGGGCTTTAAAGGTCAAAGCCAGCACCTTGAACCTGACCCTATACTCTACCAGGAGCCAGTGCAACTGGTAAAGCACTGGGTGAATATGCTCCCATGGCAGGGACCCCGTGAGGAGCCTCGCTGCAGCATTCTGCACCCGCTGGAGTTTGTGGGACAGTTTCAAGGGCAGCCCCATGTAGAGCAAATTACAGCAGTCAAGCCTGGATCATTCAGATTACTCCAGATGGTACACCTGGATCACACTATTGGCTCTTTCATCACCTTGCAAGAGTAAATGTCTTGAAAGACCATAGGGGAGCTTTTTGTGTGTGTGTCCATGCACATGAGTTAACAACATGAAATTCTCAGAAGGTCAAATTTGTTTTATTGCTATACAGTGAAGTGGATCCAGAAGGCAGGACTGTAAGAATGCATCTTTTGGGGGGAATGGGAGGGGCGGAGGGCAAAAAACGACTTTCAGTAGGGGGTTGCTCCTGATTTGCTTTTATGTAAATAGTGTTCCATTTACAGACTTCTTCACTGCAGTAAACAAACAAAAGCGGAGGCCTTTTAATGGACTGAAATACAAACTGGTGAGGCAAGTTATTTTACAAAGCCAGGACTGCGGGATCTTTCTAAGGCAAGCCGAATGAATAGGATAGTCACCTTTATTGTGGCACTGCTCCTGTGTCCCTTAACGTCAACCCTTGCTCATTCAGCAGCCTGAAATTCAGTACATGAAGCCTTTCTTATTACTTTGTCTGCATGCCAGAAAGGGGGGGGGGGATCATTTCTCTGTGTCAGGCACAGAGAAAGGAAAACGAAAACAACTGATAAACTTAATCAAGGCAAGAAACTAAAGTTTTGGCAGGATCTCTGGCAACTCCAAAAATTGAAACAGGTTCTCCCAGGAATAGAGTCCCCAGCTTTTGAACTGGCCGCTATAGATGTGTCTTAAGAAGAAACACAAACTGTGGACATTAGCAGGTGATAATGGCTTCATTCCACACAGTTGTGAAGCATGTCGCCTGCTGATTTTTACAGATCAAGCTGCTGAAGGCACAAAAACAGAGCAGGCCAACTTTTTCTAATCAGTTCTTCTTCTTCTTCTTCTTCTTCTTCTTCTTCTTCTTTTCTTAATTTATGAATTGCCTTTTACATATATGCCTCCAATGTGATTTACCGTCATATCATATGAACAGCTAAAATAGATTTTAAAATGGTGCAACCCCCGATCCCTAAATAGTTTATAACAATACATAAGAAAAGCCCAGAGTAGAAGCCTTTTTGAGCCAGTGGGGAAAGCTCATCAATGCAGAAAGTACCAATAATGGGGTGGCGCTGTGGGTTAAACCACAGAGCCTAGGACTTGCTGATCAGAAGGTCGGCAGTTTGAATCCCCGCGACCGGGTGAGCTGCCATTGCTTGGTCCCTGCTCCTGCCAACCTAGCAGTTCGAAAGCACGTCAAAGTGCAAGTAGATAAATAGGTACTGCTCTTGCGGGAAGGTAAACGGCGTTTCCGTGCGCTACTCTGGTTTGCCAGAAGTGGTTTAGTCTTGCTGGCCACATGACCCAGAAGCTGTATGCTGGCTCCCTTGGCCAATAAAGCGAGATGAGCTCTGCAACCCCATAGTCGGTCACGACTGGACCTAATGGTCAGAGTCCCTTTACCTTTATCATACCTCAACATGAATGCTGTGCCACAGTTTTGCTTTGCCTGTCACACGATTCAAAGATCCCAAATGGGTATCCACCTTCCCTCACTCCAGCACAACTCTAGGACCTGCTCCCCGGATTTTGAGCACCGTACCTCAATCCCAAGAACATGTGCTGAAGTAGTGTCTGGTGGGGTGGAGAAGGGTGGGGAGCCATTGCTTGCCTGACTTGCCCAACGTAGAGGTTGCTGCTGGCAACTGATATGGTGAAGGACAAGGTGGTGGGGAGGTTGGCATGGTGCAGGTGCAGCAGCAGAGCCAATCCAACACTTCCGCTGTTGCACCTGCACCTCACCAAACTCCCTGCTGCCTCATCCCTCTACATACAGTGTTGGGTACCGGCAGTGACCTCTACACTGGGAAACCAGGTAAACAACATTGTTGTTGTTGTTTAGTCGTTTAGTTGTGTCCGACTCTTCGTGACCCCATGGACCAGAGCATGCCAGGCACTCCTGTCTTCCACTGCCTCCCGCAGTTTGGTCAAACTCATGCTGGTAGCTTCAAGAACACTGTCCAACCATCTCTTCCTCTGTCGTCCCCTTCTCCGTGTGCCCTCAATCTTTCCCAGCATCAGGGTCTTTTCCAGAGAGTCTTCTCTTCTCATGAGGTGGCCAAAGTATTGGAGCCTCAGCTTCACGATCTGTCCTTCCAGTGAGCCCTCAGGGCTGATTTCCTTCAGAATGGAGAGGTTTGATCTTCTTGCAGTCCATGAGACTCTCAAGAGTCTCCTCCAGCACTATAATTCAAAAGCATCAATTCTTCGGCAATCAGCCTTCTTTATGGTCCAGCTCTCACTTCCATACATCACTACTGGGAAAACCATAGCTTTAACTATACGGACCTTTGTCTCTGCTTTTTAAGATGCTGTCTAGGTTTGTCATTGCTTTTCTCCCAAGAAGCAGGCTTCTTTTAATTTCGTGGTTGCTGTCACCATCTGCTACATTACCCTACCCCAACAGCACATCAGCTACTGATGCACTGCCACCAGCCACTTTCCTTTTATGGAATATATCGACTGAACTTTCAGTCTACTTGAACAAGACCAATAGATTTTCTTTCTCCCTGGAAAGGCAATCAGCAGAACATAGTACTAAGCTACCCAGAAATAGGAGGAAGGAAATACTTCCTATCTAAAACACGAAGTTAAAGCAAGTACAGTGTGGGTGGATGTGGGTTTGGGTGTTGTTTAGTTATCACAGGAGTTCCATATTCTGTCTGGAACAAGATTATAGTGTTGCATGACAAGAAAGCAAGACTGCTTTCTGAGCTGAAATATGGCTTATCAGTCAAGAAGCAGGTTCTCAGGCATGAAGGCTAATGGCAGAGTTACGCACGGCTGGGTTTGGACGATCATATCTCATCCAAATGCGGCCATTATGTCAGTCACAGTGGATGATATCCAACATTACTCAGAGTAGACCCACTGAAATGAATGGAACTCAACTTAGTTCTCATTTTGCCAGGACAAGGATTTCTCCTTGTGCGATGGAATGTTCTCCTCCTACCCTCCCCCTGTTGTGTGCCCCTTAAATTTGCTGTAGGGGTTCCCCCCAACCCTTTGGGATGGGTATCGGATACACAGAGGGGAGGAAGGGGGTGAGACCTAAATCCTTGCACTGAGGGACACAGTAGTTGAATGCCACCCAATGGGTCTACTCTTGAGTGTAACTTAATATCACCCAATCAAGGTTTCCAATCCTGTGTTTGCTAAATGAGGAAAAGAGGGGCACTTGCAAGGGAGATTTGGCAGGCAGTGAATGAGGTGCTTCACTGTCTCCCTTCATGTTTGCATTTTCCTTACAAATTCCCTCCCCACGTTCATTTTACACACACATAGACACCCAGCATTTTTAAAAAACTCTCTCTCTCCCTCCCTCCCTCTCTCTCTCTCTCTCTCAGATCAAATTTTTAAGGATTTGCAGAAACTGAGGTATGAGGCAAAATGCACAGGCACTATTCTTTGTTTTTTTGTATTGAGAAACTAACCTGCTCCCACCTTTAGCATTTTAATCCTCTCCCCCTCAGACAAATTCCTGCAGACTCTTATTCCTCTAGTTCAGCTTATTTTCCTTTTTGGAGGCCAACTGGCAAAAAAACAGGACAAAATGCTGAGATGGAAAAAGCAGTGGGCAAGAGAATAAGTGGATGATATTCTTGCAAAACGAAATGCTCTCCTTTTCTCCTCCCCACCATGCTCCCTAAATCTGTTCTGGGGTCTCCCCCCCCACCCCCCGAAGCAGACTTGGGGACAGCATGCTCTCTCTCTCTCTCTCTCTCTCTGTGTGTGTGTGTAAATCCCATTGCACTAGTGCTAATCCTTACACTAGTGCAAATATTTCATTTAACACAGCCCATAGTTGAGAATTCACACATATCCCTAAGAGGCATTTCAGTGGAGACCAGGCCCCCATTTAATGGAAAATCGAGTCTTGTAATAGCCCGGGGTGGGTCTCTTTTAGCCCCAGTGACTTTGGGCTAATCAGATCATTCCTCTTACAGTGACCTCATGGATCTCTCAACTTTATTAAATATGGAAATAAAGGGCTGACTCAAATTGCTACCTCAGCATATTGGTTGTTGCCAAGAATAACTTCTGTCTGGTCAGGGCTTTTTGCAGCTGACATAATGTTTAAAGCAGGAGAAGGAGAATTGCAGCCATGTTTCATACTTATTGTGACTGGAAAGGAAAGCTAACTTCTCGAAATGCCAACTTTTTCTTCTTCTTGGTTCCATCAGGCCCTGTCTGCACTTGACATTTAAAGTGCTATAAACCCACTTTCAGCAGTCATGGTTTTCCCCAAAGAATCCTAGGAACTGCCATTTGTTAAGGTTTACTAAGTTGTTAGGAGACCCCTATTCCCCTCACAGAGTTACAACTCCCAGAGTTCCCTGGGAGGAGGGATCGGTTGTTAAACCACTCCATGAATTGTAGCTCTCTGAGGAGGGGGAGATAGGGGTCCCCTAACAACCCTTAGTGTGCTGGAAGCTAATTTAAGAGGGGAAATGGCCAGAAGTGAAAAAGTTATATGTCTCCTTCACTTGTCACTCCTTTCATTAAGAAACTATCCTTTATATTTGTTTAGTGGTCAAGAGGAACGGGCCATTTTTAGAAGACATCTGAAGGCAGACCATTTTTAGAAGACATCTGAAGGCAGACCTGTCGGGAAGTGTGCTGTCTCCCCGGGGCTAAGATCCAAGATGTAACTGAACGACTGCAAGGAATCATAAAACCCACTGACAAATACCCCTTCCTCTTGGTTCATGTGGGAACCAATGACACTGCAAGCAATAGCCTCCAGAAGATCAAAAGAGACTACGAGGCTCTGGGCAGGAAATTGAAGCAATTAAATGCACAAATCGTCATCTCATCTGTCCTCCCAGTTGAACGACATGGCCCAGGGAGAGAGAGGAAAATAGTGGAAGTAAACAGCTGGCTTCGCAAATGGTGTAAACAGGAACGGTTTGGATTCTTAGATCACGGACTGCAGTTTCTTGAGGATGGACTTCTGGCAAGCGATGGGCTGCACCTCACAACGGTTGGGAGGAATGTTTTTGCCAAAAAACTAAGAAACCTCATCAGGAGGGCTTTAAACTGACTAATGTGGGGGAGGGAGACAGTGCTCCTGAAGGTAGGAGTCTATTAATTGATGAAGATGATCATCCAAAAGTCATAGACCAAATGGAGCAAACAGCAAGCAGACCTAGTGGTGGGAGGAAAAAATCCTTAAATAAGAAACACGGGGGAATGACTAATGGACTTCAATGTCTGTACACTAATGCACAAAGCATGGGAAATAAACAAGATGAGCTTGAGCTCTTGGTACAGCAAACTAAATATGACATAATAGGCATCACTGAAACCTGGTGGGATAAGTCCCACGATTGGAATGTAAAAATGGAGGGATACAATCTATTTCAGAGAAACAGACCAGACAAGAAAGGAGGAGGAGTGGCGTTATATGTCAGGGATGTGTATACCTGTGAAGAGATCCAAGATTTAGAACCTCAAAGCCAAAGTGAGAGCATTTGGGTCAAAATTAAGGGAGAGAAGAATAATAGTGACCTCATTGTGGGAGTTTACTATAGATCCCCAAGCCAAACGGAGGACATAGATGATGCCTTCCTGGAACAGATGGCCAAGCATGCAAAAGGAAGGGAGATAGTAGTAATGGGGGACTTCAATTACCCAGATATTTGTTGGATGTCAAACTCAGCCAAGAGCATAAGGTCAAACAGATTCCTCACTGGCCTTGCAGACAACTTCATTGTCCAGAAAGTGGGAGAAGCAACAAGAGGAACAGCCATTTTAGATCTGGTCCTAACCAATGTCGATGACCTGGTTAATGGGGTAGAAGTGGAAGGATCATTAGGCGCAAGTGATCATGCTCTTCTGAAGTTTACTATACAACGGAAAGGAGCAGCCAAGCATACTAGGACTCAATTTCTTGACTTTAAGAAAGCCGACTTCATAAAACTTAGGGAAGTGCTGGGTGAGATCCCATGGACAGTAATACTAAAAGGAAAGGGAGTTCATGATGGCTGGGAGTTTGTTAAGAGGGAGATAGTAAAAGCACAACTTCAGGCAATACCAATGAGACGGAAACATGGAAGGTGCCTAAAGAAGCCAGGGTGGCTATCTAAAGAACTTTTAACTGAGTTAAGATTAAAAAAGGATGTGTACAAAAAATGGAAAAGGGGGGAAACCACCAAAGAGGAATTCAAACAAATAGCCAGCACGTGTAGACACAAAGTCAGAAAAGCTAAAGCACAGAATGAACTCAGGCTTGCTAGAGAGGTTAAAAGCAACAAAAAAGGCTTCTATGGGTATGTTCGTAGCAAAAGGAAGAACAAAGAAACAGTGGGGTCACTCAGAGGAGAAGATGGTGAAATGCAAACAGGGGACACAGAAAGGGCTGAACTCCTCAATACCTTCTTTGCCTCAGTCTTCTCCGATAAAGAAAACAATGCCCGACCTGAAGAATTTGGAGGAAATGATTCAGCAGAGGAAACACAGCCCAGAATAACTAAGGAGATAGTACAAGAATACTTGGCTAGTTTAGATGTATTCAAGTCTCCAGGGCCAGATGAACTGCATCCAAGAGTATTAAAAGAACTGGCAGATGTGATCTCAGAACCACTGGCAGTCATCTTTGAGAATTCCTGGAGAACAGGCGAAGTCCCGGCAGACTGGAGGAGGGCAAATGTTGTCCCTATTTTCAAAAAGGGGAAAAGAGAGGACCCAAATAATTACCGCCCAGTCAGTCTAACATCAATACCAGGGAAGATTCTGGAGCAGATCATTAAGCAAACAATCTGTGAGCACCTCGAAAGGAATGCTGTGATCACCAATAGTCAGCATGGATTTCTGAAAAATAAGTCATGTCAGACTAACCTGATCTCGTTTTATGACAGAATTACAAGCTTGGTAGATGAAGGGAACGCAGTGGATGTAGCCTACCTTGATTTCAGCAAGGCATTTGACAAGGTGCCCCATGATATTCTTGTAAAGAAGCTGGTAAAATGCGGTCTTGACTATGCTACCACTCAGTGGATTTGTAACTGGCTGACTGACCGGACCCAAAGGGTGCTCATCAATGGTTCCTCTTCATCCTGGAGAAGAGTGACTAGTGGGGTGCCACAGGGTTCTGTCTTGGGCCCGGTCTTATTCAACATCTTTATCAACGACTTGGATGATGGACTCAAGGGCATCCTGATCAAATTTGCAGATGACACCAAACTGGGAGGGGTGGCTAACACCCCAGAAGACAGGATCACACTTCAAAACGACCTTGACAGATTAGAGAACTGGGCCAAAACAAACAAGATGAATTTTAACAGGGAGAAATGTAAAGTATTGCACTTGGGCAAAAAAAATGAGAGGCACAAATACAAGATGGGTGACACCTGGCTTGAGAGCAGTACATGTGAAAAGGATCTAGGAGTCTTGGTTGACCACAAACTTAACATGAGCCAACAGTGTGACGCGGCAGCTAAAAAAGCCAATGCAATTCTGGGCTGCATCAATAGGAGTATAGCATCTAGATCAAGGGAAGTTATAGTGCCACTGTATTCTGCTCTGGTCAGACCTCACCTGGAGTACTGTGTCCAGTTCTGGGCACCACAGTTCAAGAAGGACACTGACAAACTAGAACGTGTACAGAGGAGGGCAACCAAAATGGTCAAAGGCCTGGAAACAATGCCTTATGAGGATCGGCTAAGGGAGCTGGGCATGTTTAGCCTGGAGAAGAGGAGGTTAAGGGGTGATATGATAGCCATGTTCAAATATATAAAAGGATGTCACATAGAGGAGGGAGAAAGGTTGTTTTCTGCTGCTCCAGAGAAGCGGACACGGAGCAATGGATCCAAACTACAAGAAAGAAGATTCCACCTAAACATTAGGAAGAACTTCCTGACAGTAAGAGCTGTTCGACAGTGGAATTTGCTGCCAAGGAGTGTGGTGGAGTCTCCTTCTTTGGAGGTCTTTAAGCAGAGGCTTGACAACCATATGTCAGGAGTGCTCTGATGGTGTTTCCTGCTTGGCAGGGGGTTGGACTCGATGACCCTTGTGGTCTCTTCCAACTCTATGATTCTATGATTCTATGATTCTATGATTCTGTACAGTGGTACCACGGTTTTCAAACATAATCCGTTCCGGAAGTCTGTTCGAGTTCCAAAACGTTCAAAAACCGAAGGCGGAAGCCTCAAAACGCAAGCCTCAATACAGAAAACTCAAAACGGAAGCCATGTTTCAAATTCCGAGGTGAGTTCAAAAACTGAGGCACTTACTTCCGGGTTTTCGGCGTTCGAGTTCCGAAACGTTCGACTACAAAGGCATTCGAAAACCAAGGTTCCACTGTATTGGGAAGTTTTTAAAGTTTGATGTTTTACTGTGTTTGATGTTTTAATTTGTTGGAAGCTGCCCAGAGTGGCTGGGGCAACCAGTCAAATAGGCGACATGCTATTTGTCATTAGCAGTGTCTATAGTGTGGAATTTGTTGCCTCTACATATTAGGCAAGCATCTTCTGTGCTTGGTCTTATATGCTGGCTTAAAACGCTTTGATTTACACAAGTTCCCCTTGCCATGTCATCTATTTTACCTTCCTCTGATCTTTCCCTTTTTATGTTGTTACCTTTCATTTTATACCGAATCTGGGTTCGCTATGTGAACGTTCTGTGAGGGCGTGGATTTCTGCTTGTGCAATGGAATATTCTGTCCCCCTCCCCACTAAACCCATTCTTGGGGTCCCCCCCAACCTCTGTGGCAGCTTTAGGAAGGGCGCAGGGTGCATGCAAGGTGAGGAGAGGGGGCAGAGTCCCATTTCATATAAGTGGAAGTCCTATATCTTTAGCAGCAGAGAAATTTACGCATCTGTTTATTTTTAAAAACTGCTGGCAGGCTGATACACAGATCTTCTGTGCAACATCTCATTTACTTGATTTAGCATAGGCAGGTTGAGATGCAAGAGATCACCATTTAGTTTTGCCATTTGGAAGTATGATATGTGGTAGATTTGCCCCAGTTAACAAAAGTGTCACAAGATGCTACCTTGCTCAGAGCAGCAAAGGTAAACGCCAAACAAAACCAAGGAGATAAAAGGGGCAAACGAGTTAATTAAAAGCAGGAGTAAATAACAGGTTGTTTTGAGAGATAAAACAGTGGAAACTATTATGGTCAGAGGCAGGGAGGCAGCCTGGGAATTTCTGCCCAACAAAGCTGGAACGAACAAGTTTTTGGATTTATTAATCTTGTTTTATTTTAGTTTCTTCTCATGGAACTGCTAGTCAAATGCCTACCACATGACAATAATATGTGGGGAAATATGCCCATAAAAATGGTCTGGCAGCTGAGCAGCTAGATGAATGTTTGGTTTTCCTTTGTTGCTGCATGACCACATTTGCTGCTGTCCTTTTGCTCCCAGGCTTATAAACAAAAACCTGTCCCTTGGTTGCTAGGCATGCAAATAGGAGTGAACTGCAGGTGGGAATAGGTGTCAAGACTGCTGATGTCCAAGGTACTGGGGCCTCCATAAAGCAGCAATATTCCCATGTACCTTTCTTAAGCTGAAGAGACATTTGGGAGACTTTCACCCGGGGGGAAAGGTTGTAGGCAGAGGAAGGGGAGACATTTGATTTGGTTTGCATTCAAAGGCAAATCTGTCAAATTCAAACTTTCTGAAACAAGATGAGAACTGAAACACAGCAATCCACTGAGATTCACACTTCTCCAATTTTTTGCAGTGCTGTCCCCCAGCCAGCCAATGTTGACAAAAATGAATGTGTTAGAGGAAAGTCTGCATAAAAGTTAATAAATACAAAAATGCATTATATTAAGAAAAACTGCTTGCACAAATGTGTACATTATTCAAAACGGAATATAAAAAATGTGCTTGCTAGGGGAAATTCACACTAAAATGCTGATGAATTTTCATTAGCATTTTTTTTTTCAGTGAACCACTGCAGAAATGTGGAGGACTGAATTTAAGATTGGAAAAAATGAGGAATGGGAAGAACTGAAATGGAGAGATGCTTCCATTCCTAGTTCCTCAACACATGAAATATCAGCTTTCGCTACCTCTCCCGGTTGTTTTAGTGGCATGTTGCCTGCTCATACTAGTAGACAGACAGAAAAATTGTGTACAGTTATCTAGAATATTATTATGGAAGATATCCTGATATGATACTGCATGAAGATAACTTTTGAGCCTGACCAGACGAATTTGCAACCAGCAAAATTACTTCATTAACCAGCTAAATAACTGGACAATCAATTAATCAATAATTTAATTTGTATGTCACCTTTCCAAAGTTAAAATCAAGCTCAAGGCAGCTTACAACATATAAAAAATTATGTAACTATAACCATAACAAATGTAGTCATAAACAATAAACAGCACAACGAAAAGTACACAACCAAACTCAACAATTTCCACATGATTCATGTAAGACCCAAAATAAAAATATAAAGAATCAACAACCCCCACCTCCAACAAAACCACCTGGACCAGGAATGGTCAAACTTGGCCCTCCAGCAGTTTTGGGACTACAACTCCCATCATCCATAGGTAACAGGACCAGTGGTCAGGGGTGATGGGAACTGTAGTTCCAAAACAGCTGGAGGGCCAAGTTTGGCCATGCCTGCCCTAGACAATACCACAGCTCAGGAGTCCATTCAGAAGCCTTAACTTGTAGCTGGAGTCAGTCCGGGCTCTGCCCTCCCAGGCCAGGTGGGAAAAGGCCTGCAAGGCACGGAGGAGGTCTTCCAGGACCCACAGACAAGATGGTCAGGCATACAAGATCAGGCCTTTCCCTCTAAAAAGATGTTTCTAAACATGTAAGAGGATCTTCCGTGATCTCATGTAAGTTCCTTCTTCTGTTTTCACACTGCCCAAGTACAGTTCTTATGCACAGGGCGAACAAAGTGGCCGTCAAATTGTCTGAACCAGCTCTTAACTGAACTTGACCTAGTATTTCAAGTGCTGTCCTATTTATGTTATTTTATTGGAACAAACTATTAATGGTACTCTGAGAGTTTTCTGTCACTGTCACAGAATTTGCTGAACAGGGGTCTTTATCACCCTTGAATAGCTTGGTTAATAATGCCACTAGACAGAGATGAGAACTACATTGAGATGGAAAATTTGTTGTTATAGAAGGAGTTTTGTTAATTTGCATTTACGCCACCTGATCTGGAACAAGGCATCTACTTGAGTCCATTTCCTTTAGGTCAGCTATTTTAAAAATAGACCATACAGCCATATGGAGTAACTGGTCGGTAGATTCACTAGAGTTGAACAAAATACTCCAATTAATATGATAAACCTTAAAACATCAATCCTTTTAAATGAATCATCATTACTAAAGGCAGCATTATGAAAAGTGTGGCTTAAACCGGGTCCTGCAAACATCTATTTTGGACTTTCTCTAAACTTAGCTTACTTGAAAATGCTTATATCATGGTTTAAAATTAATACAAAATAACATGCATCAAGGCTGTCACTCAGTTTGACATGTCTTACATTAATTATTCATTAATTGCAATCAATTGCTAAATCTGCATACACAGGCATGTGAGTAGAGACAAGGTATTTAGATTCTGTGCATGTGCACATGTGCACACATGCACACACTAAGGTAAAGGTAAAGGGACCCCTGACCATTAGGTCCAATTGTGGCCGAATCTGGGGTTGCAACACTCATCTTGCTTTATTGGCCAAGGGAGCCAGCATACAGCTTCCACGTCATGTGGCCAGCATGACTAATCCGCTTCTGGCGAACCAGAGCAGCACACGGAAATGCCGTTTACCTTCCCGCCAGAGTGGTACCTATGTATCTACTTGCACTTTGATGCGCTTTCAAACTGCTAGGTTGTCAGGAGCAGGGACTGAGCAACGGGAACTCACCCCATCAGGGAGATTCGAACTGCCGACCTTCTGATCGGCAAGTCCTAGGCTCTGTGGTTTAACCCACAGCGCCATCCGCATCCCTCATGCACACACTAGGTGCCTCCTAAAACAAAGATAGACTATCTGTGCTCCTCCATAAGTTCTTAGACTCCATCTCCTGTCAGCTCTAACCTGCATGGCAAACAGACAGAGATCATGGGAGTTGAAAACCAACAACATCTAGAGAGCCACAATATCTAAGACAGTTTTCCTGAAAGAGAGGAAGGAGGGATATCTTCTCTAATACAGTGCCTTACCACACATGTATTTTTTTAACATTGTATTCATTTAAATCTGCAATTAACTGAGCACACATTTTAATCAATCGTCTTTTAGTTGATTTATTGTTGCTGCCCGGCTTAGCGTTTACATGGTGCTCTAGATTGTTTGAAGAACTTCATATGCATTAGCCTAGTAATCCTTACCAACAAACTTGTTGGGTAAGTCGGTATTATTGCATTATAGAGATGGGAGTGATGGGCTGAGATTAAAAGGCTGAGGTGAGATATGAAGAAGGGACCTCAACCATGCTGCTGCCCAGGACTGACCTTATGGGAGCCTGAAGGGCCCTGCCCTCCTTCTCTCCATCTGGCTTGGAGCAGGGCCTAGGGCGCTCTATAAAAGACTGCTGCTGCTGCTGCTGCTGCTGCTGCTGCTGCTGGGCAGAGAGGGCTCCGTTTTTGTTTTTGTTTTTTAAATTACATTTATTTTTTATCTATGTAATTGGGTTAAAGCCTCAGTGCCTAGGGCTTGCCTTTCGAAAGGTCGGCGGTTCGAATCCCCGCGACGGGGTGCGCTCCCGCTGTTCAGTCCCAGCGCCTGCCAACCTAGCAGTTCCAAAGCACCCCTGGGTGCAAGTAGATAAATAGGGACCGCTTACCAGCGGGAAGGTAAACGGCATTCCGTGTGCTGCGCTGGCTCGCCAGATGCAGCTTGTCACGCTGGCCACGTGACCCGGAAGTGTCTCCGGACAGCGCTGGCCCTTGGCCTCTTTGAGTGAGATGGGCGCACAACCCTAGAGTCTGTCAAGACTGGCCCGTACGGGCAGGGGTACCTTTACCTTTTAAATTTTAAATTGTGATTGATATTAATGCTGTATTCTTAGTTTTAGATTTTTACGATTTACGTGGAAATTGTTTTCCGTTTGGTTGTGTACTTTTTGATGTGTTTTATTTATTGCTTAGGACTTTTGTTATGTTGGTAATTACCGTATTTTTTGCTCTATAAGACTCACTTTTTCCCTTCTAAAAAGAGGGGAAATGTGTGTGTGTGTTATGGAGGGAATGCAGGCTGCGCAGCTATCACAGAAGCCAGAACAGCAAGAGGGATTGCTGCTTTCACTGCGCAGCGATCCCTCTTGCTGTTCTGGCTTCTGAGATTCAGAATATTTTTTTTCTTGTTTTCCTCCTCCGAAAACTAGGTGTGTCTTGTGGTCTGGTGCGTCTTATAGAGCGAAAAATACGGTACCGTATGTAAATCTTGTCATGTTGTAAGCCGCCTTGAGCATTGTTTTAACTATGGAATGGTGGCATACGAATAAAATGATGATGATGATGATGATGATGATGATGATGATCCTGTCTTACAATGGCGATGATAAAACTGTTATGGGTTGAAGCATTTCAGACTGCAGGTGGGAATGAATGCTCCTCCTTATAAATAATAATATATATTTTTTATTTATAACCCGCCCTTCCCGGTTTAAAAACCGGGTTCAGGGCAGCTAACAGCAAATATAAAACATTGATTAAAATGTGATTTTAAAACAGCATAAAACACAACATAAAATGCAGCATCAATATCAATAAAATTCAAAAATTCAGGGGTCATTTTTTTGGGGGGGGGGAACGACGACCCAGTCAGTAGACACTGAATGATCACCAGGGCTAACTGGCCAAGTTGGTCCTACTAGGGCCAGCAATGAGACTAGGGAAGAATTTAAATGTGGGGTCCCAGAAAGGGTTTCTTCATAGAAGAGGAAAGGGAAAAGGGAATAGAGGATCAGGCTAATTCAGATTGAAGACCAGGCAAAATAGCTCTGTCTTACCGGCCCCGAGGAAGGAGATCAAGTCCTGCAGGGCCCTAGTCTCATGGGACAGAGCATTCCACCAGGTCGGAGCCATCACTGAGAAGGCCCTGGCCCTGGTGGAGGATAGTCTGGCTTCCTTAGGGCCCGGGACCTTTAAGCTATTATTATTCATGGACCTTAGGGTCTTCTGCGGGACATACCAAAAATGTGGGGGTGAGCATCTTTCTCTCTCTCTCTCTCTCTCTCTCTCTCTCTCACACACACACACACACACATACACACACACAAAATCTATCCATCCCCATTTGGGAAACTAGTACACTAGCCTTATTTCTGACACACAGTTTTCTATGTGTATGAATCTTTATGCATAGGAATCTCCCTATTCCATGGAAAAACCTTGGATTTTCTCCACCTTCTGCTGAATTGTAGAGCTGGAAGGTTCCACGAGGGTCACCCCCCTGCAATGGAGGAATCTTTGGCCCAACACAGGGCGTGAACCCACAACCCAGAGATTAAGAGTCTTGTCCTCTAACCGACTGAGCTATCTTCTGCCTGAAGTGCTACAACCCTGACAAAGGGTTCACTCTAGCGAAAACTAGGCCAGCGAAAGAGTGTAAATTTTAAAGACTCTCATCCATCAATGCCGTACATCAGCTTCTACTGCAATCTTTTTCTGAATGCAGCAATGGTACAGTTCAGACCCAAAATAACTGTTCTTCTAAAATGCCACTACAACAGGACGAGGCTGCTTCCTGATCACACACCTGTGTCTACCCTGCCCATCGCTAACGAAGGTCAACAAAATAAAGATGGAGGACAGTGACTCCAAAGAAGCATTGGCCAGAGCATGAATATTTCAGAGCCTGTTTTTTGTTTGGTCATGGAATACATGCCACAAATTGACAAATTACAGTGGTATCTCTGGTTATGTACTTAATTCGTTCCAGAGGTCCGTTCTTAACCTGAAACTGTTCTTAACCTGAAGCACCACTTTAGCTAATGGGGCCTCCCGCTGCTGCCACGCGATTTCTGTTCTCATCCTGAAGCAAAGTTCTTAACCTGAGGTACTATTTCTGGGTTAGCGGAGTCTGTAACCTGAAGCATATGTAACCTGAAGCGTATGTAGTCTGAGGTACCACTGTACTGCAAACTGTGGTGCTTAGAATGTCTGGTAACCTTACCTTGGGATCTGCTTAGAAATACTAATCTCAGGCACAGAGGGAGATCCATTGCAGGGAGGTTGGGGGGAGAGACCTCAACGAAATAACATTCTTTAGGACTGCCCCACATATTAGTAGGGTAGCCACTTGTCCTACTTTAGAGAGGATAGTCCCTCACTCTCCCCTCAGTGCTTCTCCAACTCCTTGATCCATCTTTGTCAAGCTGGAAGGTGAACAGAGGAGGGCAACCAAGATAATGAAGGGTCTGGAAACCAAGCCTGATGAGGAACAGTTGAAGGAGCTGGGTATGTTTAGCCTGGAAAAGAGGAGGCTGAAAAGAGATATGATGGCCATCTTCAAATATCGAAAAGGCTGTCAAATGGAAGATGGAACAAGCAGGTTTCTTCTGCTCTGGAGGGTAGGACCCAAACCAATATTTTCAAGTTACAAGAAAGAAGATTCTGACTAAACATCAGGAAAAAACATTCTGACAGTAAGAGCTGTTCAACAGTGGAACAGTTTCCCTCAGGACCTTGTGGACTTCTCCTTCCTTGGAGGTTTTTAAGCAGAGGTTGGTGTCTCTTAAAAACTGCGTTATTCAGGCAGAGCTTTGGAAACGTGAATCTTTTTCTTATTGATGGTTTTACTGCAGTACTGCGTTTTTAAGTTGTACATCTCCCGGTTCTGTTTTCTATGAGAGCACAGTTTATAAATATTTAAATAAAACAAAACAAATGAAAAATGAATTGCGGAACAGAGCCATAGAGCTCATACAGACAAAGAGAAAATACGTAACCCAGTCAGCTTCAAGTCCACCCACTGATAGACTCCCGACGTGGTCTAGAAATGCAGCTTAATGTGTGGCCATACCAGACACCTACTCTTTCTACAACTTTGAATTGGTTCTCAGGGGGATCCCTTGGGAAGTAAAGTGCAATAAGTGGTTGTCGAAATGAAGTAATTGTGTGAAGATGGTCTTGGGACATGAAGCGATTTCAAGCTGTTCCCGCCACCTCCCAGTGCTTCGAAGAGAAAAGAATGGGAGGCACAGACATGATCTAAGAAAATTTCAGTGGAGTTTGGAATTTATGAATCCCTGCTATTAAGGATCGGCAAAGACACCTTCCAGTCATTACTCAAGATTTCTCAGGTCCACTTGGTTCTACAGTTTTGTTTTAGCTTACGTTATAGCTTTCAAAGATATGATTTTGCTCTGGGTCTGTGTGATTTTTTTAATTTTTATTATTTTTTTTGCAGCAACTTGTTCTTTAGGACACCCTTAAAAATGCACACACACGTAGATACCGCTGCAGGGAAGACTACATTCATTTAACTATGTAGTCGGTTCCATGTCCAAGGCTATTTCTCAAACCATTAGTCAGACAGCTGATGCCTCTGTCATTTTGGTTGTTGTTGTTTTTCTTTAAAAAGAAGATCAACATAAGTTGGATTTTCTACAGTCCTCTGCCTTAAGAGTACACTTTCGCTACCAGGAGTTTCTTGTCAATTTACTGCTCAGACCATCACCGAGAATACATCTGCAGCGGTGGAGTCTCAAGTGTGAAGACTAATCATTTGGCTTTAATAGGTAGGAAAGACCCCCCTCTGAGTTCCATCATCAAAAGAGAGAGAGAGAGAGAGAGAGATTTGGAGTGGACAGAAGGAACTGGAGCCTTTTCCACAATAATCCTTAGGCTTTGGGGCGAGTTCCAGGAATCCCTTCATATGATTTACGGTAGCCACTTGTGCATTGCCAAAAGGGTGGGGCGATGCATCACCAAAAAAAGAGGACACAGATCTGCACATAATCAATATGATAGAAATAGAAATAGAATCCTGCTCACCATAGTGAGGGGAAAACGTGAAAAGGTGGAAGTCTGTTTCCTCAGTCCATGTGATTATTGTTGATGGGCAACTTCAAGGTTCTTATTCTTCTTTCTTATGCTACATTATCTTTAAACAAGACCAGACAGCTCTTCCAACAGAGGACTGAAGGAGTCCATGCAGCTCTTCAAATAGAGGACTGCCCCTGACAGCCCTTGAAACAGAAAACGGTCATCTGTTAAGTAGGGCACATGCCTACCCTAGTCTGATCTCCGGTTGAAATTCTTTCTCAATTGTATCTGTAGTTCATCTGCTCATATTACTGTGGGAACATAGGAAACTGCCTTAGGCCAGGTCAGATAGCCAGGTTGTCCATCTTGTTCTCTACTGTACACACCAGGGGCCATCAACTTTGTAAGGCCTGTGGGAGCATTTGGCTATTTGAGTGTGATCCCTGCCCCCAGGATGTCAAAGGAACAGCTGAAAACAAGACTATACAGCAGACTTCCCACCAAGGCATGGACTCCTGCCATGAATGCTTTTTGCCTTAGTTCTCTGCACCAAAAGTTTTTATCATGCACATTATATGCAAACAGATATGCACATTGCTTTCCAATGTGTGCTTTTTACATATTCATTGATATATAATTGTTGTTCGTTGACTGTGAGTGTGAGTCGTTCTTTGCTAGAGGCAACCTATATATAGCAGGGCTGCAGTCCTAATCAGTATACTCAGTAAGTAAGTGCAATTGAATTCAATAAAAACTCAATACTGTACTCCACATCTCAAATAATGCATCGGGTGGTTTTTCTTTTACCTGCTATTTTATTATTAGCTAGCAGAGCAGCGACAGAGGCAGCTGATTCTTCCTTTTTTTAATTCTTCCTTTTTTAATTTTTAAAATTTGTATACCACCCATAGATCTCAGGGTGGTCCACAGCTTCCTGGCAAGAATCAGGTTTTGTTTGCTTTGCAACAAATATAATAAAAGTTTAGAAAGGGACGTTCCTGATGCATGACAGAATCAGCAAAAGTTAGGCATGACGCAAGTCCCGTTGCAACCAGTGGACTTAATTTAATCACAAGCACAGCAAAATCCTATTCCCTTCCTTTCATTTGGGCTTGCTGGATTATGCTCCTTATATTTACAGGATCATTGTGGGCTAAATCTGTACTGTTTACTTGGAGACTACAGACTGGGTTTGTACACACTACTGCATATCTCGAGGTGCAGCTTTTTAGCCTACCAAATTGTCTCGCTAATTGTCTCACTAATTGTCTCTCTAAACTAACAGTGCATTATGGCTGCTTGTGGAAACATACTGAAAAGATTCCAAAGATCTTTAAGGAAACAAAAGGATTGCAATAATGTCAACAACAGCATCCAGACACCAGGTTTCTGATCCTTCAAACCATGGTTGGAAGGATTACAAACAAGCTGTGTTCCTTTATTTCCCACTCCCCTCCCCTTCACCTCTCCTCACACACAGCTTGATGTACAACTTCCCGGTTTAATGAAATGATAGCTTGCTTTTAAAGCTGAACTGGCAAACCATGGTTTCAGCAAGTCCTCTGAACTGGGATTGCAAACCAGGATTGGCTCTACATTTGGGCCTAATGCAAAATGTGGTTTCATTAAACCAGAGAGAAATTTGTTGAAGCCCTTTTGCAAGAGAGGAGAAGGGAAGTGGAAGTGGATGAGGGAGCACCAAGCTCATTCATGAACCTTCTAACCATGGCTTGCAAGATCCAACGAATGACATCCGAATGCAGCCAACAGCTCTTTTTAAAGAACGCCCACTGAATTGAACAGGCCATCCCTAAGTGAAAAGATCTGATAAATCTGAGTTGAGGGTTCAACAGAGGTCTACAGCTTTGATTGTACAGAGGAACCAAAGTACACTGCCCAGAGCTTGGGGCGTTCATAAATGCTCTATGAAATGCCCTATGCTTCATGCTCTGAAATACATTGGCTTGGATCTTAAGATAAGGCACTTCATGGAAGGAAACTTTCACATCTCCTCCTCTCCCTGCTATCAACTACACCCCCAGAAGAACCTCCTCAGTGGGTCAAGGGAACCTCTTCAATCGTGTGGGATGAGGGACCTCTTGAACAATATGGATTGTTTTTGTATGATTTGGGGCAATTCCTCCTTCCACCAGCAGTCCTCATATTGTTTAAGAGGGGCCCCTGGCCCTTCAGAGAGACTTTGCAGGGGGCTCCAGGGAAGAGAAGGGGATGAGAGTCTTCCCTTCTCCTAAACTTCCCTAAGTTAACATCTTAGGATCCAAAGTATGCTTGGAAGTAAGTCCTGCTGGTTTTGATGACACTCAGTGATGTATTTGGAATCCAAGTTGAGAAGGCTGGAGGTATCTTGTGATGGCACCTTGGCAAAGGAGGACTAGAAAGCCATTATTTCAAATGGAGGATCATATTGTGTGAGCTGGCTGATCTCTGGTAAGGCACGCAACCCTAGAGGCCAGCAGTAATTTCTTGCAATTGTAGCAGCACTTTCTTTAGCCGCCACAATCACAAGCATATCTGTGATTGCCTGATCTGCACAATGTATTTCTCAATGCATGAGCAGTGATTGCCTGGTCCTTGTTCTGCAGAATTACCATGAGGAAATTGGTATACATGATTCTGTGGTTGGAATAGGTTGTGGTGCCCAAACTTGACGCAGTGTATGTCTTTTTACCCTGACATTTGTTCATTTGTTTGAAAGATGTCTATTCCATCCTTCCTTTCTAAATGCCAGAGCAATTCACAAGAACTCTTTCAACCCAAATTGGTGATGTAAGGCTTCAGCAAGGGAGTGGATGCCTAACTCTTTCCCCTCTTTCTGCTCAGAACTGACAACCTCATGCAAGCTACTTTTCTATGGGGGGGGGGTGATTAAGTGTTTATTTCCCACTGCAAGCAGACAAGCAGATTAGGGAGAAGGAGAGGGCAGCTATTTTGAACCAGAAAATGGTCAAAGGGAGGACGGCCATGCAAGTCCCTCTGCTTAGCCCTTTAAACTCACAGCATCCAGGGGCTGATTCTGGTTGCAAAATGCTGGTGTGGAGGACTGCCTAGGACAGATGTAGCCAACAAGCCTGTTCAGAGGTGGGGGTGCAGCTGGGCACACTTGCCCCAGGCCTTGGAGAGCTAAGCCAGCCAAGGGCCCCACCAGGGGCCTGCCAGACTTATGCTGTCATGCCAAGAAAGCCCCATGCCTCCCAGATGACCAGGGACTTAATCGGCGAAACGGCCATGGGCAAAATGCCAATATGCACTGTAAGGCTTTGATTGTAAAATCTGGACCTGCAGGTCCCTAATTAACCACAGTTTCTCAGTTTGTCTGAACCAGGAAACTATGACTACCAACTTCAGAACAAGCCTGGATCTTAAACCGACTTCAACCTATGATGTAAGATCCTAGGTTGTCCCAAAGTTGGCTACCATGGTTTCCTAGTTCAGATGACACAGGAAACTATGGTTAGTTAGATATTTCTTGGCTAATCGAGGCATGCCACGAAGAGAGGAGTAAAAGGGCTGCATGCCAGGGTAAAAGGCTTTTGTATCTCAGTTTCTTAAGCTGAGATACAATTGCATAAATGCTCACAGTAAATGCCAAAACAGCTTCCCACGCCACACCACAATCAGTTGCTGCAACAACAAAACTTTTAGAGCAACTTCGCAGCCCCACCGAAGTGTTTCACACCTGCCCCGACACGTGGATCATGGAAAATGTAAGAAATCCATGATCAGCATTCCCAACACCTTCAGGAAGCTTAAAAGCAGCCGATGGGGAAAGGGGAGTAAGTTGACGAAGGACAGTGGAAAGAGAGTGCTTGATTCTATCCTTCCATGTTGCTTTGCCAATCAAAATCCCTCCCGCCGAAAGCTGCTAATGCATCCACCGCCATAACAAGGGATAGGGATGGGCCACAGTGGTGAAGTATCTGCTTTACATTCAGAAGGTCCCAGGCATCTCCAGCTATGGCTGAGAAAGAGCCCTGCCTTAAATCCTGAAGAGTCGCTGGCCAGCCAGTGTAGACAACACTAACCTAGATGGACCAATAGCAAACTATTAAAGTTAAAGCAGCTTCCTATGTACATTATAACTATCGATCTATACCCCTCCCATCCCAGTGGGGCTAACAGCTGCTTGCAGGGGAGCACAGCCAACCCAAGCCGATGGCACACCACAGCAACTTTTAAGTTTTTGGGTTTTTTAAAATAATGCCAGGAGATCCAATTACAGATATCCAGCATCACATGCAATTTGACCCTAGAGCATCAGAGCAAACACAAAACAAAACTCGACTGCTCTTGTGGAACTTGTGAGCTGCCTTTCTCTCCAAAACCAGGACACTTTTTTTAAATGAAAGAGCCTAAGAGCTCCAAAAGGCAATGTAAGCCGATTTGATCTGGCTGGCTTCAACATGACCAGAAAGACAGGCTTAGAAAGCGGGCCATTGAACTGTAAGTTAAGCTCAGATGTATCAGGTTTTATACCCAAGGCATTCCAATTTATCTTACCCTGCTTGAAATCTTCTACAACATCTCTGCTCTCCTTTGCTGAATGGCTTTTGGAGCCAAACATTTAACCCTCAACTCCCAATCCTCCTTTGATTTGGACCCTCTTGTTCTGAAGGTCCACAACTAATTTTTCCTAACTGTGAATTAAGTGAAAAGAGGAACTGGGTAAACTTTTCAAAGAAAATCTGTAGCTGGCTAACGAAGCTCGGGAAATAATAACAACACAGGAAGGCTTTAAAAAATTGTTACTGTCAACATCACAGGTGGACATGATGGGAAAAGGTGGAAATGGTGGAAAAAGAAACCTTCAAGTAAATATCACATTATAGATTAATTAGCTATGCCTATCCCCCCATACACACTGTGTTAATCACAAAAAGGAGAAATTCTTAAAATAAAAAAAAGATGTACGTATGTGGGTGGATGGGGAAACTGCTGTGGTTTTTTAAAAACATTTTACATTGGGTCAACCATAAGAAAGGAAAGTACTTAAAGCTGGGACCCTAAGCATATTTGCTCAGAACAAAATTATTCAGAAATATTTTTCATTTTCAAATAAACGAGTCAAGGATCACTGCCTATAAGTCTACATAAATACATAATATATAAAACTAAAGAGGACAAGTGGCCAGCAAACTTTTTCTAATCATTTAATTAGACATTTGTTCACTGAGCCTATTCTAGATACCAGACAAATGCCTATTGATATTAGGAGTATATTTTATGACTTGAAACAGCTTATCATTACCAACTCTTTATAGCCTGAACAATTTCCAGATCTGCACACCTAGATGCAAATCTCGTAAAGGAAAGCTTTAAGCGAGCTTTTCTTGATTAAGCAAATGGGCACGTTACTATTAATTAACGCAACGCCTCCTTTCTGCACTTATATGAAGTGTGCAATTTCCAGTAGAGTTCATACTATGCCAGCACAAAGTTTGCAGCTGCACAAATGCTAGGCGCTGAACCCAATTTTTATGTCGAGCTAAGTGAAAATTCCTTTATTCCTGTTGAAATGAAATTAACATAAATTAGTTTGCGACCTGATCCTGTGCACTGACTTTATTGCAAGTTATTCCATGTAACTCCATGATTTGAACTGCAGCCTTAAAACCACGAACTAACCCTTAACTATCTTGTAGATCAGTCTAAAGAGGTACAGGTTGGCGGGTAACACAATTTCAGTGTTCGGGGCAATGTGCATTTCCCCTCATTTAAGGTATAGAATGAAATCAACATTTATTTGTGCTCTTTAATATTAAACTGTGCATGAATTTCTTGATCCAAGCCTTCCCTAGCTCTTAAATATTGCTGAGCTGTGCAGTCTATATATATATATATAGTATATATATATATGCAGGTTTTGGTGTCCTCGGGTGTCTTCCCGTGTAAAAGTTGGGGTGTCTAGGCGACGTTTCGACGAGGTCTCACTCGTCATCTTCAGGCTGGTGCTTTCGGCTTCTTGTTACTGGAACAGAGCCTGAAGATGACGAGTGAGACCTCGTCGAAACGTCGCCTAGACACCCCAACTTTTACACGGGAAGACACCCGAGGACACCAAAACCTGCATTCCTGTACCCGTGAAAATCTACGAAAGCATATATATATATATATATATATATATATATATATACTAATTACAGAGCCAATTCAGTGACCATGAAGAGTTTTTACAGCATCTAGTTTTATAAAGCAAGAAGTGCTGAGTCAGGATGCTCATTTAACTTTCATGTGTCACATTACATATGCACTCCTGTGGTTGACATTGACGTGGGCAAAAGGCTGATCAACAAGCCCTGAAATCAGCCAGAAGTACCGAAAATAAGGGGAAAGGCAGGGATTTTCCCTCTCTGCTCTCTGTCCTTATCCTTCCTATTCATGCATGTTAAAATATCTGGAGACATACTAGAGGTGATTTTAAAAGTGGGTTGTTGCTGATGCTTTCTTTTGGCAGAGGGAGTTGAGCAAGGGAGGGAGGTTAACCAAGAAATTAGATTTGGTTGCTTATAAGGAAAAAAAGGCTCCAAGCAATGGGCTCAATATTTCAGTACTCCCTGCACAATAAGACCTGTTTTCTTTAAGGGAAAAGGACCACGTGAAGAAGGAAAAGAGGGTGTCAAGGTTAAAGCCACCATCCCTAGCGTACCAAGTGAGAACAGCATCCTCCGCTTTCAGGGCTATATACATGGATCGATAGCAGTCGGAGACTGCGATTCTATCTAGAGATGCTGGAAGACGTGCGTTTGAAATTCCAACCTTTGCAAAAAGCATTGTGCTTCTCTCTCCCTCGCCCCCCCCCCGCCCGCCCCCAAATTCATTCATTCACTCTTTTTGCTGGGCCAGATCAGGCGCCGCCCGTTTAACGTGGAGAGGGAGGCGGAAGAGGAAGAGGAGCTCGGCGGTGTGCGTGAGAGAGACAAAACAAGCACACCCCAAACAGCGGCCGGGGAACCAGATGCGCTTCTGAGGGCGCGCAACCTCCGTCCACAAAGGGACAGAGGGAAAGAGCGTGCACCAGGGGCCGGAGTTTGTGCGCGAGGTTGTGCAAAGCCAAGCCCACCACCACACAAAACAAAGTAAAGAGGGAGAGCGCCTCTTATTGTTTGCCCTTCAGCTGACATACATGCAAGGATGCCTTGAAAGCAGGCGCTGGAAAGGAGAGGTGGGGGTGGGTGTTGTCGGATTTCCACTAGCTGTTTTCCTAGACGGTTTTTGTCTTCCCGGGAAGGGCTGACCTGGTGCGTAAAGGTCACCGGTCCTACCGGCGTCCAGGGCAAGACCCAGAAGTTAGTTGCAAAGTTCACCTGCTGCAACCTCTAGCCACCGGCCTCCTTTTCCTGAAGTGAGGCAAGTGAGCCCGGTCCACCTGTTGCGCGAGGCGCAGGCGAGGCGTCCCCCTGCCCACCCCAAACCACCCCAGAGAAACTTAAAACCGATGCCTGGATTCCCACCTTTTGCAAAGCTCGCTTCCTGCTGCCTCCTCTTACCTGCATGTGTCCCTGGTACATTCTGCTTTGCCTGCTTCAAGATCCACCCCCCGAGGCCGACAGGTTGTGGGACTGGGGGAGGAGGGGGTCGTCTTCCCCGACTAGGCAACTGCAAGCAGGTACAAGGTGAGAGCGGAGCTCTGGAGGAAGCGGGAGTCTCGGGCGCCTGCAAGGGCTGAGTTAGGTGCCCGGCAAGCTCGCCGCCTCTGTTGCTCGCCGGTGACCTCCGCCGCCTCCTCCTTCCCCTTCAAGGCGGCTTGCTGGGGATTTCTCGCGCGCAGAGTGTGCCAGCGGGCAAAGGGAGCTGTCCTTCTCCCCCGGGGTGCTGGAAGAGGAAGCAGGCAGCCAGGCAAAGAGGGGAGGGGATGCAGAAGGGCTCTGTTGCTGCTGCTGCTGCTGTGACTGTTCTTATTTTTGCAAGGCAAAACCCGGGGAGGACTGCAAGCAAACTCTGGCCGCCTCCGCTGCCTTTATAACTCTGCTGGTCTCTTTTTTCAGGCGAACTCTTTTGGGCTTCCTGCTTGGCTCCTTCATTTCGCTTCCTCTCCAAAAGCGACCCCTCCTCCTCCCTCCTCTTGCTGCTGCTGCTGCTGCTGCTGGACGGAGAAGGAGCCTCCCCCTCCCTCCTTCCCTCCCTCTCTCCTTCCTTCCTTCCCTCCCTCCCTCTGCAAAGAGCGGAGCGCGCGCCATCCGGGGATCGTTCGAAATACCAGCGCGCGCTCGGCCACTGCCTGACTGCAAAGCCTGCAAGGTGCAGCGGGCATTGCCGTTAGGCAAGCCTTGTTTCCCTCTCTGTCTCTCCCTCTGTTGTTTGTTCCAGCCCGCAGGATACCTCTTCCGGGCTTAAGCCAAGCTGACTGAGTCTGGCTGCTTCCACTGCTCTTTATATAGAATATTACTAAGAATAAACCTGTTTCTACGGGAGTGCAAAAGTGACATTGGGAGCCCACGCGCTCCTAGCTCTTCGGCTCTGGGTGCTTGCAGAGGGCACGCCGGACGCCCCAAACGCCTCTTGTATGGAGTAGCCAATGCAGATCCGTAGGCCTTCTTTTGTTGACAAACGCAGGACTGACCTAATCTGAGCTTGTGCAGAGTTCCTGGCCTTCCCCGAGAAATCTTGAAAGAACTTTAAGGCAAAGTGTTCCTGAGCACGTGCAAAATAGCTTTCCTAGGTGAAAGGGAGGGTTTTCCAGTTTGCACCTTTCAAGAGGCTATAATTCTGGTCGGGCCAGGAAAAGTCTTCTGAGGGCATTGCTGCAACCAAAGAAGTTAAGGACATGACCAAACAGCTCTAATTAAGGGCATCATTTGCGATGTTGGTCCTTGCACTATACTGTATATATGACTGACCAGAATCAATGCTTGAGCTGTGTGCAAACCCCAACAGCTGGCTTTTCCTGAAACTCCTCCATACATAGTCATCCCAACACTGTTGGGTGAGCCAAGTGTTGTAATCGGGCAGGAAACCATTATCACAATTCAAACCTAAACAGATAGAATCAAATTTATGGATAGTTATCATTCAGCAGCGCTAGGGTGGAGTTTCCCTTTGAAAACTTATTGGAGAAGGGCAACATTCAGGTCAGCAGTAGAAAGTCCCGGGGGAGTTTGTGTTCCTTTTGTGGTTTTGGAATGTTGCCATTTCTGATGTCAAATCAGTGCCTGATTCTGTACTGCTTTTAATGTTGGGTTTTCTTTAAAAAAAATGCTGTGCACTGCTTTGATATATTGTGAGAGGGCAGTATAAAAATAATTAAATAAATAGATAAAAACAAATATTCCTTTGCAAGGAGGCTGACCTGTGGCCTGCAAAAACCTGTAGAAAGCAGTAGGGTATAGCATGTATCACACTGGAAGATGTGTAGATGAACAAGTCCTTGATATTGTGGCTGAAGCTATTAGGGATGATGGGAACTGTAGTTCAAAAATAGCTGGAGGCCCAAGTTTGGGAAACACTGAGCTAATGCATCGCCCTCAAGCTTTCAATCATAAGGGCTAGAAACTTGCTTTTAAAAATAATAATTGAAACTGATTCTCACAAAGCTGGGATCTGTGACAAATTTCCCTTTCTTCACTTCTCTCTCCCTCCCCCCCCCTTTCTGCCACCGCAACTTTCTGTGAAATGGAATACAGAGCTCTGAGCTTAGATATCACCCAAGCCTTTCAAAAGAAGTGTCACTCTACATAGCATGTGGAGTCTGCCGTCTTTTAATTGCAGTTTCTGAAATGTTTGTATTAAGTAACTTCCAAATTTTTTTTTAAAAAAAGGTGTGTTGCAAACTGGCAAGTGTAGCATTGGGACGGATGGGGAGGTGGAGAACATGAGTCAGCGTTCGGCAGCTGGCCATTTTAGATTCCTATACCCCAAATTAGATTCGCATATGCAAAGAAAAATGAGCAATCTCTGGTCTGGTTTCTCTGAGAAAGAAAGAAATGCACGAACATTCAATAGCACTGCAGAGTTGCTAGCTCAGCAGCCACTGGACCTACCAAAGAAGTCATCAGACTGGATTCCCTTAATAGACAAATAATTATCAGTAAACCAGTTACTAAGAATGGTGGATGTACCCACTTCTGCGCGCACACACACACACACACAGAGAGAGAGAGAGAGAGAGAGAATCATAGAATCATAGAGTTGGAAGAGACCACAAGGGCCATCGAGTCCAACCCCCTGCCAAGCAGGAAACACCATCAGAGCACTTCTGACATATGGTTGTCAAGCCTCTGCTTGAAGACCTCCAAAGAAGGAGACTCCACCACACTCCTTGGCAGCAAATTCCACTGTCAAACAGCTCTTACTGTCAGGAAGTTCTTCCTAATGTTTAGGTGGAAGAGAGAGAGAGAGAGAGAGAGAGAGAGAGAGAGAGAAGGCAGCGGGGAATACAATGCTGGAATTGTTGGTATGTGTACCTCACCCATATGGTCTGCACAAGCTACATAATAAGGTGGCAAAATCCTAAGAAAGGACAGTGGACTGCACTACCTCATGTAAATTATCCCTCATGCAAGCAAAATAATGGAAACTCCTCACAAGTAGAAGACCAGGAAATTGGAAAGACAGGTCCTAGCCCAGTCTACCCCGATGTTTTAGCTTTCTGCTTGTGGTGAGTTTTGAGGATTGTGTCTGTTTGACTTGGTTTTAAATAAGGGAACAATGCAAAAAAATTGATACCCCTTTGTACTTTGCAGTAGCACATTCCATGATGCTACCTCAGGCTTGTACCATCTCATTCCCAAGGCGCAACATTATGCTGACTGTGGTAGAATGCTAGAATATACCACTTCAGTTGTGTGGGCTGGGTGTGTGTCGGTCATATTTTCTATTACTTTAAAAAACATCCCACCCTACCTGGAGTAAACTAACATATCAGGGAAACAATTCCTACTCAGGTGTTCTGTACCCACGGGAACTAAACATGTAGTGCAGAAATATGGGAAGATGTACCTACCCCCGATGATGTGGGTGTTGGTCACAGTCCCCAGCTATCACATAAGTGACTCAATCTGAAGGGTTGTCTAACACAACAATCCTGATTGGTCAGAATGAGGAACATAGGAAGAGCCAATCCAGTCCAGCATTCCATTCTCACCTTGACCAACTAGATGCCTCTGGGGAGCCCATAAGCCAGTGGTTCCCAACCTTTTTGGGGCCATGCCCCACCTAAGCATCTCTAAAATCCTGATGCCCGCCCCCCCCCATGACATATAATTCTTATTATTCAAAAAGTGAACTCCTATTCACATGGAGGAAGCCTTAAAGGCCATTAACTGTTAATAGCTCATTCTCGAATTGCCACCCTTAAAAATCAAATTGCCCCCCTGTGGGGCATGTGCCCCACGTTGGGAACCATGGCCATAAGCTGAACCTGAGCACAAGAACCTTTTCCCTGCTCTGTGGTCCCAGCAACTGACATTCAGAGGCCTGCTACCTCCAACAGTGGAGGTAAACCACTAGACAACATAACTAAAGTGGTACCTCAGGTTAAGACTTTAATTCGTTCCAGAAGTCTGTTCTTAACCTGAAACTGTTCTTAACCTGAGGTACCACTTTAGCTAATGGGGCCTCCTGCTGCCGCTGCACCGCCGCCGCACGATTTCTGTTCTCATCCTGAGGTAAAGTTCTTAACCCGAGGTACTATTTCTGGGTTAGCAGAGTCTGTAACCTGAAGCGTCTGTAACCCGAGGTACCACTGTAGTGGTCACAGATACCTTATCCTACATGAATTCCTCTACTCTTCTAAAGCTATTCCAGGTTTTAATCATGTGATATGTGAGGAAGTTATTCTTTTGTCTGTCCTCAGTCTTCCTGTGGGAATGATGAAGGTGGCAGAAGAGGATATATTATTTATTAATATCCTTCCTAACTTGCACCAACAAGTTCCTTTACTCAGCAGAGTGCATTCCCACTTTACACGGCAGAAAACTGGTTGCAAACTCGTGTGAGTTTCTTAAGACAATAAGCAATTTGATCTGGCTTGTCCAGATTGAAATGTGTTCTAATATTTTCCTGGTAAGACCCCTTGAACCCCTCCTAAAAGAATAGAGACACCACAGTCTTATTCATAAGCAATAAAAAGAAAGTTTACTCATGATCAGGCAGAGCACAGTGTGATCCCTGAAGGCAGGCTTTAGGCTTAAAGTTACAAACATATACAAACAGGTTTACCCCATAAGGGAGATATGGCAGCCAGCAGTTCAGTCCAGGAAGTTCGCAGGACGAAAGGAAGATGGAAGAAGAGAGAGAGTGGCGGCATGCCTTGACCTTTTACCAGGTCTGGAAAGGTCACGCCCACCCCCTAGTCACATGCAAGGAAAGATGCTCCAGCCAGGTGTAACAGGAAGTTCGACTGGCTGGACCAACATCACCCTGCATGTCCACTCTAGGAAAACAAGGAATGTTGTATTTGACTGCTCCCTGTGGATTACATTCCAAACTTCCAACTTTCAGGTTCACTGGATGACGCTGAGTTCTAGAGAGAGGGAGAAAAGCATTTCTCTATTTATATCCGCTTCACCTTGCACAATTTTATAAAGCTGTATCATACCCCCTCTTGGGATGTGGGTGGCGCTGTGGGTAAAAGCCTCAGCACCTAGGACTTGCCGATCAAAAGGGCAGTGGTTCAAATCCCCGCGACGGGGTGCGCTCCCGTCGCTCGGTCCCAGCGCCTGCCAACCTAGCAGTTCGAAAGCACCCCCGGGTGCAAGTAGATAAATAGGGACCGCTTACTAGCGGGAAGTTAAGTGGCGTCCCGTGTGCTGTGCTGGCTCGCCAGATGCAGCTTGTCACGCTGGCCACGTGACCTGGAAGTGTCTGCGGACAGCGCTGGCTCCCGGCCTCTAGAGTGAGATGAGCGCACAACCCTAGAGTCTGTCAAGACTGGCCCGTACGGGCAGGGGTACCTTTACCTTTACCCCCTCTTACTCTGTCCCAGTGGAGGAAAACCCATGCATGCTGATATTTTCAGATGGAGGTGGTTGTGCATTAGTTGGGGACATCTTCAGCATATGTGGTGGCATCAAGGCAGGGTCAGGCCTTCTCATTGGCACCTTCATGCATTCAGAAACAAACACCTTAGCAGGGCTCTTGATTCACTTCAATCTTTCCTGATTCAATCTTTCTTTCAATCATTCCTGTTGTTGTGAGAAGCAATAACCTGGAAAAATGAGGGAAAGGACCTTTTAATAACTTTTAAAAAAAACCTTGAGATTTTAGCTGGGAACAGAATAAGATGTTGCTTGACATGTAACCCTTAAACAGGAATCTGTTGAATTTAATATTTCATTATAACAGCAGTGGCTACACACCTGTATGATCCTGAGGTTTATTTCCTAATCCTTGTCATGTGTCCTTGGAAGCAGGTCCAATGGGTTTTAGTGGGGCTTCTTTCCAAGTAACCATGCTTATGGTAACAGCATTAGAATTTTAACACATAAAGATCACATCTTCCCCAAAGAAGCCTACAGTTTACCCCTTGAAGAACTACAATTCCCATCACTCTTAACAAACCACAGTTCCCAGGATTCTTTGGGGGAAGACATGAGTACAGTCATACCTTGAGTTGAATGTGCTTTGGGCTGAGCACGTTCGAGTTGCGCTCCATGGCAACCCAGAAGTAACGGAGCGTGTTATTTCCAGATTTCGACGCTCGCGAATGCGCAGACGCTCAAAATTATGTCATGCGCGGAAGTGGCGAAACGTGACCCACACATGCGCAGACGCACTGTCGCATCTTGCGTTCCGTTCAGGATGCGAACAGGGCTCTGGAACAGATCCTGTTCGCATCCTGAGGTACCACTGTGTGGCCAGAGCCATCTTTCCTTTCGGGCTTACTGGTGCGTTGCGCCAGGGCGCCGGCCTCTCAGGGGTGCCCCAGCAAGTGGGGGAGCTGTGCAGCTTTGCCGGCGGCCTCCCCTTTCCCTGCACGCCCGCCAGCTGTGCCCCATCAACCATATGGCTGGCAGGGGTGCAGCTTGCCTCCCAATCCTCCGCATATGGCATGAGTATGGCATGGATGTTACTTACCTTCGGCTTTCTATAGAATTTCCACTGCCTGCAATGTTGTTACTTTTTCTCAATAGTCATGTGCACATATACAGTGGTGCCTCGCAAGACGAAATTAATTCGTTCCGTGAGTTTTTTCGTTGTGCGAGTTTTTTCGTCTTGCAAAGCACCACTGCATTTAAACACTAACAACGGCGGGGAGGGGCGGGGAGAAGCAGGACAGCTGCCGCAGCTGGTACCTCAGACTCACCCGCACCTTGTGGCCACCGTGCGACACGGCTGCTGGAGGGCGGCAGGGCTCAGGAGCGCGACTCTGGCTGCAACGCTGGCTGCTGGCAGCAACGGCTCTCTGAGGGGAGTGCGCGAGGGGGGTGGGCAGCGGCGCGAGGCACTAACCATCAGCCGGAAGGTCGGAGGGAGCTGGAAGAGCCGTCAGCGGGAAGGTGGGAGGGAGCCGGAGGAGCGGGGAAGCGAGCGTGCGTGCATACAGTGACCGTCGCCATGACACGAGAGGCAGGGCCGTTTCGTCTAGCGAAGCAAGCCCTTAGGAAAATCCGTCTTGCGAAGCACCTTAGAAAACGAAAAACCCTTTCGTCTAGCAAGTTTTTCGTCTTCCGAGGCATTCGTCTTACGGAGTACCACTGTATCTCTCCACTGACAGAAACATTCTGTGCATCTGCTGGAGTGCGCTTTAGCCCATGAAAGTTTAGGCCATGATAAATCTATCAGGCTACGATCCTAACTACACATACTAGAGATAAAGGATCCCTGAGTCCATTCAGTGAACTAATAAACAAGCTTAGGATTGCATTATAAGTCTTTAAACTCTCCATAGGCTCTTTGTTGTCTGAAATTTTTAAGAGTTGTTCCCAAGGGCAGAACTAGATGTGATGCCAAAAGAGGACTTGTTGCCAGAATTTATATAGAAATTCAATTAATTAACTGACTTTGTATAACAAAAACCTCATAATGGGAATTCTCTAGGAGGCCCACAAAGCAAAAAAACCAACCTGTATTTTTTAAAAATTGGAATTTTTGATTTACATTGTTGTAATTTTGCTTGACCAGATTGTGACATATTTGTTGTGTTGTTTATTAGCCCTGTATAGACGAATATGTATTTTCTGTGTATTTCAGTATTTTGTTTTTTCTCAGTTTTATTACTTTGCTCCCCGCTCTGGTATTGAAAACATTCAATAAAGAGCGTGCTATAAATCCTGTAAACAAGCAACAAACATGCAGTAAAATGTAGGGTATTCTGTTTAAGGAATCTGGCGGTCGTGGATCCTGTCCGATGCCCTGTCTAGGGCTAGGGCCATGGCACGACTCCTGGTGACATCAGGGGAAGCTTCTAGTTGTATTTGCATCAACAAGCTCCTTCCACAGTTTGTTAACCTTCAAAAGACTCCCCGCTGCACAGGTGGGGTCATGTATAGGTTGTTTTATCCAGTGCCTAAGCCAATACCATTCACATGCTGTAACCAATAAAAGTTGTGGCCTTTTTCAACCCATTAACCTGAAATTCTTGTGTCCTTGTCTCTTATTTACCACCTCAAGGGTTCGGTTCCTCGACTCACAAATCAAACTACAGGCAGCACAGGGCAGTGTACACTTGACTTTGTGCTACAACCAGGTACAAAGGCTCCTGCCTTGCTCCTGTCCAGGTGTGCCACAAACTCTCACTTCCTGTGCTACCTGTGGCACCCATACATCACTTCCTTCACATTTCTCTCCTTTGGAACATGTAGGAAATTAGAAGAAGAAGAAGACGAGTTTGGATTTGATATCCCGCTTTATCACTACCCAAAGTAGTCTCAAAGCGGCTAACATTCTCCTTTCCCTTCCTCCCCCACAACAAACACTCTGTGAGGTGAGTGGGGCTGAGAGACTTCAGAGAAGTGTGACTAGCCCAAGGTCACCCAGCAGCTGCATGTGGAGGAGCAGAGAAGTGAACTCGGTTCACCAGATTACGAGTCCGCCGCTCTTAACCACTACACCACAGTGGCTCTTAGAGTGCTGCCTTATACTGAATAAGTTCCCATTAGCCCATCTAACTCAGTACTGTCTACACTGACAGCGGATCTCCGGGGTTTCAGAAAAGATCCCTACCCTGGAGATGCCAGGAATTGCAGCTGGGACCTCTTGCTTGAAAGGCTGCTGAGCTACATGCCCTTTCCTTCTGAAAGATAGATCTGCCTGTTTCCCACATGCTGGTGCCCTTAATGCCACCCTACATCCATCACCCTGTCTCACCTGGCCTTATGGCACATCCTCCTCCACGTGAGCTGTTCTGTAAATATGTATTTATACAAAGGGGAGAGGAAGCATCTGTACACTTTGTTCCTTCACTCACTGCCATATCTCTTTGCAAATTTGCCTTTCTTCATGAATGTCAAGATCTTTTCTTTCTCCATCTGTCCCTGGTTTGAAATGAATACATATTTTATTCTTCATCTGCAAAGCATTATAGATGGATGGGTGGATGGATGGATGGAAAGATATTTAAATACATAATTCATAGTGGGGTGGGAAGCATTAGAGTTATGCAACACTGTTGTTCAACAATAAAGTCTAAGTTGGGGTTTTGTTTTGGTTTTGGTTTTTTGAGTAGAGGGTTGAAGGATCTTCACCCGCGTCGTGATATTTTGATCCTGCTCCTGATTCAAATGCAAACAGCTCTTTCATCTCCAAGGATGTTGCTGCGCTTGTCAAAGGCTCTATTTCAAGACTGCACTTGAAAGTCTCATTTGCTGCTGTTTGCTCCTGGTATGGCAGCACCGCTAGTTGAGGCACAGATGTCGTTGCCTTTTCAGCTTTATCATGGAAAAAAATCACATGGAGGGCAATAACAAATCAGGAATGGAAAACGTTGGGTCCTCTTCTGAAAAGAGAGAAGCCATGTTTAATTAACCTGGGAGATGGGCATGGAAGAAACAAAATAGCCTTTAGGGTAGTCCTCCCCTTCCCCCAAACTGAATGGCTTTTCAAATCCGCAGGATACTTTCTTGATCCTACGGTGCTGGTGACTGGTGTTCATTGAGGATGGTAGGGTGGAAGGCAGGGAGGCCAACACTGTTGGGAATGTGCAGCTACTCACACAGAGTCAATTAAGGTTTGGCAGACAGCCAGAAGGCAATCTGAAGGAGTAAGTCTGCCTGGAGATAACAGAGACATGGAGATCGCTCCCTGATTGGTCAAGCTCTCTCAAGGGAGTGATAATTAATGGCCTACTAACTGGTAGTTCAGAGTTCAGTGTTCGTGAGTTCAGAGTTCTGTGTCAGTGTAGGAGTTGTGAGTCATGGCAGAGAGAGATAGCAAAAGATTCGTGTTCTGTTCCTGTAAATAGTCCACTGTATATAATAAACACCTAACTACAAGTTCCTGGTTCCTGCTTCATCTATCCTGTCTGCAGCCAAGTTGCCAATTGCTTCCATGGATTCTCCATGTACTCTGCTAGGTCTGGCTAAGGTCCTGCAACTTGTCAGAAAATTGTGAAACACCAAATAGGTTTTGCCAATAAACACTAGATAGAGCCAGAGGCAGAAGCAACGAATTCTCATTTTGTCCCCATCATCCTCCCTGCTACGTTCTACAAGGGCAACACTAGGGAGGAGGGAGCTGAAAGTTATGACCACCTCTTGAATTGGTTGGAATTAAGGAGATAGGCAGGTGGAAGCCAGCTTAGGGTGACTGAAGTATGGGGGGCAGTGTCCCCCCACTGTTCTATGGACTGCTACAGTCAAGCATAGACTGAAAGCCCATTTGGCCATTCATCCTGTTTTCAACACTGGCCACCCAATTGCTTCTGGGTAGCACACAAGCCAGGTCATGAGTGCAACAGCATTCTCCCAATCCTGTTCCCCAGGAATTGGTATTCAGAAGTTTTGGGTGAGAAATTTGACTCAGTTGACCTTTGAAGGTGAACTCGCCTAATTCTCAGGAAGGGGGCCAAAACACAGACAACCTTCCAAGTTCTCAGTTCTCTGAATTTTGCAGTGCTGTTCTCCAGCCAAGCACTGTGTACAGAAAACACACACTTTTGGATAGAACGTGCAGATAAATGCAGATGTTACTGAAAATAACATACAGAAGGGGGGAAAAACACATTATATGGTAGGCATTGCTTTGCAAAAATGAACCTAGCAGGAGAAATTCATACTAAAGTGCTGAGGAATTTTCAGGAGGATCATTTGTTAAAGAAGAAATTGCAAACTGATCTAGAATTATAGAGAACTGAATTTAAGCTTGGAAGATTAAGAAACTGAGAGAAACTAAAACACAGATGTGCCCATCCCTACTTCATGGCATGCTCCTTCTCGTCCTGGAGAAACAATTGTGACCTTTGCCATCATGACTGGTCGCCATTTGGTGATGAATCTGTCTAATCCCCCTTTCAAGCTGTCCAAGTCGCCACATTTTGCAGTAGCAAATTCCATAGTTTTCACAATGTGCTGTGTGAAGAAGTGCTTCTTTTGTCTTAAATCTCCAATCATTCTGCTTCATTTGAGGATCGCTGGCTCTAGCTATGTTAAGAAGAAGAAAAAATACAGTGTGTTCAGGCTGGTAGCCTAAAACATTTTAGTCTCACCTTTCCACAATCACTCGAGGAAGCTCTCAAAATTAATTAGAACATGTACAAAACGCAGGAAGATTTGAAGCCCTTCAAAAAAACCTTCAAAAGTGGGCAGGAGCGAGTAAACATGCATTATTATTGATTTGTTGTGCAGTGGTTGACAGTGACTAAGGCTGTGTATTTTAAATTAACGAACCTTCCAGCCATTAATAGCCATTGGTTTTGCTGGAGAAGTCATGGAAGTGGTTAAGACACGACCCTTAGATCCTTATTCAGGAATAGACTGCTGCATTTGGTAAGAATTATTCATATGCTTATAAAATTGAAGGGGTTCAGTAAGTGCCTCTTCTGGACAGTAAGACTTTTCTGAATCTAAGCCTTAATTAACGTTATGGTATTTTTAGTTCCAGATTGATGGCCTTCCTTATCCCTCAGCACTCTTAACGTGACATCATTTCCTTTATCCACGATTACTAATTATTCCCACTTTATAAATAAGTAATTGAGACTGAGATTGTCTGGTTTTTCAAGGATTCTGATGCAGATCAAAGCTCACTATTACATCTACTTACCATCTTGTAGTTTTAGACCATGTTATAAAGCCTAAAGCCAGGATTTAAATTTTTTTAGTTAACCCTGAAAATGCCTGAAGGAGAAAGAAACTATGAATATTACTAGGGTAAGGGTAGGCGGTTGGATAATTATTTTGTTTAAAGGTGGACACCTTGAATCACATACTGGTGCAATGAAATACAGGAGAATGCTGAGCCACAAATATTGTTGGGATTATTATAATTACACTATGTGTTTCCATTTATCTGTTTCTCGCCTCCTTTCCTCTCTCTTCTCTCTCCTCTTCAAATAAGTTGAGCATTTTGGGTATGTTCATTTCCTCTTGTGAATATTCGTAGTTGTGGGTGTTCGTTTTTCTGAAGATAAATTATTCTGATTTTTTTTAAAAGTCTAAAGCATTTGTAACCAAGGCCAGCCCACTCATTAGCCTCAATGACACAGTGACACCATTTTCTGTTTTGTCTCAACCCCCCCCCCTGTTCAGAACATTTGCCAGAACAATCCAAACCCCCAATCTGCCAGACGGCAGGAGGTTTCGATGCGGTCAAAGTGTCCCTTCACCCAACCTTGCATGTCTCCAGCTGTTTCTGCTTGTGCAGAAGCTCCCCAGACAACTCTGAGAAGCATCCCAACATCCTTGCCCAGATGGGTGGATGCTCAGGGCAAATGCCCATTCACTCGATGGATGAGCTGGTCCTATGCAAATCGCACTGCTCATTCCATTAAAAAAAAATACTGGCCATAAGCACACAGAGTGCAGGGTTGCTGTTGTCCATTACGGAAGGGTAAAGGCCCATTCTTGGCTTTTTCATAGCCAGCTATGGGATCTCGCCATGCCCACAATTTTTCTGGATTGCAGCCACCAACTCTCTACTCATTCAGCGCATTAGTCTATAAGCTCAGTATGGCAACAAAATGCTTAAGTGAATTAAATTGTAGGCATTCCAAGATATCATATATTCTGGCCGTGATTTATAGGTCACAGTTTGGCTTAAGCTAAAGACGCCAAGTGCACATAAAAACGCAACGCAATGTAATAAAATGAGAAAACGGCAAGTGAGGCGGTTCAGGGAAGTAAGGCTAAATAAATAAATAAATCCTGGTCCCTGGTGGGGTGTGAGCTGTCAGTGATTGACCAGGAAGGGAGGGGCATGGGGGAAGATCAATGAGAACTTGGATCCAGTGTGAAGCAGCTGTGGAAGAGGAAATCCCATGCTAGGGATTGTTAGGAAAGGGGCGGAAAGCAAAACTGCCAATCATGCAATGCCTTTATAGCTATACTATGTATAGTTCTGGTCACCTCATGTTAGAAAGGATGTTGTGGAGCTGGAAAGGGTTATGAAAAGGGCTGCCAGAATGATTGTGCGACCGGAACAACTCTCGTACAGGGTAAAAGTTGCAACATTTGATGTTGGGAAAAGGCAAGTAAGTGGGTACATGATAGGTAAAGGTAAAGGGACCCCTGACTATTAGGTCCAGTCGTGGCCAACTGGGGTTGCGGCGCTCATCTCGCTTTATTGGCCGGGGGAGCCAGCGTACAGCTTCCAGGTCATGTGGCCAGCATGACAAAGCCGCTTCTGGCGAACCAGAGCAGCGCATGGAAATGCTGTTTACCTTCCCACCAGAGCGGTAGCTATTTATCTACTTGAACTTTGATGTGTTTTCGAACTGCTAGGTTGGCAGGAGCAGGGACCAACCAACGGGAGCTCACCCCGTCGTGGGGATTCGAACTGCCGACCTTCTGACTGGCAAGTCCTAGGCTCTGTGATTTAACCCACAGCGCCACCCACATCCCTGGGTACATGATAGAGGTATTTAAAATTATGCATCATACTTTCATTCCTCTCTCGTGGATCATGAGCTCATCCCACAGAGATGAACACTGGGAGATTCAGGGCAGGCAGTGATGTGATGATGGCCACAAACTCAGATGACTTTAAAGGGGAACTAGACATATACATGGAGCAGGAGGCTGTCAATGGCTACTGAGTGGCCACCTTCAGTACCAGTTGCTGGGGAGGGCTATTGCCTGTTGCCCTCTGCTATTGACTAGTGCAATGGTACCTCGGAATACAGATGCTTCAGGTTACAGACTCCGCTAACCCACAAATAGTACCTTGGGTTAAAAACTTTGCTTCAGGATGAGAACAGAAATCGTGCGGAGGCAGTGGGAGGCCCCATTAGCTAAAGTGGTACATCAGGTTAAGAACAGACCTCCAGAACGAATTAAGTTCTTAACTAGAGGTACCACTGTAATAGCCAATTGCACCAGCCTATAGAAGACAGAGAGATAGGGCTGCAGAACCTCTCTACCACCACAGCTGAGCCACCAGCAAATTTTGGCTCTCTTTCTCCATTCCAGCTGGTCGTTTCGTGAACTCTGGAACTATGAGCTACTGTCTGAGTTTGATTCTCCACTCTCCTTTCTCCCTTGTCTTTTCCTTTTGTGTCATGTCTTTAGACTGCAAGCCTGAGGCCTTATTATTGGTATTTGTTAAGTGGCTCTTCTAGGAGCCTATTTTGGCTACAGATCTTGAGAAGAAATGGCACAAATACTTAATAAATAAACAGGCGTCTGGTTGGCCACTGAAAGAAAGAGGATGCTGGGCTTGGTAGGGTCTGATCCAGCAGAACTCTTCTTGCATTATGTTCTTAAATTTAATTTAATAATAGATGAAATATCTGGCACTTATTCTTAACATGAATTATCTCCCCTCTTCAGAAAATTAATCATGGAAATAATAAGACATTTCCCCACTGAAATGAGAACTCGCCAGGTTAATTGAGAGCTAGCTCATAAATTATGTTGAGGACAACCCCATTAGTAATTAGCATTTGGGGATGGAGGTCTTTGTTCTGGGCCAGAGTAAGGCTACTCATGTTACAGTTTTACAACACAGCTATGCTACCACGAGTTAATTTACCTGACTTGCTACTAGCACCAGGGAAGCAACTGGTTTGCAGGAGGCCAAGGGCCCTACATCAGAATCATAGAATCATAGAGTTGGAAGAGACCACAAGGGCCATCGAGTCCAACCCCCTGCCAAGGAGAGAAAGGAGAGTCCTTTGTTTGAAAGGCTGTCTGGTGCTCATCCAGTTGAAAGATAACCAAATAAAGGGAGAGCAGTTAGAGCCTTGAAGCTGACTGTCTACAGTTAGGACCTGGACAGCAAGACAGTGCTGGACATAAATCACCTAGCCACTGCCTTCCCTACTATAATGTGATGTAGTGTATTTCTGTTTATATTTATATGTCTTCTAAAAGTCTTGTAGTTGTTCTTCTCTTTGACATCTGGTGGGAGGGCGTTCCACAGGGTGGGTGCCACTATCTAGAAGGCCCTCTGCCTGGTTCATTGTAACTTGGCTTCTCGCATTGAGGGAACCACCAGAAGGCCCTTGGCGCTTGACCTCAGTGTCCAGGCAGAACGATGGGGTATACTGGACCGAGGCTGTTTAGGGCTTTAAAGGTCAGCACTAACACTTTGAATTGTGCTCAGAAAAGTACTGGGGAGCCAATGTAGATCTTTCAAGACCGGTGTTATGTGGTTTCGGTGGCCGCTCCCAGTCACTAGTCTAGCTGCGGCATTCTGGATTATACACCTGAAGGAGCATCTCCATCCCCATTCTTCAGTCCAGACACTGAGATCTAGCTCCAAGGACTTTCTGGCAGTTCCCTCACTGCAAGAAGTGAAGTTGCAGGAAGCCAGGAAGACGTCACCATTCTTCAGGTAGGGCCTGAGGGGTAGTCTGGGCTATGAAATGTAAGTGCTGCAGTTGGACTCCAGACCTTTTCAGAGCAAATTGCTCATTAGGAGCTATCTAAGGTCTTCCAGCGCTGACCATCTCTGCTTGACTACAATTGCCCTCTGGCAACTTGGTTTCCTGTGGGCTCTGGCACAATCTCAGAAGAACGAGGTTGAAATTTGATTCACCTAGGAGATGGAGTCACATATTTTCAGAGCGGCTTTGGACATTTGTAGAAAGGGAGGGGAAAACAGGAAGAAAAGGTTCCTTGTGTAGTGAAATGCACACATTGTAGTAGAACTGTATAGAGCTTTGGTTTCCTGGTTGTGCAATTTGAGATTCTAGGCCACATTTCTGCCCATCACAACTGAGCACTTGCTTTTGACCTTGTTTGCAGCAGCATCTGGGCTCAGGTTGGAATCTGACAGAGTTCCTGCAGCCATTATTTAAACCGATGCATTTATGCAATAGAAACACTAATGAGATTTGATTTTAATGGTTTTCTGGGATGTTACTGTCCTTGTTTACATAAGTCGTAATGATGTGATATTTCTAAAATGCTCAATGTGACTCCGGTAGTTCCAGCACAATGGATCCCCAAACAGTATGCGTAACAGAATTTCTAAGGATTCCAGATAAAAAATAGATGGCTTTATTTATTATTTGTGAATGCAAAAATAAAAATAATGGAAAAGCAGATCAAGAGTATGAATGATGAAGCAATCATGGGGGAAAGTTATCAATTAGGAATTTATATTTTAGTCTGCCACAATAATGGACTTACATTTTAGAGTGCAGCAAGTAATATGAAGGCCAAACTAGATATTACCATAACGCAGAGACAGAGCAGCTGTGGCCCTCTAGATTTTATTGCACTGCAATTCTCATAATCCCTGGCTTTTGCTAGTAACCACCAGATGCAACTAAGCGTTGCTAGAAGTTATGGTGGCTCTATGTACGGTAGTTTTCAGGTCCAATGCTGAATTCTACAGACAAGAAGACAAAAGTTTCAAGACCATGGATAGCTCCAAGTAAGCCACTTGCTTCAATAATGATTGAGAGCAAGCTGAGTTTTTTAAAGCTCTTGCTCTCTGACTACCTCTCTCAGGCTGCACCCCCTTGCGACTGACTATAGTTTCTTAAAGGGCCAACCCTCTGATTTGACTGATTTGGCATCCTGATCAAATTTGCAGATGACACCAAACTGGGAAGGGTGGCTAACACCCCAGAGGACAGGATCACACTTCAAAATGACCTTGACAGATTAGAGAACTGGGCAAAAACAAACAAGATGAACATTAACAGGGAGAAATGTAAAGTATTGCATTTGGGCAAAAAAAATGAGAGGCACAAATACAAGATGGGTGACACCTGGCTTGAGAGCAGTACATGTGAAAAGGATCTAGGAGTCTTGGTTGACCACAAACTTGACATGAGCCAACAGTGTGACGCGGCAGCTAAAAAAGCCAATGCAATGCTGGGCTGCATCAATAGGAGTATAGCATCTAGATCAAGGGAAGTAATAGTGCCACTGTATTCTGCTCTGGTCAGACCTCACCTGGAGTACTGTGTCCAGTTCTGGGCACCACAGTTCAAGAAGGACACTGACAAACTGGAATGTGTCCAGAGGAGGGCAACCAAAATGGTCAAAGGCCTGGAAAAGATGCCTTATGAGGAACGGCTAAGGGAGCTGGGCATGTTTAGCCTGGAGGAGGTTAAGGGGTGATATGATAGCCATGTTCAAATATATAAAAGGATGTCATATAGAGGAGGGAGAAATGTTGTTTTCTGCTGCTCCAGAGAAGCGGACACGGAGCAATGGATCCAAACTACAAGAAAGAAGATTCCACCTAAACATTAGGAAGAACTCCCTGACAGTAAGAGCTGTTCGACAGTGGAATTTGCTGCCAAGGAGAGTGGTGGAATCTCCTTCTTTGGAGGTCTTTAAGCAGAGGCTTGACAGCCATATGTCAGGAGTGCTCTGATGGTGTTTCCTGCTTGGCAGGGGGTTGGACTCGATGGCCCTTGTGGTCTCTTCCAACTCTATGATTCTATGATTCTATGACTATGAGCCCTCCTCCTTTGTTTCCTGGCCTCCTGCCTTATGTGCTCCCTGTACCTCTGGACTGGTGAGGTCCTGGGGAAGGTCACTGGTTCTTCAGAGAAAGTTACCCAAGAGGCTCCAGCCTCCGGCCATGCAGATACAGGAAGTGTTTCTGGGAGCTTATGTTCCTTGGCTTCTGTTGTTTCAGCATTTCCAGCACTGGACTCAGACCTCTGCACTTGGTTTGTCTCCATAGCTGGAAAGTTGGCAGCTTTTGATTCCAAGTCTTGACCACTGCTGGACTTCGGGGTCCTGAGACGCTAAATATGCAGTTGCACAATTAGCGCTGTGTTGTTTGGCCTTAAGTAACAACAGCTATCAAGACACTATAATTTTCCAGATAGAAATCAGCATTCAAAGTCTTATGGCTCGGCTACACCTTATACTTATCATAAGGATTCCAAACTGGCCATAATAGATGCAATGTTATCCTCACTTTCAGCATTTCCCCACTCCTGCCAGGGGTTGCCATTGACCACATTCACACCATACATTTAAAGCAGTGTCATACCATTTTAAACTAGGCTTGCCATACAACCAGAAAATTCTGGACATGCCAGGAAATCGGATGCCTAATATGGAGTCCTAGGGGGGAAATGGAATTTTAAGAGATATCTGGAATTTCCCATAGGTATGTCAGGAAGCAGAAACAGAGAAACTCTCAATGGAATTATGCAATGAGATGAGCAGCCTGGTTGGTTGGGGACTCACTCTGGGGGTGGCAATCCCCTTGATCCATGTAGCATGTAGCCCAGACCTTATATATTTCTATCAAGGCTGTTGAAAGAAGGCAACCCCAAATCCAGGCATTGTCAATAAAGCAGAAGCCATATCTAGAGCAGATAACAAATCATAATTAAGATGCATCAGAATTTGTAGGCTCCAAATTGCTATTTCCAGAGGCTTAAAATTGATTAACAGACAACTGGGCCTACGTCAGGAATGTGAGTAAACGTTGTCTGACCTTTATGAAAAACACGTTAAGTGGGAAAGAATCCCCAATTAATATTCTGCTGCTGCAAAACAGCAGTTTTGAATTTGAAGGCTAGCCATTTATCTAATGTCTCAAGTAAAAAGGTCCTGCAGCAATTAAACACATTTTATATAGAGAGGGATATAATTTCTGGCGTCTGCAGTATTGCTAGCTGCACTAGTTTTTATCACCATTTTTGTTACTTCCTATTACCTGAGCTTTTGTCAGGATATGAATATATAGATTATTATTTTTTTAAAGCTTTTTCTGCTCTCCCATCATATATTGATTTAACCCAATGAACAAAAGACAATTGCCTTCTTGATGGAGGCTCCTGGGTGCTTTTTATTGTCTCTCTTATATTAACCAACTGCAAACCTTCTTTGAGCATCAAAGTTCCTGTATTAATTTACAAGGTCCTAAACAAGTTGGGTCCAGGATGCCTCACCTGATCCCTTATATCCCTGCCTGATCACTCAGGTCTGCTGGGGAGTCACTGTTAGAGATCCCCGGTGGCTCGGATTTATGGCTTGTATCTACTAGGTTCAATATTGTGGGCCCCGTTTTCTGAAACGCCCTTCCAGTTGAGGTCAAGCCCTGTCTCTGTTAAATTTCCAGTGGCCCTGTAAATTTCAAGACCCTGTCTCTGTTAAATTTCCAGTGTATACTGAAGACATTTGCTATTGATCCAGCAGACATTTCGGCTGAAATCTGATCTTGTACTTTCAGCCAATTTAACCAATTCCTTGTACGCTGATTAGAGATGGTTGTAATTAAGCTGCATATCAGTTATCAAATAAATCAGGGCCCAGCAACACAAAACCATGTCCTCGTAACCTGTAAAATACAGCAGATTATTGTGGGCTCACCAGCCTTCTAGGGCCAGTGGGTGCATTTGGAATTTTGAGAAAGTGCCATGGGCAGCAGTCACAAAATGGCTGCCGTAGAGTCATCATAAGACAAAATGGTTGCCATGGGGGGAGAGAGAGAGAGAGACTTTTTGGCACCTCTCCATTGTTCTTAATGGATTGGAGGGTGGGAGTCCAATCCCGGCGTTCAGTGAAATGTGGACATGTTTCAGGCGGTGTAGTTGCCTGCAGCAGAGGCAGAGCTGGTACAATCAGGCACTGAGCAGGAAGCACGAACAGTGTCTTGTGTGTTGGGCATTTCTGAGGGTATGTTTACTGAGATCCTGCATGCGCACCCTAGGACAAATTTGCAGGCACTGGCTGGTGACCCCTCGATTCCAGCAATGCACTCTCCATAAGGCTGCCTTTGGTTGAATCCAGCTAACTCATATTCAGAGCCGATCCAATGAATACTGTGGACTTAAATTAGTTGTCCCCATTGATTTCAGTAAGAGATGCAACCCGTAAGCTTCAGGGAATGGAGAATCTCATGGTCTGAAAACCTGAACAATACAGTGGTACCTCGGGTTACAGACGCTTCAGGTTACATATGCTTCAGGTTACAGACTCCACTAACCCAGAAATAGTACTTCGGGTTAAGAATTTTGCTTCAGGATGAGAACAGAAATCGTGCAGCGGGGGCGCAGTGGCAGTGGGAGGCCGCATTAGCTAAAGTGGTCCTTCAGGTTAAGAATGGACCTCCGGAACGAATTAAGTACTTAACCCAAGGTACCACTGTATATTGTTAAATGCATATATTGTTAAATGCAGCATCAGTAGCAGTTTTAAAAATAATAATACAGAGTGCAAGTGCTGATTTTCATAAGGACCACAATAATCAGGGAGGTTTATCCTTCTTGCTTCAGCTGCGATCCCCATGAAATTTACCTCCCCCCTGCCCTGACCCAGGGCTGCAGTTACTCTAATGAGGAGATACTTTCATTTGCACCAATGGGAACTCTTTTCCGAAGATAATTGCTGCACTGGGGTGGATTTGTGCAGTTCTTGGCTGCGAAAGGAAGGCTTAAAGCTTTACTTCCGGCTTACTAGGGTCCCAGTGAAAAACTTCCACCGCCACTTGCAAGATACGGTTAACGGCAACATGGGGGAAACAAAATAAAATGTATTGGAGTGAAATGAAATGTTGCATTTGTGTAACGACGCTGTAGGAAATGTGCTGTTTGACACAAGACAGGATATTTGCTTGGATGAGTTGTCCAACTGAAATGGGGTCTGTGTGTGCTAATTTCCTTTTTGCCACCTTTCCTTTCAGATAACTACAGTTTTATTTGATTGCTATCCTGTTTTGTAGAAAGAAAATAAAAACAGAAGTCTACTACTTATTTTGGAAAATGCTCTGTCTGCCTTTCTGTTCTCTATCCAGTCAGATGCTTCTTGCCAGGAGGTTTCTCAGGGTGGAGGTGCTGGTTTTCATCCACAGTATGTTTGGATGTGGTCTAGATGTTGTTTTGAATTCACATGACAGACTGGAATCTGCACCAAATTGGAAGCCTTTGCAGATACAGTGGTGCCCCACAAGACGAAATTAATTCGTTCCACGAGTCTCTTCGTCTAGCGGTTTTTTCGTCTTGTGAAGCAACCCTATTAGCAGCTTAGCGGATTAGCGCTATTAGTGGTTTAGCAGCTATTAAAGGCTTAAGGGATTAGCGGATTAGCTGCTAAAAGGCTATTAGTGGTTTAGCGGTTTAGAAAAAGGGGGTGGGGAGCGAAAAAAAATCTCAAAACTCGCAAGACATTTTCGTCTTGCGAAGCAAGCCCATAGAGAAATTCGTCCTGCGAAGCGCATTGAAAAACGGAAAACCCTTTCGTCTAGCGGGTTTTCCGTCTTGCGAGGCATTCGTCTTGCGGGGCACCACTGTACTGCCTAGGCAGTGTCTATGGAGGCCTGGGCTGCCCAGACAACAAGACCACCCTGCTCTCAGCCTCTCTGATGTAGTCCAAAGGAAACCAGAGCAAAACATCTGGCAACATCTTGGCTGCAGGAGTTGCTTGAAGGAGGCATACAAGTTGCCGGAACGTGGCATACAAGATGCCTTCTTAGGGACTCTACTCCACATTTGTGCAGGGTTTCCTCTTTAGCCTTTTCTTTTCTCTCTTTTTAAATCTACCGTATTTTTTGCTCTATAAGACTCACTTTTTCCCTCCTAAAAAGTAAGGGGAAATGTGTGTGCATCTTATGGAGCGAATGCAGGCTGCGCAGCTATCCCAGAAGCCAGAACAGCAAGAAGGATTGCTGCTTTCACTGCACTGTTCTGGCTTCTGAGATTCAGAATATTTTTTTTCTTGTTTTCCTCCTCCAAAAACTAGGTGCGTCTTGTGGTCTGGTGCATCTTATAGAGCGAAAAATACGGCAATTTTTCCCCATGCTTATTACATACCAAAAAAAAAAAACCACCAAAAAGGGGTACAACTTAAGAGGGGAGGGAAAAGGAAAGAAAATAAAATTTACACAATCTGTTAATAAGATAAAAATGATGACATAAATTTGTGATTGCAATTTCATGTTACAATAAAGATAAAAATCTCATTATCTTTCATACCCGACCTCCCATTTATTCCTTAATCCTTTTTACATAAATTTACTGCCATATCAAAATGCCATTTTTATATTAATATTTTCACAATTTATAAATATTTATATTTATATAAGCAATGAATAAAAACTGCTGGGATCGCTCAAAAGCTGCTACAGATTTTAATATGGTATAATTGTGTTTAAGATATGTTCTGAAGACCTCCCATTTTGATACAAATTCAATTCTCGGTTTATTGTTTATTTTTTCAGATAGACTATCTAATTCAGCATGTTCAGTCAATTTTTGTATCCACTCTTTAGAAGGAATTATGCCACTCTTCCACCTTGTAGCTATAAGAACTCTGCATACAAAAATATATCTTTATTTTTTTTAGGAATATCTGAATCAGTAATGCCCAACAGATAAGCCTCTGATTTCCTAATAAATGAGAATCTTAACATTTTTTCTAGTTCAAAGTGGATTTCCTCCCAAAATTTCTTTATTTTGCTACATTGCCACCATATATGATACAGTGAGCCTGTTTGGTCCCCACATCTCCAACAATTACTTTTTAGCCATTTCTCTTCTCGAAGATGCCTTGCAGCCGTGGGTACCGATTTTCCCTCTGGGTTTGGAAGACACAAGATCTACCCACCCGGGAAGAATGGCAGATGAAGCTGATGGACTACATGGAATTGGCGAAAATGACTGGCAGAATCCGAGACCAGGGAGAAGAGACGGTGGAAGAAGATTGGAAAAAATGTAAAGTATATTTACAGAAATACTGCAAAATTAATGAATGTTAGTAGAATGCTGGAATGAAGTTATATGGTTTTAGCAGAAATGTTATAAAGAATTAAGCAAAAACTGGTTGTTAATGGGCCAAAGTGGAAAATATAAAGTTGGATCGTGTTAAGATAAAGTATAGAACAAAAATTGAGAAAGATGGAAAGGATTTGCTGAAATAGTTAATTGAACTAGAATACAAAAAAGGGAGGTGTGAGGCGGTCGATGAAACAAGTAAATGAAAGATAAAGATATGGAAATATTGGATGTGTTTTTAAATGTCTTTGTTTTTCTTGTTGTTTTGATGTAATGATTTTTTGTTTTTGTTTTTATTTTTGATGTATTGTTTGTTAAATCTTTTATTGTTCTTTTTTCTTTCCTTTTTTTCCTTCTGTAACTATTAAAGTTTTAATAAATATTATTTTTTTTTAAAAAAAGATTTCCCCTCTGGGTTTATTCCTGAAGCCTTTCTCACCAATGAGTATAGCCACAAGGCAGCAGAGGCTTAGGATCAGAGTTTTTCTCCTCCTCCTAGAAGGGCTACCTTCCCAGGTTGAGGAGACCCATCGACCCCTCATTTCCCGCTACAGCTTGTGCAGTAACTGCCATCTTGACTGTTGGGCCCACCACTGGTCTTGCATGCTCAATCTGCCAAAACCTGGCTTTGCATGCAGGGGAGGTCCTTAATTCACCCAGGGTTTGAGACCCTGAAAGAGCAGTAGCCTATGAATCAGATATAATTGCTAATTATCCACCAAGGTCACTGGAGAAATGGTAGCTGTAACGAGCAGGTTGCTTCTCAGAGACATCCAGAACCTCCACCCATCATCGTTTCTGCTCCTTTGGGATCCAACTGCAACTTATTCAACCACAGCAGACTGGTTTAGGGTCAACTGCTCCTCTTGTGTGGGCGCAAAAGAAAATGAGAGCTAGGCACTGTCAATATACTGATGACACCCAATTTCAAACATTTGGACTCTTAATTAAAATGAACTCCAGACGCCGGAATTAATTGAGTTGAGACAAATTAGGCATACGAGACGAATAACATTAATTTTAAGGCAAATGTACACAAGCTGTTCCTTGACTTTTTGATTCCTGCTTTCCTGTTCTTATAACTCCTACGCTGAACTTGCTAACTGCCTATGCTCATCCGTTGCTGCCTTTTTGGGCCTCCATCCAGGTCAATCTCTAGAGACAGTTCAAAGAAAAAGCAATCTGAAAATGTGTGTGTGCGGTTGTGGTTATTTTTTTAAAATGTCATTTTTGTAAGTGTGATTAAACAAAATGTTGAGAACTGCTCTATAACTAGGTCAGCCTAATTGTCCATCTTGGCCACCTGGCAACTGCTCTCTAAGTTTTCAGCAGAAGGTCTTTACCATCTCCTGCTAAGTGAGCCTTCTGATTGGTGGAGAATGACCTTGAGGCTTTGTGGATGCAAAGTGGGTGCTCTGGCCCCACCCCTGTAGGGTGTGAGCATCAGTTTTAATATACTAAGAGTTGGCTGGCTACAAAGCAGGGAAAAAGAAAGAGCACAAGATAACAAGGGAGTTTATGCACACATTTCATTGTTTTCGTTATTGAGTTTTTATCACATTTTTAAATTATTATTATTATTATTATTATTATTATTATTATTATTTCTTATGAACTACTGCCCTTGAGGCATCCCAAAGCTATTTACAATGCAGTAAAAACATATGCAGAACAACTGCATAAGATGGCTATAAAACAATTGTGTATTGTTTTGCATATAAAAAACAATTGTGTATATATATATATATATATATATACACACACACAAACACACACACACACACACACACACACACACACACACACAATTTATATCCTGCCTTTCTTCCAAGGCACCCAAGGCAGTTTAAAGCAACAACACACAAATGTAAGAGCAATCTGAATGCAATACAGATGGTACCAGGTTTGAAAAATATGTACAGGTACCGACTGATACCAGCTTTCAAATCTCCCACTCAGGAGCTACAGGGAGCAATAAAATGGTCTGAATTTGTAAAGAGAAAGGGTGACATTCAAGCATGTTTTACTACTGAAATTAATCAACTCAGATCAGCCATGTTCATTAATTTCATGTGGATCGATTCTGAGTAAAACTCAGATGAACACTACCCAAAGTATTTAATGTAAAAATATTTGACTCTTGAGAATAGTACTTTGCCTGTCCACACTTGTCTTTTATTACAAAAAACAAAGAAACAAAAACCAGTTCTGGGAAGAAGAAATCACAGAGCACAGAAAACACTGGAGTGTAACAATCTGACAGGAATGCTGTCTGGCTGTTTCATTAGCAATCAGTCAATAAAGGATGCCTAGTTTCAGAGGAACCTAGCAGGCTGTGGAAGCAACCTACTATTTCACAAAGTTCTTTCACAGTTGCAGAGACAGTAGGCATTTTCCCTTCCTGCCCAATTTTAAATGCCTGGCCCATTTCTCTTTGGAGAAAAATAAACTTACCCAAATATTTACCCACACATGACTTGTGGCCAGTCAAGAATGGGTAGTATCTGTAGTAGAATCTGGTTGCCAAGGAAACTGGCTGTGTATGTGTCTGTGTGTGTGTGTGTGTGTACCTGTTTCCTGGGGTGGACAAAATTTTGTCCTTCTAGCATGCATTTGTAAGTTCAGTTCAGACTCTTGCTGGCTTCTTTGTCAAAAAATAAAATGTAAACTCTTTACTCACATAGGGGCACTCTAACTAAGTCTGTGTCAGAGATGTGGTATATCTATCTGAAGGTCAATAAAACTGTACAAAAGGGTTTTTATTTGTTGCTTTGGGGTCTGCTTTTCGTATGATGCCTTTGTCTCCCATCAAGCTTCTATATAAAGTTCACCCAGTTTCCGTTCCGTTCCTCTCTCATTTGCTCTGCTCTCTTAGCCTGGCAAAGTCAGATGATCGAGAAACCTCCTTTCATCCTTTATCTCTTTCTCTGTCTTTCTTTCTCGGTTAGTGCTTTACTGAAGAAATGTCAAGAAATCCTTCCATGCTTCCAAGTCTGCTTAAAGCCTCTGTTCTTTTGTGAGCAATCCCAATACTTTTGCTATGAACTAAAATAAAAAAAAATCAATGGAAGGTTGTTTTCAAGCTTTACATTTACCTCATACCCCCCAAAAAAAAGAAAAAGGAAAGGAAAAAGAAAATCAATCCTCTGTGATTCCAGTAAAGATTGCTCACTCATTCATTCATTCATTCATTCATTCACAGTTTGGAAGAACTGCCTTGGTTAAATATGTATACTCTCACATTCATTCCATTTGCAACCTTTCTTGGCCATAAAAGTTCAGTGAGCGTCACAATACAAATGCAATAGAGTGGTACCTCAGGTTACATACGCTTCAGGTTACATACGCTTCAGGTTACAGACTCCGCTAACCCAGAAATAGTGCTTCAGGTTAAGAACTTTGCTTCAGGATAAGAACAGAAATTGTGCTCTGGTGGCGCAGCAGCAGCAGGAGGCCCCATTAGCTAAAGTGGTGCTTCAGGTTAAGAACAGTTTCAAGTTAAGTACGGACCTCCGGAACGAATTACGGTAAGTACTTAACCCGAGGTACCACTGTATACACTCTCCCATTATGATTACTGACAGCACCATCAGTACAAATAGTAGATTATAGCATAACATGCTCAAAGTGGTGGCATGAGACTCTTATTTCCAGGGTCATGGGTTTGAGCCTCACACTAGGCAAAAGATTCCTGCATTGCAGAGGGTTGGACTCGATAACCATTGTGGTCCCTTCCAACTCTACAATCCTATGATTTTCAACCCTTTTCAGTTTTTCTCCTGTGCCTTCTGGCTTCCCAAGAACACCACACACAGTCTCTTGCCCTATAATTAGAAAATCATCTTTCTTCTGTATTGCACATTTTACTTGACTGGTTTCGTAAGCTTCAAAAACTTCTTCCCTTTCGGAGTTCTGTTCTGAAAAACCACATAATGAATTATGAATTATAGCTTTTGTTAAGTAACCTTGGTCCTGTAGTTTATATCCTTCAATGCATTTCAACTGCAGCTCCTCATCCATTATTGTTGTCAGCATTCAATATTTAGAGGGCGCCCAAGACACTTCTGGTGTTTGCAGGAGCGTAAAAGTGTGAGGTCCCTGCCCAGACAAGCTTACAGTTTCTGAACCAAAGATGTGCTTTCTCTTTATGCTTATGAAACCTTCATGAGGACGGCAAGTGCGGTGGGAGTTGCTGATGGAGCGTCCAGAACCACATGGGGTCACCGAGTTAAATATTAAAGTCTCATTCAAGATATTGGAATGTTTAAAACTTCTTCCCAGGCCAACTGCGACTTCAGAATGCTAAATTAGTTCTGCACTGCTCGACACTTAGTACATTCTTATGGGACTTAATTTAATCCCAAAACCATCTACTAAAAGGCAACCCTGGGTGATGTGACCTCCTGCCATGCGCAGTCAGCAAATGCACTAGAAACATGACGGCTGACTTTGCCAAATTCACCCCCAAACTGCTTCTAAGCTGCAGTTCTACAGCATTCACAAACTTGCCATTCTGCTTCTTTCAGATCAGCTTCTTTGGCGATCACTCATAGCTGAGTAAGATTGTTTTCCATAAATGGTTTTAACAGTGGGTCTGTAAGTAACTGTGGAGGCCAATTCTGGATCCACAAGTTCTTCCACAGTGGAAACATAGATTTCCGGGTGGGAGTTGATAATGGTGAGGGTTTGCCAAGCGTGCCTTCCTCTTAGTGTGTTTCTCCCTTTCACCCTGAGTTCAAGCGTCTTCAAAGCCCATGACACCTTTGGTAAAGGCTGTTCTGCAATTGGAGCACTCACAGGCCAGTGTTTCCCGGTTGTCGGTGTTTATACAGTGGTACCTCGGGTTAAGAACTTAATACATTCTGGAGGTCTGTTCTTAACCTGAAACTGTTCTTAACCTGAAGCACCACTTTAGCTAATGGGGCCTCCTGCTGCCGCTGCGCCGCCACTGCACGATTTCTGTTCTCATCCTGAAGCAAAGTTCTTAACCCGAGGTAATTGTCAGGGGTTCAGGAGCAGAGGCACAGGATAAGGAGGAAATGGAGAGTGAAGGGGAGGAGTCCGAAGGAAATGTCAGCGATGACAGCGATCCGAGGTCTCTGAGTCTTTCCAGTGAATCGGACGATTCACAGAAAGGAGCTCCCATGGTCAGGGCAAGGGGAGTGCCCAGGGGGACACCTCGGGAAGAAGGGGGCAGAGGGGACTCAGAGAGTAGCAGTTGGAAATCAGGGCCCACGTCCCCCCCAGAGTGCAGTAGGGGGGAGGAGTCCCAGGCATCGGGATCAGGTGGAGCGCTGCCAGCGGGAGAACGTGAGGCAGGATTGACCACACCTCCGTCGGGGAGTGAGGAAACGGTCATCAGGAAAGTTAAACGCGCGCGCGCGCCAAGTTCAAATGTACAGGAGGGAGGCACAGTGGGCAGCCCGGGAAGAGAGCCAGGTCCTAAAGCCCGCCGAAGAGAGAGGGAGGAGTCAGGGGGGTCATCGTCAGCCTCAGAGGAATCCAGGGAGACAGGGGCCCCGGAGGGCAGCAGGACCCAGAGGAGAAAGAAGAGGTGGAGTAAAGCCAGAGTCTTAAACTGGTGTACAGGGGGCGGGGACTCAGATGGAGCTTCGCCGGTCTAAAGTCTAGACGTAGAGCTGGAGCGCTGCGGCGTGGAAATGGAAACTGTACTTCAATAAAGACTTTTGTACATAAATACCAGCCAGCGTTGGTCCTCTGTGAGCTGGGACCAGGAGCCAGCCCTGACAGTAATATTTCTGGGTTAGCGGAGTCTGTAACCTGCAGCATGTGTAACCTGAAGCGTATGTAACCTGAGGTACCACTGTACTACATTTTTTTTAGATCTGCCTTGAGAGAGTCTTTAAACCTCTTTTGTTGACCACCAACATTACACTTTCCATTTTTAAGTGTGGAATAGAGTAGTTGCTTTGGAAGACGATAATCAGCCATCCACACAACATGACCAGCCCAACGAAGTTGATGTTGAAGGATCACTGCTTCGACACTGGTGATCTTGGCTTCTTCCAGTACACTGGCATTAGTTCACCTGTCTTCCCAAGTGATGTGGGAATTTTTTTGGCGACACCGTTGATGGAATCTTTTGAGGAATTGGAGATGGCATTTATAAGTGGTCCACGTTTCACAAGCATACAGTAAGGTTGGTAGCACAATAACTTTGGAAACAAGCATTTTGGTTTCCTTGCAAATGTCCTGGTCCTCAAACACTCTGCACTTCAGTCGGGAGAAAGCTGCACTTGCAGAGCTCAGGTGATGCTTGATCTCGGCATCAATTTTGGCCCTAGACCAGCACTTTAGTGATAGTTAGACAAGTTTGTGTTGCGTATGTTTGAAAAGGGAAGGAACGGGAGTGGGAAGGATGACTTGAAACTTTCTTAATAGTCAGTGGCAATGTTTCCAGGCACAACTTTTATTAGGGAAATGGCCCACATTACAGGTAAATAGTCCGCAGTGCCTACTGTGCACAGTGTCTGTGCACAGTTGCCTTCTAGGAACTGGTTGCTTAAGACCTTCCCTTGCACCCCATAAAGTCTTTGGGGATCCTCTTGAATAGCCTGAAGTAAAATAATCATAGAATTGTAGACTTGAAAGTCTACCACGAGGGTCATATAGTCCAACCCCCTGCAATGCAGGAATCTTTTTGCCCACCATGGGGCTCGAACCCACAACCCTGAGATTAAGAGTCTTAGGCTCTACCAACTGAGCTAAACAATGCCTGGCTCAGTTTGTCTGCTGCTGTCACAGGGGGTTGGACTCAATGGCCCTTGTGGTCTCTTCCAACTCTATGATTCTATGATTCTATGATTCTATGATTCTATGATTCTATGATTCTATGATTCTATGATTCTATTCTAAATCTTGCTGCTGTGTTTGGTTTTTGTTATATTTTTGTTTGCTCTTCCACAATGTTTTAAAACCTTAAAAACAGTATACTGGGTCACCAATGGGTAGAAAGGAAGCAAATAAAGGCTTAAAGAGAGCCTTTGTGGTGTAGTTAAGAGCGGTAGACTCGTAATCTGGTGAACCGGGTTCGCGTCTCCGCTCCTCCACATGCAGCTGCTGGGTGACCTTGAAGAGAAGAAGAGTTTGGATTTGATATCCCACTTTATCACTACCCGAAGGAGTCTCAAAGCGGCCAACATTCTCCTTTCCCTTCCTCCCCCACAACAAACACTCTGTGAGGTGAGTGGGGCTGAGAGACTCCAAAGAAGTGTGACTAGCCCAAGGTCACCCAGCAGCTGCATGTGGAGGAGCAGAGACTCGAACCCGGTTCCCCGGATTATGAGACTAGCACTCTTAACTACTACACCACACTGGCTAGTAACACTTCTTTGAAGTCTCTCAGTCCCACTCACCTCACAGAGTGTTTGTTGTGGGGGAGGAAGGGAAAGGAGAATATTAGCCGCTTTGAGACTGCTTAGGGTAGTGATAAAGCGGGATATCAAATCCAAACTCTTCTCTTCTTCTCTTCTTAAACCACAGACCTATAAAGTATACATCAGGCCAGGAGCACACATGATAACCACTGTCGTAAGAGTTTCCCTCACCTGGAGAGCTCCCATTCTAACTGGTCATTCATGTTTCCAGCATTGGGCATGCTCCTGGATTTGATACAAGTGAGATCAAGATACTTCATTTCTTCAACCACCCACTGGGGACTCATAATAAGCATAAGATGCCTATTTTAGGGATCAGGGGTGAATGCAATCTTCTCAAATCTCTTGGGGGATTCATGGCTCTCTGTACCAGTATAAAGCACAACACTGTTGAAACCACCTTCTCCCATTCCTGATCTGCTCTAAGGCCCAATACTGATGAACAAGGAGCTGTCTTATACCAAGGTGAGTAAAAATGGGTGATTTAAAAATTAGTAAGTTTTCTTTAAAATTAAATCAGACTCCTTAGCGGGGAGGGCCATAAGTGGTGGCACAGACAGGTGAGAGCCCCTTCTGAGTAGGACGGCTCTTCCCATGAGGCAAGGGGAGGCCCTCTACCTCAGACACACAGGACCTGTTACAAACACTCTATCCAGGCACCAAAGAAAACCCCACAACGTCCCCAGAGAATCCTGCCCGGGCAATCATACGAAGAAGTGCTTCCCAGAAGCTCACTTCCCTTGCATGGAGTCAAGCAAGGGAATAAATGTTGCACTGAATCAGAACAAGACATAAATAGTTGCTGGAATGATGAACGTTTGCCAATTAGGAGTTTGCTCTGTGAATTTCGAGCCACAGATTGGAATGGGGTAGGGGTGGCGAGGAATCCACGTCAGCATGCATTTTGCAACGTCTCTTTTTCAGCCCCTTAAAGACAAACAGGTTGATTGCTACCTCCTTCCTGCTGATGGGAAGTCATTACCTAGGGCTTCATGTGTTGCTGTTTTGTTTTCGTAAAAAAAGGGGGGGGGCCTTTCTGACAGTTTCCTTTAAGATTAGTGTATAAAACAGTCTATTCTCATGGTCCCGAATGAACTGGGCAAGGAAGCAATTGCTAAAGATTATTGTCTCCATCTGTTTTTTGTTCACGTTCTGTGGTGGGGCTGGATTCGTATTGTTTCAGTCGCTCAGGAAATTCAAATCACATCCCTATTGTACCATAAAGACAGAGATAAAAGGATGCCATGTGAATATCCAAAGCATTAACGTGCTTAGCAAACATTCTCTCATACATCTTCATAGGTAGATAGATGGCATTAGGCACAATGCGTCCTGGCTGCAAGATATACGGCTGTTTTTGAGCTATATCTTTACATCAACCCAAAAGAAGACAAGGTAGTAAATAGATGTCATTTCCGGGTCATTTATCCAGCATAAATCCATCAATGGACACTTTGCTACAGAAGGCAAGCTGACGCTTTGGGATGGAACAGCAGAGGTTGTTATTGATGTGCTCCGTCTAAAAGAATGAGAGACAATGTCGGTAAGGTGATGCCTTTTATGCAAACAACTTCAGTTGCTGAAAAGCCAGGCTATCAGCAAGAGGTTTGGCAAGGAGTTCAGGAGAAGCCAGGTGTCTGCAGCTGATGTCTACAGAACTGGATGCTGCTAGGCTGGCCACAGAGAGACAGTGTGGTATAGTGGTTAGTGGGGATGGGCCAACTCCCTACAAAATAAGATAAAAGCAGGTACATTTCAGCTAAGCAAAAACTATTGATGTGAAGCAAAGCCAGAATTGGAGGGCTGTATTTTGCCACTTGAGGCACCTGTGCTGCAGGTGGTCTACCCATACGTTGCGAGATATGTAAGACAGTGAAATTAAGAAACATCCCAATTTTATTCAACTCTGTTATGATGAGATCACACTGATTTGCTTCAGAAAGAATGCAGTTATGGTTCCTAAGCAGTTAGAGTATTAGCATTTTACTCTGAAGAGTTAGCTGATGATTAAGGATTTTTCTTTTTCAGTCCCTCCTTGGTTCAATGTTCCTCTCTGGTACAAAGATAATAGAGCACAGGATGTGATACTTTTTTAAAGTTAATTATCATTTTTAGAAGATTCTCTTCTTGTAAGCAGTTTTCTTTACATCCTTTTGAAACAACATTTGGCATATGCACAAAAAAATTGCCCATATTAAGGGGATATATGCATTTCCTCGTCTTTATTTTCAGGGGATCTGATTGGTTATGGTTTTTTTCTGCTGAAAAGGTATGAAAGCCGCGTTCAGCATATGGTGGGTGTTAGTTTGCTTACCACATTTTGGGGGGGGGGAGGTACTTTGCTACTCCCCTTAACCCAAAAAAGGATCTGGCTTATGATCAGATTAAGAGATATGTATAGGAACAAAAGAAGACACCCGCTGAATCAGACCAAAGTCTCATGTAGTCTAGCATCCTTTTCACACAGTAGCCAACCAGAGGCGCATGAGGAGCCCACAACAGCACTAGTCCCAATTCTGGTTCCCAGAAACTAGTACAGTGGCACCCCTGGTTGTGAACAGGATCCGTTCCAGAGGCCCATTTGCAACATGAAAAGAGCGCAACCCGCAGTGGCGCATCTGCGCGCGCACGGGTTTTGATTCGCCGCTTCTGCACATGCGTGTGATGTCATCTGCTTATGCGCGAGCAGCGAAACCCAGAAGTAACCCTTTCCGGTACTTCCGGGTCGCTGCGGGACGTAACCTGAAAGAACGTAACATGAAGCAGATGTAACATGAGGTATGACTGTACCCAGAGGCATATGGTCTCCAAAAGTGGAGGTAAAGAACCTTTTCCTCCATGAATTTGTTTAACCCTCTTTTAAAACCATTCAGGTTGGGGGCTGCCACCACCACATAATTTTATACAGTCATACCTCATGTTACGTCCACTTCATGTTACGTTCTCTGGAGTCTGCCTGCCTCCTCCCACTCAGCCGCCTTACAGCTGGGGAAGAGGCAGCGGGCGGACCATTTGGGCAGTGCGGAACCTGCACACGCCCAAGCCACTGTGTCTCTCTGAGGAGAGACTTGTGGTTCGGGCGCACTGCAGGCCCTGCAATGAGTGCCACCCAGCATTTTGTCAACCCCCCCCAGTGGTGACACCCGGGACGGACTGCACCCACCGCACCCCCCCTTCCACACCAAGTGCTTGTGAAACTGGTGTGTGTGTGTGTGTAAGTACACCTCGTAAAAGTGAGCCTCATTTAAGAATTCGGTATTATTGCAAGCTCTGATCGGCTTCCACCTTCTGGACTCAAACTGTCTTAAGTAATGCCTGAGGCCTGTTGTTGATAGGATTCATTTAGGTCAGGCTGGTTTTAAACATGCCAGAATCTCAACCCTTAAAAAAAAAAAGGAATTCTTTTTGGTGTCACTCATTCTCTTTGTTTCCCATTCCTTCTTTTTCCTCTGTCCATTCCATTTCAGAGGTACATCTATCCACGAACATGACATCTTTCTCCCCCCCCCTCATACACACTCATCCAACCACTCACTCACGCTCTTTTTTGCACAGAGTGTGTTTTGTGTCACTGTCCTCCAATGATACCCAAATGATGTGGCTGTTGGAAGTGGCAGAAATGTAAACTGTGTGTTCTCTGGTTGCTTCTCAATATAGGAACTGGCAATAAATGAATGTGTGCAGAGATCTGTGGGCATAACAAAGATTAGATAAAAGGACATCGCTTTAAACGCGCGCGCACACACACACACACAGAGAGAGAGAGAGAGAGAGAGAGAGAGAGAGAGAGAACTGTATTTCTGAGAGTAACAGAGCAGACTCTTTAGCAAGGGAAGCCAACAACATGGTCATCTGCAGATGGTCTGGACCACAACTCCCAGGGATTCCTCACCATTGCCAAGGTTACTGGGGCTGATGGGAGTTGTGCCCCAGCAAAATCTGGAGGGGACCACATTGGCCTACCCATGCTCTGTAAAGATGGGGAAACCGGTGGTGGCTTTTGCACATTCTTTCATTGCCATATTTGGGATCAAGAAGGTAACCAAACAAAAAGCATGGGCCGGTAGGTGCCTGGCCCTCCAAGTGACACACACACGCCAAGGAGCTGATCATTATTTGAGAGTTGTTTCTGACTTCTTCCTGCCATTTCTACTGCCTGTCTCTCTGTGACAAATGGCAGTAAGCTGAAAATAGGTATAGGGTTGTATGGCTATTGAACAAGTCCAAAAGAAGAAGAAGAAGAAGAAGAAGAAGAAGAAGAAGAAGAAGAAGAAGAAGAAGAAGAAGAAGATTTGATATCCCGCCTTTCACTCCCCTTCAGGAGTCTCAAAGCGGCTAACATTCTCCTTTCCCTTCCTCCCCCACAACAAACACTCTGTGGGGTGAGTGGGGCTGAGACACTTCAAAGAAGTGTGACTGGCCCAAGGTCACCCAGCAGCTGCATGTGGAGGAGCGGAGACGCGAACCCGGTTCCCCAGATTACGAGACTACCGCTCTTAACCACTACACCACACTGGCCCTCATTGGGTGGGATTACATTCCTTATTGGAGTCTTTAGCTCATTCCAACTCAAAAATGCAGAACAGTCATACCTCGGGTTACAGCCGCTTCAGGTTGTGTTTTTTCGGGTTACGCACCTGCCGAAACCCGGAAGTATCGGAACGGGTTACTTCTGGGTTTCGGCGGTCACATGAGCAGGCGTGCTGCTGCAGGTTGCGAACGCTGCGGGTTGTGAACGTGCATCCCGCACAGATCACATTCGCAACCCGACCGTCCACTGTACAGAGGTACCTCTGGATGCAAGCGGGATCCGTTCCAGAGCCGCATTCGCATCCTGAATGGAATGTAAGACGCGACAGCGCATCTGCATGTGCGCGGGTCGCGTTTTGCCGCTTCCGCGCATGCGAGTGATGTCATTTTGCGTGTCTGCGCATGCGCGAGCGGCGAAACCCAGAAGTAACGCGCTCCATTACTTGCCGCAGAGCGCAACCCAAAAGCGCTCAACCTGAAGCACATTCAACCCAAGGTATGACTGTATAAGTTACAGCATTTTGTTACATGAAAAACTATCCCTATACATGCAGACGTAAGAAGAGCCTTCTGGACCCGGCCAATGGCCCATCTAGTCCAGCATCTTCTTGTCACAATGGACAACCATGTGTCTATGGAAAATCCAACCACAAGGACATTCTCCCCTCCCGTGTTTTTCAACAACTGGTTCTCATTCAAGAGCGTTCCAGCTGTTCTTCTCAGGGCTGACCCAAGACATTTTGATGGCTGAGGTGACACGACAATGATAAATGATGTTCCACAGAGCAGCCTCCGCCAATCTCGTGTCCTCCAGTTGTTGCACTTTTACCTAAGTGCCCCCCTTGAACTAATCCTACTTTTGATACAAAACTACTAGCAGATGGAAAGTGGGGGGGAGGGGAGAGCAGTTTTCTGTGGAGAAGAGAGAATCATTTATCAAGCCGGAGCCTGGATGTAAAAGACGTTGCCCAGTTTTGAAATGTAGTCGAATTATCTGGGTGTAATTATTTCACAATCTCCTTATATCTGATCAGAAAGGAATCAAAATTCTGCTGTTCCACTTTATTCCACACCCGGCCAGAGCAAAGACAGAGCAGGGAGAGACACAGAGCCACCTCCAGTTCTCACTAAGGGTAATTAAGGTTTCTCCTATAAGGCACAGCGGCTCTGAGACAATCTGTCTCTTTAGGAAAGGGTAGCTGATAACCATAAGCTTTCTCTTGGCCTGTACCCAAGTTTGGTGACTTTGAATGTGGAGGTCGCCTCATGAAGGACTTCTCTTGCAGCAAAATTGGATACATGAGATGCTTGGGATCTGCAAGGCTTTCGGCTTAAGGAAAGAGCTTACACACGCCCACCTCCTCCTGTGTAGAACCTTTACTGGAAAGTACTTCTTCACACGGAATTAAAGAACCTTTTAATGAGGGTGAAAGAGGAGAGCACAAAATATGGTTTGAAGCTCAACATCAAAAAAACAAAGATCATGGCCACTGGTCCCATCACCTCCTGACAAATAGAAGGGGAAGAAATGGAGGCAGTGAGAGATTTTACTTTCTTGGGCTCCATGATCACTGCAGATGGTGACAGCAGTCACGAAATTAAAAGATGCCAGCTTCTTTGGGAAAAAAGCAATGACAAACCTAGACAGCATCTTAAAAAGCAGAGATATCACCTTGCCAACAAAGGTCCGTATAGCTAAAGCTATGGTTTTCCCAGTAGTGATATATGGAAGTGAGAGCTGGACCATAAAGAAGGCTGATCGCCGAAAAATTGATGCTTTTGAATTATGGTGCTGGAAGAGACTCTTGAGAGTCCCATGGACTGCAAGAAGATCAAACCTCTCCATTCTTAAGGAAATCAGCCCTGAGTGCTCACTGGAAGGACAGATCGTGAAGCTGAGGCTCCAATACTTTGGCCACCTCATGAGAAGAGAAGACTCCCTGGAAAAGACCCTGATGTTGGGAAAGATTGAGGGCACAAGGAGAAGGGGACGACAGAAGACGAGATGGTTGGACAGTATTCTCAAAGCTACCAGCATGAGTTTGACCAAACTGTGGGAGGCAGTGGAAGACAGGAGTGCCTGGCGTGCTGTGGTCCATGGGGTCACGAAGAGTCGGACACGACTAAACGACTAAACAACAAACAATTTCTTCACACAATGCATAGAAGCCTCTCTTCATCTTCATCCTACATTTGGTTTTTATTTTTCCTTCTTCGCCTTGCTAGAATGAGTAGGAGTATTTAAGTGATGCCGAGAGAGTTAGAATTCAGAGGGGAAATGACAGTATGGGCTGAAGATTAGCTTATCGGGTCCTAGATATATGTTCTCAAAGAGAGAGGAAGAAATGGATAAGCCTTTGCTTTGTGTCCTCTGACGTTTACAAGGCTAGATCTGCCTGCTTTCCTGGCTTTTAAGGGTGAAGTATCTCCTGACCTCAGTAACCCGCAAAGAGGTCTGTTAGCGGCAGAAGGGAAAAGGCCAACTTTACAATAGCTCTAAGCCGTCGCCAGGAAAGATCATATGGTATCAGATTCAAAAGATGGGGGAAATGGCAACAGCAAATAATCTTTCTATACTGATCTAAGTGGAACTAGGCTCAGGAAACAGCCTCATAACCTCATACTCCTTCCCGTTATGCTCTTCAGTGATGACTGATTCACAAATCTGTTATTTCTAAGCTCTTAACAATCAGTGCAAGATCAGAAGCTGATTTTGTGTGGCGGCTGGGAAAGGAAAAATGGCGTGATCATTAAACACACATCTCTCTATTGAATGGGCCAGAGAGAACATGATTTTTCAAAAAACCATAAAAAATCGCAGATCACCCTACAAAGGCAGAACAAAATTCAATCAGCTAAAACCATTCAATCCCCTAGAATGTTGTTGGCTTAACCTGAAGCCCCCAATTCCAGCCTAAACTAACAACATTGACTCATTTTCATGGATCTCCAAACAAGGGAAATTCTATTACAGTCAGAATTCCATATCTTTAAAGACATCTGATGAACGTACGTGTGGTGCTGTCATATTTTGTAAGGCTCAAGTCTGGAACCCTATAGGTTTGGAACCAATTCACTATGAATTAAGGGTATATCTGTTGGTACAAGGAAAAATAGGTATAAAAGAGTATTCCCTTGATGCCAGGATCCAGGTTTGAGGCAAGTAACATTTGGTCAGAGAAGCCCAGCAGAGATTTAACATCACAAAATATGCAGCAAAGTAAAGTATGGAAGTATAGGCTGTTAGACCTTTAAAATATGCCTTTCCAAAAAAGACCACACATTTCATAAAATAAATAAATTTAAGTTTACTGACAAACCCTCCAAAGGTCACATTCATGTGCTTCAGAATAGTTGCACAGGCAGTAAAACATGACTGTGGTGAATGTTCCTAGAATATTTTTTTTATAGGAACTCAAAAGTGGATTGTGAGAGCCATGCTGTCTGAGCTAAATCAACCAGCTCAAACCTCTTCATTCACTGAGCTCCTTGAGTAGACCGGGGTAGAAGAAAGGCTTAATTACCTAGTTCCTCCTGAGGTGAGAGGAAGAGGACAAAGTTAAGCCTAGAAGGACAGCTTACTCTATGGTATTAACCTCTTCATGCTTTAATTTGACTTAAGCATGTTGGTTTTTTGAAGGTGGGTATTCTCACAGTGGCCAACCAAATGCCCATGGGAAGCCTGCTAGGAGGACCTGAACACAACGCCCCCCTCCCCACTTGTGATTCCCAGCAATTGGTACCCAGAGACATAGTTCCGATGACAGTGGAGGTATAACATGGCCATTGTGGTGAATAGCTCTATTAAAGAGTTCCAATAGTATTTCCAGCAAGGTTTCTTGGGGGTTTATGCACTTGCCTCCTTGGAATTCATGGAAGCATTCATAGGCTGATGTTTCAGAGGTGTTTAAGGCTCTGCTGCTGTGTAAAGTTTCCAACTAGTACAACAATCACAGCATACATTTAATTGTGTGAGTCACTTGCATTGTTACCAACTAGTATTCAGAGGCAGTGGATGTAGAACATTGACACATTAGCATATGGAAATTTTATGCATATTTATGTCCCAGACATGTGTATTTTAGGTACCTAACAGCACCCCTTTGCGAGTATGAGGCCTTCGGATTGGCCAGCCCTGGTCTAAATATTAACAGGTTGGCCTTCTCCTTTTCCTGCACCAACAAAACAAGACTTTCAGGCGTCAGGGACTCTGAGCTGGAGAAGACACCTTCCAAACCTAGATCAGGATTCACTTGCCCTGTGTCCCTAGCTTGTTCCATAGCAATTGCTCCAATTACTTGCTGGCATAGCAACCAAGTATTCAAATGTAATATGCATATATGGCACAAATGAAATGACTCCTATTAAGAAAAAAATCATTCTTGGTGTAGTGGAGAATATAATTTACTCAAGTAATGCATGGCTTCCCGCAAGGTGTCTTTGTACCACCAAAATACGTGAGAACAAGATGGTGGTTTGGTGGAAAATAATTCCATCTGTCAAACTAATGATAGATGCCATCCTGACTTGAGAACGAAGGTGCTAATTCTAAGCACTGCTGATGCCTTTAATTACGAGAGTTTGACAGATGGGGAAAGATCATTGTTTAGGTTTTATTTAGGAGGCTCACACACGTGTCGTTTTCTGCCAAGGGTAATCAGTCACGTTAACGAATGTGCCAGAAAGTACAAATCTGCCTTATTTATAGCTTGCTAAAGTCCTAATTATGCCTCATAAATGGGCATTCAAATAATAATGTGTAATAAATATCGGAGCAGCATGAAGTTGTAATTGCTTTGGAGCCGGGTGGGTAGGGGGTAGGACTTTTATTTGCAAGGCAAAAACTATACGCACAACCTCAACTGTGCAATGAAACCATCATTACTCAACAAGGAGGCACAAAGAGCCTGAGGAACTCAGGAATTGCTGATTTTCCCCTGATCTAAATGCTGAAACGTCAGTTCCCATTGTATTATCAACCCCACTGTCATAAATCTCTTGCCCCCAATGTGCTCCATTTGCTAACTCGCAAGAGGAATTGCTGATGCCGTTCCTGTGCTCTGATTGGTGCCAAGAATTACCTGCCAGAACATAGGGATAGGGGAGGAATGAGGTTCCGTATGGACTTTAACAGGAATCTGCCCCATTTGCGCTTCTCAAAACAATGCGCAAACGAAAACATGTTGGAAGTATAACAGCAAGGATCATTCAGTCAGTAACCTACAGGTTAATTCTGATGACACTTGGGTAGCCAGGAAGAGAATGTGTGCTTTTGTGTTAGGTATTGCCTAGTAACCAATCAGAGTGGCAGGATCCTTGCTGAGGTAACGAGTTCTGATAGGGAGTTCTGAGGGAGTTTTTCCTCTGTAGGGGAATATGCCTCCCTGCTCTCAAGGTCTGTAAATAAGACCAAAAAAGCCTCTGTTTATTTCTCCTTGTGTTCAGTTTCCCTTAGGGGAGTATTATCACTTTCTTTCCTTTCTGGACTCCATTTGCTGTATTCAAGTCACTTTGCTAACAAAATGCAGCTACTCTCAAAACTCTCCATTCTGCAAATATTGCAATGCAATTCTCCAAGCAAACAAAAAAAGTACAATAATGCACATATTTGGTCAAAATATTCCTACAGATGAACATATTAATGAAAACAACACTGGAATGCACTACGTTAGAGAACATAGCTTGCAAAAATGGGTGTATTAGGAAAAATGAATCTCTTTTGGATCTGACCTTGTTTTCTATGAAGTGGTTTGAATGAATTTTATATATGAAATTGTTTTATTGTTTTATTGATGTTTTGTTAAATCAGTTGGAGGTGTTACCTAGGAAGTTATTCATAAATGAGATAAATAGAATTGCGTACAAAACATGGATATTGGGAGAAAGACACACAAAAATGCTGATGGGGTTTTTTTGGGGGGGGTTAATAATAATAATAATAATAATAATAATAATAATAATATTTATTTATATCCCGCCCTCCCTAGCTGAAGCCGGGCTCAGGGTGACTAACAACAATAAAACAGTACAACAATAAATAAATAAATTGGAACCAGATGTAGAAATATGGCAAACTGAGCAGAGGATGGCAACCCATGGACAAGCCTTTTACAGTGGTGGTGATGTTAGGGGTTAACATCACTCAGATGCTGCAAAAGATGTCCCAGATCACAAGCAATCAGCAATTCCCCCAAACCTGCAGGTGGGAAGATTTGCAAGGCATCAACAGAACAAGTAATGTCCCACCAGCACACTGGTGGTTAAATGCTGACGGGGCACTTTATTTGCTAGCTAGGAAGATAACAAAGTTTGTTACACATTTCTCACATGCAACAACAAGGCAATTGAACACCAGCAAGATCTTCAGTAAACTAGAAAGGATGACTCCCTTGGCCTTCATGTTAACCAGAGTGGCAGGGAGTTTGCCTGAGTGCATCAGGAGACCTGGGATGACCCAGTCCCGTGGCCAGGCCTGAACTCAGATTGGAATGGATCTAAATAACCTGGGTCATGCAAGAAGGCCTGCAGCTGCCCCGCTACAACCCTCTCTGCCACCTTCCCCCCCATAGGGTGTGGGTCAATAGTTGCTCCAGTCTAATATGTGGAATCACAAGGGAGGGGAAAACCTGTGGTTCTCATGATTGTTGTGGAACTCCAACTCCCATCAGCCCCAGCCAGCATGGCCAACTTTCAGGGCTGATGGGAACTGTAGTCCAACAACATCTGGTGAACCATACATATTCAGCACTCTTGTCATAGGCTAACATATAATGTTGGCCATACTCAAAATAGATGTGAATAAATCAATGGACTTTAGTCCCTTAATTTCAGTGGGTCAACTCTGATTATGATCACAGACCCTCCAATTGTCCCAATTTTCCAGGGACAGTCCCGCATTTACAGAAACCGTCCCGGTTTCTGATTTGATCCCAGAATGTGCTGCTTTTCCTTAGGGCGTCCCTATTTTCATCAGAGAAATGTTGGAGGGCATGGAATTCTACCCAGTATTGATCCAGAGTAGAACGACGTACAGTGGTACCTCGGGTTAAGTACTTAATTCATTCCGGAGGTCCGTTCTTAACCTGAAACTGTTCTTAACCTGAAGCACCACTTTAGCTAATGGAGCCTCCTGCTGCCACTGCACCGCCGGAGAATGATTTCTGTTCTCATCCTAAAGCAAAGTTCTTAACCCAAGGTACTATTTCTGGGTTAGTGGAGTCTGTAACCTGAAATGTATGTAACCTGAAGCGTATGTAACCTGAAGCGTATGTAACCCGAGGTACCACTGTACAGTTAGCAGTGTAAAAACTTAAACACGTTACAAGATTCCCAAAACATAGACCAGAGTCAATTGTATTTCATCCAGCAGAGCTTTACTGCTACTGAAGGCAAATGAGCATAATGGTCACAAATCCAATCCAATACAATACAATACAATGATTGGCACTGTCTATAAGAAATCCAGTTTCAGCAGACTTAACTTAAACGTTCAATAACTTATAATAAGTCTAAACCTTAGCACTAAGCATACTATGTACAGAACACCACACCAGAAGGAAGAGAGATAGAATGCGAAACCCAGGCTCCTTCTGGTCTTACTTTTATGGTCAGCATGACCTGATTGAAAGAGATAACAGAACTAGTTTTAACCAGCGTTACTCAGCCTCTTTGAAGGAATGACCCAAATATCATGAACCCTCTGCTTATTTCTTTCACAAAGAGAAGCTTCCAGAACCCTTTTGAATTAATTAGAATAGGAAGAAGAAGAAGAAGAGTTTGGATTTGATATCCCGCCTTTCACTCCCTTTAAGGAGTCTCAAAGCGGCTAACAATCTCCTTTCCCTTCCTCCCCCACAACAAACACTCTGTGAGGTGAGTGGGGCTGAGAGACTTCAAAGAAGTGTGACTGGCCCAAGGTCACCCAGCAGTTGCATGTGGAGGAGCGGCAACTCGAACCCGGTTCCCCAGATTACGAGACTACCGCTCTTAACCACTACACCACACTGGTAGGAAAGATCTCTACATATCAGATCAATACTTTCTGTACTAAGTAACACCCAAAGTCAAGGAGATAAGTAACTATACAACCTTTAGAAGACATCTGAAGGCAGCCCTGTACGGAGAAGGTTTTTTTTAATGTGAAATGTTTTATTATGTTTTTATAGATGTTGGAAGCCACCTAGAGTGGCTCGGGCAACCCAGTCAGATGGGCAGGGCATAAATAATAAAATTGTTGTTGTTATTGTTTAATAGGACATCCCTGTTTTCACCAGATAAATGTTGGAGGGTCTGTGACCAGTGTTGGCTGTCTGGCAGACAGACAAATGCTCTGAAAAAGTTCATTTCCCTCACCACTGCAGGCTTCCAACGGGGAAGTTTCCTGGTCAAAGAGTATAGTTTTTGAGCAGAACTGTAAGTGCTTCTCTCTTCAGATACGTAACATGGCCTGATCAACACAGGCAAGCAGACAATCAAAGCAACCTATTTCTGAGAGCTTGACTGGTTACTTCCTGTCACTGCTACAAAGATCGTTTGAAGCACTTTCTCTACTCATTGCTTTTGAGAAGTCTTAGAACAAAGAGCAAGGCAGATTTTGGGGAAGATTTTGTTTCATTTCAGTGTGGGTGGAAGAAATCTAAATAGCAAAGCCTCCGACGCATCAGAGTAATCACCTATTTTATTCTGAAAGAGTGACATAAATAAGCATCTTCAAAGGACGGTGCCATAAGTGTCTCGGAAATGGTGGCCGTTTGATGACAACTTCAAAGCCAGAAAATAAATAAGCAGAATAAAGTTCATTGTGGGTGTTTATGTATTTATTTCAGTTTCTAAAACTTCAAAAGACCCTAAGAACTTCCATCCTGGATTACATCAAAGACCCACCTGGTCCCAGAATGGAGAATCCACAGTCCTCCAGTGAGTGGAAAAGCATGGGGTGGTTGCCCCGGGCGCAAAATGGTTAGGGGTGCAAAATTTCAACACCAGGTGCTGCCTCAATACAGCTCAGTTGAAAACGGCTTCTCCATGGAAACCAAGAAGTGACCTCTCCAGACAACAGAACGACTCTTCTTTTTTCATCTCAGCCGCTGCGATCTCCTGGGTGAAGTGGACACTGTTAGGCAGTTCAATGTGCATGTTTACTCCATCCAATTCTCTCTATCCTACACTCCGTGCAGCCCTGGGCACTGCCAACCCACGCTATGCCACTGCTTCCTGCTGTTCTTGAACTCAAGCTCTCATCAGCCCCAGACCAGTGATCAAGCATGTTTGGAAGTGTACTCCTGCAACATCTGGAGGCTCACCATCCCTGAACAGGCAGTTTATATATTAACAAAAGGCTGTTTGCTAATTTTCTCTCTCCTAATTCTATTGTCAGTTATTATTTTTTACAGGAATTCACCCCCTGCAAAACTTGCTTTGGACAATGACAATGGGAAGAGAAAGTGGGGAGGGGAGAGTGAAATGAGTTGCTTACTGCAAACAATGGTCCCGTCTTTCCTCCTCTGGGTCTCTCTGGAGCAGCTCACGCCCATCTCCCACAAGGAGGCCCATGAGGCTCACGTGTGGATGATGAGCCAGGGTTGCAAAGTTTCCCCGTCTCCTTCTGAAAGATGAATAGCCTATTGCTGCTCCAGCTAAAATGCCAAAATGTAAAAATAGAACAGCTCACCCCAGAGGGCTCCGATGGCTCTTTCATTAATGTGAAAAATCCATCATTTGCACAGAGAGGCAGTATGAATGGATTTGGATGATCTTTAATCACCGGGGGTGGGGAGGCCTGTCCCCAGCTCCACAGCGCAAAATTATATATATAGTCAGCGGCAATTCATTTTGGTTTAACTTGGAACAGCTTTAGACTCCCGTATATTGTCCGCTAGGAAAAGAAGTCTTAAGCGGGGCGCAGTGTGAATTACTAGCTGGTTAATGGAATTTGCATTCCTAATATATAAAGGAAGATTTAGAAAGATTGTTGTAGGTTACTAGTCCTGATCTGAGCCATGCTTGTTTAAGGCAAGAATGAAGTGGCTGTTTAATTACAGTAATCTGTCCAAGGACACTGTTTGCAGGTTGAAGGTTCATGCACACATGTGCCTCTGTCCGCCCCATAACAATGTATCACAGCACCATAGCTGGGCCAAAATCCCTTCCCGCATTTCACGGCCCCATTTACAGGCTGTTTAAATGGGAGGGAGGATTTTGAGACTGGTATTCAACTGACTTTTAATTCAGAGCAAATCAATTAAAACAAATGAACAGGGAGATGGCAAGATTAACTGGGAAAATCAGAAACCAGGAGGATCAAAGACTGGGATAAATATGCAGTGTACTTGAAAAACCACTGTAAACACTTGAACTCTTTGGCAGGCTTTAAATAACTCTTGGAATGATCCATAGACTTTGGATACAATGAAGGATGATAAATTACATAGATAGATTTATAATATGCAGTTTTTAAAAGTTAGTTAGAGAACCCGTGGAGGGGAGGAGGGAAGCCTTCAGTTTCGGAAGGATCTTGGGTAAAGTTTAATATTTGTGATAATACTATTTGTGTGAATGAATTTGCAAAAATCAAATGAAAAATATTTCACAATAATAATAATAATAATAAATGAACAAGACTAAGTTAAGTGCATTCATTTCAATGGGCCTCTTTTTGAGTGAAACATGGTCAACCAGCAGTGATGGATTACCCAATAGGCAGACTAGGTATGCATTTAGGGCACCCGCAAAGAAAGGGCACAAAAAGTGTGTTTAAAAAAAGAAGAATTTGATGTTTCCAAAAATAATTTGTCGTCCCTCGAACATTAAAGTGGTCATCTAGAAAATCTAGAAACTATTTTAATATCAGCCCTGAGTGATAGCTCAGTCGGTAGAGCATAAGACTCTTGATCTCAGGGTTGTGGGTTTGAGGATCACATTGGCTGAAAGATTCCCGTGATCCCTTCCAACTCTAAAAGTCTGTGATTCTGTGAAGTTTTGTGTCACATCAAAAAGTATTTTTTTTATTTGACAGTTTAGTATTGTTTTTATTTTGAATCACGTATGCGAGGTTACCATAGCCTTTCTGGTGTTTAAGGCCACCAGAGGTCTTGATCTGTCCCTGTGGACAACCACGCCAAATGTTTTGGGGTGTTAGGTGTATTAAAGGGGGTTCCTAGAGGTCCTTTACAGTTCCACTTAACTGGCAACCACCATCTTCCACCCCAGAATGCCACTTGGAATGAAGCCTTTACTGCTGGCCCACAACTCAGAGCTGTGATGGAGCTGTGCTAAATTTTAGCCCCAATTAATTCCAGACATTTGGTGGTTTAAAAGTTCATTTCAGTCTTACACTACATCCACTCTGTGCATATAGGTCCGATTTGTGAAATAATTCCCTCTCCAAAAAGATATCAAATTATTTGGTATCAAATATCACTTTCCAGCACTTGTTACCTGATTCCTTGGCAGCGCTATTACTTGCTGAAAGCCCAACCAAACCCTCAATGCGCTTTAAGGATTCGGCTTCCCTGCTCTTGGCTACAGCATGCCTGGAGATTGCTCAAAGCTGGAAGACCCCAGAAGGTCAAATGCAAATTATCCTCCCCCAGCAACCCATGCCTTCCAATGGAGTGGCAATGTCTGCCAGAAAAGACAACAGTGACTTTGAAAAAGAATGGGAATCATTTATATTATACTTGCAGAAACAAAGAAAGTCTATAGACTTGATGGCAGGATTTAAATAAACATTCACATCATTAGCATTAGAAAATGTGTGGAAGGTTTGATGTTGTTGTATAAATATGTTATTAGTATTATTTTCTTTCAGGAAGCAGCAAAGTGGGTGAAAGGAGAAACAAACCAGAAACGCAAGTTGAGGGAAGCCCAGAGGGGGAGGGAGGAAGGAATGTATAGCAAATGTTAGGATATGATATGTATGTAATAAAGGAAACAGGGAAATGAATAAAAATTTCCAAAAAAAAATGTCTGCCTGAAAAATTCACTTTTTACTGTATTGTGGCTGGTACTGTTTCTCTTTACATTCATTGCTTTACTTTCAATCATGGATCCTGTGTTGCCTGTTACATGACATATTGTTTTTGTTAAGGGGGGGCGATGGGGGACAAAATGTACCTACATCGTGTACATCAGTCCCTGCAGGCTGGTGCCTTCCAGATGTCTTGGACTGGGGCTAATGGGAATCCAAAACATCTGGAGCGTAAAGAAATCACAACACCATTTCTGCAGCCCAATTTACGTTCTGCTGCCTCTGAAAAGAAATGGGTCTTTGAGGCCTATTTTAAAATATCAAGGGATGGAGGAGCTTTTCACGGTGTATTCCTCACTCCTCACACCTGCCCTACGGTCTGAAGTGGTACAGCCTAGAATTCTATAAACTCATTCTGCACAATGTATAGGACAGCTCTAATCCCTCCAACACACACTCCCATCCCAATAAGCTTGTTTTGATTTTTACTTTGCAAATGAGATGCACTATAAAATTACTTACCGGCTGTTATGTTGAAAGGCGTCATACATATGCAGCAAACAATCTGAGGAAGGGAACCGAATTAAAATACACAGGGTTTTCAGAAGATATGAAAATAGGAAGCTTCTTCCCTCTCCATCTCCTGGTGAAATGGAGTCAAGTGTGGAAGAGAGCAATTGGGGGTACATATGAACAGGTATATTATGTGTGCTTTGCAGACCTATCAGCAAGCTGTAAGATTCTGTTCTGCTCTGTATTTATCTAATGCCGACTTTTCCAACCCCCTGACCTCCAGAGGTCTTGAACTGCATGTCCCATTATGTGGGTAGTTGTGTTGTTTCATATTTTAATCAGATATGGTTGGTGCTGCTGTTGCTGCTGTTTTGTAGCTCTTAGAGCCCCAGAACAGACATAAGCTTACTTTCTCTTCACTATATGGAAATTTATTTTGTTGTTTAGTCGTTTAGTCGTGTCCGACTCTTCGTGACCCCATGGACCAGAGCACGCCAGGCACTCCTATCTTCCACTGCCTCCCGCAGTTTGGTCAAACTCATGCTGGTAGCTTCGAGAACACTGTCCAACCATCTCGTCCTTTGTTGTCCCCTTCTCCTTGTGCCCTCCATCTTTCCCAATATCAGGGTCTTTTCCAGAGAGTCATCTCTTCTCATGAGGTGGCCAAAGTATTGGAGCCTCAGCTTCAGGATCTGTCCTTCCAGTGAGCACTCAGGGCTGATTTCCTTCAGAATGGATAGGTTTGATCTTCTTGCAGTCCATGGGACTTTCAAGAGTCTCCTCCAGCACCATAATTCAAAAGCATCAATTCTTTGGCAATCAGCCTTCTTGATGGTCCAGCTCTCACTTCCATACATCACTACTGGGAAAACCATAGCTTTAACTATATGGACCTTTGTTGGCTGGCAAGGTGATGTCTCTGCTTTTTACCTCTAGTGACAAAACAAATCTTCCTGTGACAAGACGGAAAGCATGCATTCTTCAGAGGTGCCTATCTCTTCTTAAATGTCATGATGTAGGGAAGGGTTGTAGCTCAGTGGTAGATGACATGTATTGTGTGCAGAAGACCCCAGATCCCTGGCATCTGCAAGCAGGCCTGGGAAAGACCACTTCCTGAAATCCTGGACCAATAGCCTGACTCAATAAAATGCACCACCTTGTGCTCCTATTTAGGATGATCTTCCCTGACAGTACAAGGCAACTTCCTTTCTTCCTCTTTAGAACCCTCTTCTCACTTCATTGCGCAATCATACCTCTGAATGGATAGTGCTTAAAATCTTGTTTGCATCTTATACTGAAGATTGGAGAATTCCACACCCTCCCCAGCTGAGAAAGGTTGATTGAATAATCATCCCCATCTGCTGGCAGCTGTACTATATGTCCAGATTATCTGTTATGAAACTGCTGACCAGGAAGGTCTTCTGTGCCCCTCCAGCACCTATGTCTGACTTTTACCAGCTGGCTTGCAACCTTGAGCCAAGGGCACCCCCAGTTTCCATTGCCCTGGGATAAAGGCAATGACTGAGTCATCATTTTGAAGTCTCTTCTTCCACCTTGCTTCAGTGGAGCTGGAAGGGAGCTCAACTAGCCCTGTGAAGAGAATCGTTAGACAGCTTAAAATGAATATATTGTGAAATAAACTTAGGAACACAGGAAACTGCCTTGTATCAGAGCAGACCATTGGTCGATCTAGTTCAGTATTGTCTAAAAAAATCTGGTGCCCTGCAGATGTTTTGAACTACAAGTCCCATCAGCCCTAGACAGCAGCATAATGATCAAGGATGATGGAAGCTGTAGTCCAAGACCTCTGGAGGAAACCCAGGTGGGAAGGCTCATCTACACCAAGGTGGGGAACCTGTGTCCCTCCAGATGTTCATAGAATCATAGAATCTTAAAGTTGGAAGAGACCACAAGGGCCATCGAGTCCAACCCCCTGCCAAGCAGGAAACACCATCAGAGCACTCCTGACATATGGTTGTCAAGCCTCTGCTTAAAGACCTCCAAAGAAGGAGACTCCACCACACTCCTTGGCAGCAAATTCCACTGTCGAACAGCTCTTACTGTCAGGAAGTTCCTCCTAATGTTTAGGTGGAATCTTCTTTCTTGTAGTTTGGATCCATTGCTCCGTGTCTGCTTCTCTGGAGCAGCAGAAAACAACCTTTCTCCCTCCTCTATGTGACATCCTTTTATATATTTGAACATGGCTATCATATCACCCCTTAACCTCCTCTTCTCCAGGCTAAACATGCCCAGCTCCCTTAGCCGTTCCTCATAAGGCATCGTTTCCATGTTGCTGGACTATCATGTCTGACAATTAGCCATTTTGGCTGGGGCTAATGGGAGCTGGACTTGGGAGCAGCATCTGTTCCTTGTTAACTATACCCTTGACCGAAGAACGGCACACTCCTTTTATCTGGGATGGTCGTCCTCTTCCACCAAGCACGCAGCTTCGGGAGGGCCGCAAATGGAGCGGTGAGGGAGGAAGGGAAAACCCGCCTAGCCAGCCAGATCAGCCAAATCAACCCTGGCGATCAATGGGGTGACAGATGTCGCAGCCAGATCACCTTCACATCCATCTGTCACCCCCCCCCCAACTGTATTAGCTGGGTTATGAAGGCGCCCAAAAGATGTTAAAGCAAAGATTATGGGATAATGCACACAGTGACTTGCGATCTCGATCACACGCAGTCTGTAGTCTGCTGGCAGTAGGAGTACAATATGGGCATGTCTTTAAGTTAACACCTTACATTAAAAACCTGACAGTACCAAACTATTGAAGGCTTTTCACCAAAGCCAGACTAAACGTCTTTCCTTCTGCAGTGTTGGATGGCAGATTGAGAGGACTTCCCTACCAGGACAGACTTTGCTCGTGTGCTCAAGACATCAATTCCATAAAACATATTTTGTTGCACTGTGCAAAATATGAGAAAGCCAGGGCTGAACTGATACTACCCTTGCTGGTACCTTTCCCAGGAAAATCAGAGGCTCACTATGTCAGGTTCCTACTGGAAGACTGGAGAAATGCTAGAACATTAGCAGTGGCAAAGTTTTTATCGGTGGTTGCAAGATCCAATGATCCCTATACTCTGAACAAAATGCTTGTTTAACCTGGAGGTAGGCTGTATGAATTGTGTATTGCTTTGTAACGATTTGTTGGGTCTCTGGACCGTAATAAAGATTGTTGATGTTGTTGTTAAGTACCATGTACCTAGATGATGCTATATAAATAATAATGGGTGATTTCAGATCCTAATATGACTCTGCTTCTGAGATTTGAGGAAAGGAGGATGGGATTGCACAAAGGCTTACTGACTTTTCTATTAGCAGCTGCTAGACCTACTTTAGCTAAAAACTGGAAAATGTGGCTTGAGGAACAGCATCATCAGACTTGGACAATGGAAAAGCTTGGAAAAAGCTTACTCAAACAGTGAGGGCAATGAGAAATTGGACACTAGAAAACAAATTTTATGATACGCCTGCCAACCTAGCAGTTCAAAAGCACTCTCGGGTGCAAGTAGATAAATAGGGACCGCTTACTAGCGGGAAGGTAAACGGCGTTTCCGTGTGCGGCTCTGGCTCACCAGAGCAGCGATGTCACGCTGGCCACGTGACCCGGAAGTGTCTTCGAACAGCGCTGGCCCTTGGCCTCTTTGAGTGAGATGGGCGCACAACCCTAGAGTCTGTCAAGACTGGCCCGTACGGGCAGGGGTACCTTTACCTTTACCTTTTTATGCACCTGAAGGAGAGCATGGCTGCCACTCATCCATGGCCAGTTATATAAAGAAACTATTGGATGGGAAAATGGGGTCATCAACAAGGAAAGAAAGGTTTCAGTAATGTATCGTGATTTATTCACAGGGAATCAGCTTGTTATGATTGTTTTTAGAAAAAGAAGTATAAATATAACATTCATTTTGAAGAAAATCAGTGATGGAAAACAGTGTGATCAAAGAAAAACATAGAAGAGTTTCAAAGGGCTAAATTCAGTCCCAGGCCATATAACAAACTGTGCAAACCATTTTTTAGGTAGCATAATGACTGGCACACGTCTGACAGCAGCAGTGCTCCTACGGATGATAAGAGAAATAATTGTCTAATTGTGTGTGTATAGAGAGTTCCATCTCAATCAGAGATGTAAGTGGTTCTGAAAGCACAATTTAGAAATCCTTTGAAGTACTTGCCGATGTCAAAGCAGATGTAATTTGATTCACCTTTAATTGACAATTGTTTAATGGAGGAGTAGAAATAAATGAGAAGTCCCTGTTTTATTTGCTGAAACATTTTATCACCCTAATCCTCAGGCAATAGACACATCAGGGTCAAATAGGATGTAATATGGAAGTTCTGTGTTATTTTTGTTCTTTTTCCAAACAGAGGTGGGTGGAAGAGGGGAAGCGGAGTCTGAATCTAGCTATAGCATCTGGGGGATGGTGATAGTTAATGTTGTGTAACACACTCCTCCCCCAACTTGAACCTGCTCAAGGTTCCTCTTAGGCGAGGAGCAAGAAACAAGTTTTCTGCCTCTTCCTCATTACATTAAAATACTTATGACTGAGGGGGGCATGGCTACCCCTTAAGGCAGTTTGGCATGGGGCAGGTCAGTACAGCCTAACAATTGCCTTATGTTGTTGTTGTTTAGTCATTTAGTCGTGTCCGCCTCTTTTGACCGCATGGACCAGAGCACGCCAGGCACTTCTGTCTTCCACTGCCTCCCGCAGTTTGGTCAAACTCATGCTGGTAGCTTCGAGAACACTGTCCCACCATCTCGTCCTCTGTCATCCCCTTCTCCTTGCGCCCTCCATCTTTCCCAACATCAGGGTCTTTTCCAGGGAGTCTTCTCTTCTCATGAGGTGGCCAAAGTATTGGAGTCTAAGGTTTGATCTTCTAGCAGTCCATTGCCTTATACGCTATTCCAAATACACAAGGAGATTTGAGTGAACAGTGCTTCACATGTAAGAGTAGCAAAATTGCAGCTAAAAAGCTCAAATCATATTATGACTGACACCCTTCTTCTGGAAATTAAACAAACGTCCAAACAGTCAAAAACTTTACTTCCAAAAACTTATAATTATAGATGAATTAAAACATAATATTTACAGTCACATCCTTCTCCAAGTCTCTTCTTCCAACTTCCAAGCAACTGTATTTTCCTCTCTTTCCAAATCTCAGCACTCAGTCTTCTGTATCTTAATTAGGCCATGCCTTGCAGCTCCTATGAAAGATTTCCAATTCTACCTTCTCCTGAAGCTTTGCTCTCTTTTCTTCCAAGCAGAGAACAGGCACTCCAACACTCTATTCAACTCAGCAGTGTTCACAGTGGGTTCTAAAACACAGTCACCTTGCTTCACCAGATACCTCCCATGTGACCAACATTAGCCAATCACATGCGAACTACTGGAGAACTCTCTAGAATTCAGTTACCAACCGATCTAAATTAAACACATAGTAATGAATTTGTGAATCGTAATTACCGCATTTTTCGCCCTATAGGACGCACTTTTTCCCCTCCAAAAATGAAGGGGAAATGTGTGTGCGTCCTATGGGGTGAATGCAGCCTTCGCGCACCTCTCCGCAAGCAGCGGGAGCCCAGCACACCTTATAACATGCACACCTTATAAGAATCTAATGCAATACAAAAATGTGATAATAAAACATAACTTTAAGATATGCAACCTACATCAAAAGGTAACATTCAATAATCATTAGAATAGTATTAAATAATAATAACATATAAAAGTTAAACAGAAATCTACTCAACAGTTACAATAAATAATTTCTAAACTATAATCAATAAAACAACAGCAAGCCACAGTACATGAAATAATACAATACAAATTGAGAAGCAGAGGCTAGAGGCTGGGGCAAGGCAGGTGGAAAGAGGCCTTGCCTGATGGAGTCTCTCCCCTCACCTGTTGTGCTCAGGTTCAACCTCCAGGCTTCCCACAGACACTTCGTTGGTCACTGGGAGAGCGGGATGTTGGATTAGAAGGGCCATTGACTTTCTTTTGCACTTACGTTCTTAAGGCATTAATGAGGGATCAAAATATATCCAGCTTCTACCCTTCCACCCGCATTAAAACATGGTCCTTGTAGCATTACTTTATGCATACTTTGGCAGTGCTTGCAATGTCTGTAAAGTCTTTGTGTACTAAAAATCTAATCGAAAATCCATAAAGCAAACTTCCTTGTCTCCCACAACTCACAGCGCAGAGAGCTGACCATGTGCAACTTAGCAAGAAGTCAGTAATTATGTCTCATCAGCCACAGACAATCGGCTAATGCCTTAAAGCGGGATGCTTGATTACTCTTAACTGGATTAGCTGGGAAGTGGCCTGTAGCACAATGAACCTTGCCAGAATCGGCTAACCCTGAAGTTACCATCATCGGAAGACAATGGCTTCCACCTTCGATTAACAGAAGCTGACGCGAACCCAGGAAGTTGCTACTTAGTGTTAGCTGGGATTGTATGAAAGCACCAGGTTAAGAACAGGGCTTGTTTGTTTTTAAATGACCACTAAATTAAACCACTGGGTTTAAAATCCAGGGCAGTGAAATATCTAGACAGTGGAAGGTCTAGTTAAAGGAACAGTATGTGTGTGAGAAAGAGTGAGAAACTATGGGGAACCTGCTGTAATAGAAACAGAGTGTTAGGTTATATAATTGAGCTCATTGTTCCTGAGTCTTCTTAGCGAGGACTTCATGTTCCTCAGAAATTCTGTTTTAGAAGACTTTTAAAAGCCTGTGGATTATTGACCAATGGGACGGGAGGAAAGCTAGGTACAGAATAAGACTTAAGTGCCACACCACTGAAGTGAGTGGAGAAAGCTCCTGAGCTGACACAGGTAAGTGTCAGGTATGTATGCAAAACATGATCCATAAGTCAAAGAAAGGATAAATAGTAGTGAAATGAGAAATACATTTAAATATTTATTGGGGACACATTTCCTCAATTTTGATGATGTGCACTTCTGCATTTTAATATTTTAATGCTTCAATATTTTAATTGTTGTATTTTAATCTTGTTTTTAAGTTGTATTCATTCAACTTGTCTTTATTATTGCTTGTTAGCTGCTCTGAGCTCGGCTTTGGCTGGGGAGGGTGGGATATAAATAAAATTATTATTATTATTATTATTATTATTATACCTATAATGAATCCTTCTCCAACCCTCTGTCAGATTGAACAAAATGTTGGAAAGAAGCCAGAGCCGACGTCACAACTGTGCAGGGCCAATGCAGAACACAAGCAACAGAACAGCGTTTTCTCATCAGTAGGTGTGACTGGGCCAAGCTTATGGCAAGCCTGAGCCTGATAAAATGTGATTGAGCATCTGAAACTTTTTTATTCACACCAAAGGCAGAGCAGGCAGATGATTAGAACTTTCTGGCCATGAATAATAATGAGCTTCACCAAGCAAAGGCTGAAAGAAGAGACTGATAAGATGCCTTGACTAGTGGCCATTTCTTCAATGTGTGAAAATTGAAGTTACCTCTTAGCCCGTCTAGTAAAGCATCCAGTTCTCACAGTGTCCAACTAGATGCCTGTGAGAAACCCTTAGGCAGAATCCGAGTGTTAGGATTTTTATCTATCCGAGCTGCTCCAGCGAGTGGTACTATTTGTATACATCATGTGAGTGTCTGAGAGCGTGAGAAAGGAAGTCTGTGTTATCTCTTCCTTCTGAGTACTATTTGAAGTTAGTTTCACTTCTGTGTGTGTCACAGTTCTGTACTGGTGTTCAGAGAGCACAGATGTACAGATGAAATCTCTGTATAGAAGAAGAAGAAGAGGAGGAGGAGGAGGAGTTTGGATTCAATATCCCGCTTTATCACTACCCAAAGGAGTCTCAAAGCGGCTAAGATTCTCCTTTCCCTTCCTCCCCCACAACAAACACTCTGTGAGGTGAGTGGGGCTGAGAGACTTCAGAGAAGTGTGACTGGCCCAAGGTCACCCAGCAGCTGCATGTGGAGGAGCGGGGAAGCAAACCCGGTTCCCCAGATTACGAGACTACCGCTCTTAACCACTACACCACACTGGCTCAAGACTGTAAATAAAGTAGTTTTAGAACTACAATTGAGTCTTTCTTCTGCTATGATATGCCAGAAGACTGGCGTGCTCTTTTAAGGAGAGAAGAGTCGCTTATTACCGGCCACTCTGGACTGAAGAAGATTTACAACCAGAGAGAGAGCCACCAAGAAACACTCCGGAGACTTGGGGAAGTTTGAAGTCTTCCCAGGGCGTTTTTCCAACACTGAGCCCAAGAACCCTTTCCCCTCTTGTTGAATACCCCACAACTGGTATACAGAAGCATCACTGCCTCTGAACATGGATGCAGAGCACAACCATCATGGCTAATTGCCGCTGAAAGCCTCATCTCCCATCACTTCCTCTTGTGGGAGCCAGTTCCCTAGTTTATGCATGGTGTGAAGAAATATTTTCTTTTATCTGTCCTGGGTCTTTGTTATTACACAACAATGCATCAGCACTCTGCATAGCTAAGCTCCTGAAAAGCGACTCTTTAATTTTGTAGGCGGCACAATTATTTAATGTTTCAATATCGCTGCACCACATGACGCAACTCTGGAGCTCCAGCACATTTTTCAAACAAAAGACAACAGAGTCTTAAGAGGCCGAAGGAAAATAGTTGTATTGTCAAAGCTGATTAGTGTGGGAAACTCTTGCCTAGCAGAGTGGGACCTGCCCAACCATGGTCTTCTCCAGCACATTGGCGCCAACCCTTTCTGCTGTTCCCGCTCAGAATAAACATGGAGGAAGCTGGCAGAAAAGGGGCAGCCCTCTAAGAATGTTCTGGGCTGATGTGGGAACTGAGGACTGGACCCAACCTTGGCACCCCACAAAAGGGGGGCTCTCAGGGTCATTTGCATGGCGCACCACTGCAATAGAGCTTCCACTTTGCAAAGCTATCTTTAAAAACAAACACAGCATTTAATTTTGCAATATTATTTACACCACATGCTTGCCAAAATGGCTTCTAAACAGTTTAATGGCCTTTAAGAAGCCATAATGGCCTTTAAGAAGCAGCTATACCAGCTGCACTGGCTCCCAGTGGAGTACAGGATCAGGTTTAAGGTGCTGGTTTTAACCTTTAAAGCCCTATACGGCCTAGGACCCTCTTACCTACGGGACCGCCTCTCCTGGTATGTCCCACAGAAGAACTTACGGTCTGCAAATAAAAACATCCTGAAGATCCCAGGCCACAGAGAGGTTAGGCTGGCCTCAACTAGAGCCAGGGCTTTCTTGGCTGTGGCTCCAATCTGGTGGAACACTCTGTCACAAGAGACTAGGGCCCTGCGGGACCTGACATCCTTCAGCAGAGCCTGTAAGACAGAGCTGTTCTGCCAGGCCTTTGGTCAGGGCGCAGCCTGACCCCCTCCTCTGGCAATCTGCACAGAATTTTGCTTAATGGTTGCCATCAATTTGATTTTAATTAATTTTTATAATGAAAGGTTTTTAGAATGTTGGATTATTTTGATTGTTGTTAGCCGCCCTGAGCCCAGCTTCAGCTGGGGAGGGTGGGGTATAAATAGAATTTATATTATTATTATTTTTTATTATTATTATTATTATTATTATTATTATTATTATTATTATTATTATTTTATTTATTATTATTATCATTATTATGTTAAAAATAAACAAAAGAAAATGTAGGCATCTGTCTGTCTTGGAAGATGGTGGAAGACTGCACCTTCAGGGGCAAAGTCAAACCGCTGGAGAGTTACAGCGCCTGCTGTGGCTGTAGAGATTGATATAGGAGAGACATGTTTTGTTGCAGCTGGGGCAGAAGAAGAGACATGGTTGTTGTTAAGTTGACGACACAGTGATTCTTCAGACAGCTCTTGTTTATTCACAGGCCAGAACAGAACTGAACTGAAGGGTTCAGCCAACCTGCTTATATAGAGCTCAACTACAAAGCAACAGTAACAACTTTCTGTATCTATCCAATCACTGAATGTCACTTTCAATTCCTTATTTGCATATGTGGACCTGAGTGAAAACTAACTACAGTATCCTCCTGCTGGCCCAGGGTGAGAACTTCAGTACATAACAGTTGTGCTGCTGCAGATGACGTTTCTTCTCTCTGCACTCCTCCCAGTGGTCATTCCTCTTCCAGTCACTGCTGTAGATACACAATCTGACTGTCTCTAGGCGCTGCGGTTGTCTGCGGGAAGAACATCACATTACAATGGATCACCAACGTTTGGACTCCTGAGACTGATGTGGGCATCACCATCTCAGGCTGCTTCTTCTTCACCCTCCTGGAACCTCTTCCTCCCCTCAACAGATGTAAAAAGGGAAAGTGTGTGTGCATGTGTACACATAGTCTTTACTTTTCTATAGGGCCTTGGTAAAATCTGGAGGCACAGAATTAAAACAGATGCCCACAAATCTGCACGATTTCTCACAAAGCCCTCTCAGATTCAAGCTTATGTTAGTAGACTGCGCAAGGGAGGTAATCGCAGGTTCGGTTTTGTGCCAACAGCATAAAAACATCAATCCAAGGTGTGAATGTTCATGCTTTTACACAAAATGACTATGGGAGGGTGTTTCAAAGGCTTTGCAGACAGCAGAGGTGTCCTCAAGAGCACCAGAAACAAGTTCATTATTTAAGAGGAAAGGGGGGGGGGAGAAATTTAGGAGAGACTGGATCTATCAGCTACGTAGCTGAGTCACATTCAGAAATAGATATATATCTGGAATGTGATCAAAAACTTGGAGAGCTTCCATATATGAAATAAGCAAAAAGTGCTGGCACAATGAAGTGTTTTTTAAATTTGGAATTCCTTGCTTTCTGCACCTGCTGAGTAAGTTTGTACATAATCGTGGGCTCCCATTTTTTGTTCTCAGTCCACTGCTGCTCAGAAAGTTGCTTGAGAAGCTTGAAATTATTATTCTTTAGATTTTTTACCTCCCCTTCACCACAGGCTCCCAGCGTGGGTTACAACAATCTAAAAACACAATATTAAAAACACTGTTTAAAACAAATAATGACAAATGCCAGGGTAAAGAGGTACGTCTTTAGCATATAATGAAAACCACATTATATCATGTGCTATATCTAACCACTGCTGTACACAGTTGCTTAAGAAGATCTTTATGCAACTGATGAAAGAAGAATGGCAGACGAAATTAATGGACTATGCAGAATTGGACAAAATGACAGGAAGGATTCAAAACCTGCAGGACTGGAGATTTACAGAAGATTGGAAGAAATATACAAACTATTTGAAGAGCAACTGTAATCAACAAATTACGCTAGTAGGACTACAAGAAGTTTTGTAAGGCGGAATATATGAAATATTGCAAAGAAGAGAAAGAAGAGAGATATTAGTTATGATATTTAAATGTAATAGTAAAAGTAAGAAATGTAAATTAAGTGAAAAAGACTGGAAAATTTTCAGATGTGATTGATGGAATTAAAAAAATTGTATAAGATATAAAAGTATGTTTAATAATTGTTGAAAATGATATGCGCATATATATATATATATATATATATATATATATATGATCTTTAAAAGGGATGCGGGTGGCGCTGTGGGTTAAACCACAGAGCCTAGGGACCGATCAGAAGGTTGGTGGTTCGAATCCCTGTGATGGGGTGAGCTCCCGTTGCTCAGTCCCTGCTCCTGCCAACCTAGCAGTTCAAAGTTACGTCAAAGTGCAAGTAGATAAATAGGTACCACTCCGGCGGGAAGGTAAACGGCATTTCCGATGAGCGCTGCAACCCCAGAGTCGGCCACGACTGGACCCTAATTGTCAGGGGTCCCTTTACCTTTACCTTATATGATCTTTATGTAGGAATCCAGGGTTATTAGATTAAACCAAGCTGCTTGAAACTCTTGACTTATCCAACTTTTACATTTCACCCATTTGAGTGAATAGAATAATGAATTAACATAAGAGGAAAAATGACCATTGCACATAACTGATCTAAGCACAACCACAAGGGTTTCTGACTTGGCATTTAGCTATGCATTATGGAAAGTTATCTGTGAATTCTGTTCTATCCTGTCCCGTCCCACCCCCTTATTTTTCTTTTCTTTGCTTTTGTATAAAGTATAAACCAACTCACGAACCAAGAACCTTTACAATGACCTCTAATAATGTTGTAGATATTAGTGCAAATTTATTGTGCAATTTTTGTGATAAACAAATGACATGAGAAGACTTGGTCTACTTATTTGCATCATTTCTTATTCCTATGATCTTTGCTTATAAAACCCAGTAAAAAGCTATTTTAAAAACCAGAATAACAAATTATGCTTAAAGTGAAATCCTGAGTAATTTCCTTACTATATCAATTTCTGTGCATGCTTTGCCTTAAAGGTAAAAAAGGTAAAAGGACCCCTGACCATTAGGTCCAGTCGTGGCCAACTCTAGGGTTGCGGCGCTCATCTCGCTTTCTTGGCCGAGGGAGCCAGCATACAGCTTCCGGGTCATGTGGCCAGCATGATTAAGCTGCTTCTGGCGAACCAGAGCAACGCACGGAAACGCCGTTTACCTTCCTGCCAGAGTGGTACCTATTTATCTACATGCACTTTGAGGTGCTTTCGAACTGCTAGGTTGGCAGGAGCAGGGACTGAGCAACAGGAACTCACCCCGTCACAGGGATTCGAACCACCAACCTTCTGATCAGCAAGTCCTAGGCTCTGTGGTTTAACCCACAGCGCCACCTGCATCCCATGCTTTGCCTTAGTGTATGCATTTTTTGTTTCATGGCAGGAAAACTGTATTGCAAAATTCATCTCTTTGCCACCCCCAACTTGCAAATAAACCCAGACCACACCAAAGGCAGAGAGCAAGTCCGCTGAGCAAAGCAGACATATGGGACAGCAATCTTGATTTATGACAATGAATGAAAATCAGTCATTGTTTTCAAAATGTACACACCTTGGGGATGCTCAAAGTCTTGCCCTTCTCACCCTCTTTGACCCAGAGAGTGCAGCAGCCGTAACAGCAGCAGCAACTGAGACCGACCTCTCGTTCTATGTATATCATTCATTCGAAATCCATTCATGAGCTCGTATTCCAATGTTCCACGTTTTCTTGAGCCTGGATGCCGGTGCCTAAGAGGGTGAAAGATGCAAGACAAATGGCCTGATTTGTGTGGTTTTCTTTGCTGCTCTGCAGAAGGGATGCTGGAGGTGAAGCTATAAGCACCCTGTGTCTCATTGTTTGTGAAATAAATGGCTCTCTCTGGCAAGCAGCATTGCTGGAGCGTTCCAGGCCATTAATTCTATGTTCAACGAGGTTCCTTTGCTTGTCTCTTTCCACTAACAGGCCAATTCCTACCTCTTTGCACCCGCTTTTCCCTTCGCAGAATTGTTATGGCAAAACGTTGCTCCACAGGCGTGGCGTTTGCCCTCCTAGGTGTGTGACATCATACTGGGTGTGACATCATACTGGGTTTATAAGGAAAGGGTTAACTAATTGTAAAATGACTAACCAATGGGAACCCAAGGGGCAGAGCTAACTGTGTATAAGGTTTAAGCACAGAGGTTTTTTGGAAGAGTTAGAGTTAGGGTGGTTGAGAAGACAGTCTGGAGTTAGAAGAGACAGAGAAGATAAGTCTGTGGGTTGGGCTAGTCTGGTGTGAGAGAGTGAAAGAATTTGTTAAGAGGAGTCAGTCAAACAGTTGAGATAATCAGTCAGAAGGTATTAGGAAGGTAAAGGTAAAAGGACCCCTGACCATTAGGTCCAGTCGTGGCTGACTCTGGGGTTGTGGCGCTCATCTCGCTTTATTGGCCGAGGGAGCCGGCGTACAGCTTCCGGGTCATGTGGCCAGCATGACTAAGCCACTTCTGGTAAACCAGAGCAGCGCACGGAAACGCTATTTACCTTCCCACCAGAGTGGTACCTATTTATCTACTTGCACTTTGAAGTGCTGTCGAACTGCTAGGTTGGCAGGAGCAGGGACCGAGCAACGGGAGCTCACCCAGTCGCGGGGATTCGAACCGCCAACCTTCTGATCGGCAAGTCCTAGGCTCTGTGGTTTAACCCACAGCACCACCCGCGTCCTATTAGGAAGGTATAGGCCGGTAAAGAAACTAAAGATAAGATACTGACAGGAATATTATCTGAGAAACCATAAACTTGTTAATGTTTGTAAAATAAACTTGGGTTTTTTTGGTTCACTTTTAACAACTGTCTGGACTCAGTGTTTACCAGAGAGTAACTGGTTGGTGGCACCAGGGAAGCGAGCACAGTGGTGGCACAGGGATCAATAGACCGTTAAACATCTGGGGACCCTGTGTGATCGCCACAAAAGGTCTCTCAGAGGCTAACCTGCAGAGGAGGGTGCAGAAAGACACGTCACAAACACCCCTTTGAAAACAGATGCCTACGTTCAGAGCATATTGAAGCACCGCAGGGATGTGGACCAGAATCCAAATGTGAGCCCAAACATCCGATCCCCTGAGTTAAGATCTTCCAAACTAAGGGAGAAATCCTAAGTATAGGAAGCCAGTGTAAATTACAATGGCTTAAATTAACCTGGCATAAAGTATGCCAGATCCAAACTGTGGGAATGTTCAGGGAGGCTAAAAGAAGCCGCTCCAACGATGGAGGAAGTCAAAGAGAGAGAAGGTGCTGCGTACAGGTAAGGTCACGCCCACCTCTAGTCACATGCAAAGGAAGCATGTCCCAACCAGGAGGAAAGAGGAAGTTTTCGACTGGCTGGACCAAACATTCCCCCGCATGTCCACTCTAGGAAAACAAGGAATGTTGTACTTGACTGCTACTTATTTATCCATTCAGAAGAAGGGCTACAGCTGTCTGAGCCTGCTTAAACCTGGCAGAGAGAAGACATTTTTTAAAAAGAGTGAGTTCAACAGCCCCTTTTTCCAGCTTAGGTTGTTCTGGGTTGCCAAATCATGAGTGTTATGTACTGAGCTGAATAAGATCCAAAATGCAGCAGTCTGATTGGTCCTAGAACAATAGGATTCAGAATGCAGCAGTCTGATTAGTCCACAGGAGCCACCCAATCCAGCTCTAGGTGGAAGTGAATCCACAACCTGATTGGCCTACAGGATAATCCCGGAATTAGCCAATCATGTGGGGCCCATTGTGTAAATAATGTATATAAAGCAGACATTCTGGGGGAACTTCCATTCCTCCTCACCACTATGAGCTGAATAAAGAGCATGAAATCCACTCTCAACTCCGAGTATATTTCAGTGTGAAAGAGCTTAACGAGCTTCAGGTCTAGCCTAAGTGCTCTGCTCCTGCCACCTCCCCTCCCCCACAATGCCCCTTTTTCAGAGCTTACAACCAGCTCAGATGAGGATTTCGGCTGGCATATATCTCTGGCTGAGCCTGGGTTGGAGACCAGTGTCTTCATTGCCAACAAAATGTAGAGTACAGTGGTACCTTGGGTTACAGACGCTTCAGGTTACAGATGCTACAGGTTACAGACGCTTCTGGTTACAGACTCCACTAACCCAGAAATAGTACCTTGGGTTAAGAACTTTGCTTCAGGATGAGAACAGAAATCACGCAGCGGCAGCGGGAGGCCCCATTAGCTAAAGTGGTACCTCAGGTTAAGAACAGTTTCAGGTTAAGAACGGACCTCCGGAACGAATTAAGTTATTAACCCGAGGTACCAATATATAGTGTTTGTGGCATTTTTACTCTGCCCGGTCTGGTTTCAACTTGATTGCATTCATTTTATCCCTTGCCTAAATGATACCTCACCACCCCCATTGATTGCCATAAGGATGATGCACCTGCCAGCTGTTTCCCATTTTATTTATAGCCCTTGTTTGTATCCCTGCATTGCTTGTTTTACATGCCTGTTTCTCCACCGTCTCCCTTAAAGTCTCAGGGCAAAACTAGATGCTACAAGAGGAATAGATGGAGCCATTATGCCAATCTTGCCTTCTTGGTGGTCTAAACTACTGAGCCTCTTGGCCTTCCTGATCAGAAGGTTGGTGGTTCGAATCCCCACAATGGAGTGAGCTCCCGTTGTTCTGCCCCAGCTTCTGCCAATCTAGCAGTTCGAAAGCATGCCAGTGCAAGTAGATAAATAGGTACCACTGCGGCAGGAAAGTAAACAGCGTTTCTGTGCACTCTGGTTTCTGTCACGGTGTTCCGTTGCACCAGAAGCGGTTTAGTCATGCTGGCCACATGACCCAGAAAGCTGTCTGTGGACAAATGCCGGCTCCCTTGGCCTGAAAGCAAGATGAGCGCCGCAACCCCATAGTCGCCTTTGACTGGACTTGCCTTTACCTTTTAATTTTTCTCTTCCTCGTAATATCTTTCAACCTGGAATAGGACACCAGAATTCTGCACATGATCTCCACACACTGCCTCACAGCATTGGCTGTTGGCAGTGGGAGGGGAGCTATATCCCTGGCACAGGTGTTTAAAAAACAAAAACAAAACAAAACCATGTATTTATTTATACAAAATTGTAAACCACCCTATACCAGTTGAATGGGGATTGCTTTACATATACAGTGGTACCTCAGATTACATACGCTTCAGGTTACAGACTCCGCTAACCCAGAAACAGTGCTTCAGGTTAATAATTTTGTTTCAGGATGAGAACAGAAATTGGGCTGCAGGGGCGCAGCAGCAGCAGGAGGCCCCATTAGCTAAAGTGGTGCTTCAGGTTAAGAACAGTTTCAGGTTAAGTACGGACCTCCAGAACGAATTAAGTATTTAACCTGAGGTACCACTGTACCAATGAAATAGCTACTGGCAGTGGAGTTATCAGGTGGGCTGGCAGGCTCTCTTCTAACTTCTGGCGAATGCCAATCCACCAGCCCCACATTTATAAAATGAAATATTTATAAAATGAAATCTTGAGGTCCTACCCGTTTTTTTTATTTTTGCTTATGAGGTTTGCGGATCACACGGGGGGGGAAATGTCTTGCGATGCCCTTGGGATTGTTCAACCTTGCTGTATAGGAGCATATTAAGAAAAAGAAGGGCATTTTAACATAAGTGATCAGAGGTAACCTTGGTAACAGATGGAATAAATCTCTTCTGTTGCCTACATTAACAGAAAAGGAAAGAAAATCTAGGGAATAACGAAAACCCAAACAAAAGATGCATGTGCACATAGAAATGCACTTACTCACATAAAGGCAGTCAGACAGTTGTACTTACAGGATTGCTACATTCAAGGCTGAGCCAAAACTGGCCTTCCGTTTTAAGTCAGTATATTGGGGGGGGGGCTGGGGGTTTCGGCACTTGGGAGGGGCAGGCAACAGGCCACTGCCAAATGACAGTGGGACTCCTTTTTTTTTAAGGTGGTAGCGAAAATGTTGCCCAAAGCAGTCACCATTTTCTTTTTCCAAGATCATCCCAGAGCATTCTGGGCAAAAAATGGCAGTTGCAACAAGAGGGGGGGGAAATGGCCACCATTCTTCCTGCTCCGAAATGCCCTGGAAAGATGAAACATCTAGGCCACTTTGGCTGTCATCAGCAAATAATGGATTACCGTATTTTTCCATATATAAGACACCCCCATGTATAAGAGCCCCCTATTTTGGGGTACTCCAAATTAAGAAAACACCCCCTCAGCACTACCCGTGTATAAGACGAGCCCCAATTTTAAACCTAATTTTTTGCTTAAAAAACCCTAGTCTTATACACAGAAAAATACAGTAATTCTTTGTCTGTTTCTGATCCAATTCTTTCTTTAAAAAAAAATCCTAATATTTGCATTTTTTTCATACTTTTGCTGTTGGAAATTTGCACTGCAAAATTCAAAGAAATGAACATTTTGGAGGATAGCTGAACTTTGGTTGCACCGAGAAGTATGAATTAGTTAGATCGATTTTCGATCCCTTACCAAGGATGTTGACCCATTAAAGCACACAAAGAGGGGATAGCTAATACAGACAGCTAATACACTCCTGCCTCTTCTCAGATCTCATTTTGCATCAGTATTTAAAAACAAAACAAAACATTTTTTTTTTTTAATGGGCAGCCTACACAATAAGAAACAGAGAAACTATCCATTCTTTTCTCATGGTGGTTTTTAAGTGACTTTCCTCCCTGTGTTTTCATGGATTTGTGGGGAGTTTGGTGCTCCTGAAAGCAGCAGGATTGACAGCTGCTTTCAGTCTGAGGTCTGGTTTCATTGCTGGGGAAAGGGGAAGAGAAAAAAACACAAGTTATAGCTGCGCAAGAAGCATCACTACTCACTGTTCCATTTTGGCTTCAAGTGTGCCCCAGAGGAACCAGCCTCAAGAAATGACAGGACACAACTCCATTCCTGAGCCTTTTTTTGGTGAAGGCTGTCAGCAAGAATGTCCTTTATGACTTGGGCACTTGACTGCCAGGCTTGGGACTTCGTTCTCCAAGTCAATTTGGCAGCAGCCATCGAAGTGTCAGCCGTCCTAGAGAAGAAGAACTTAATTTTATTGTGTCATGTAGATGAACACCAGAGCTTGACTTCCTCTTCTGGGGAGTCCAGCAAAAGAAGAAGAAGAAGAAGAAGAAGAAGAAGAAGAAGAAGAAGAAGAAGAAGAAGAAGAAATTTTAATTTATATCCCGCCCTCCCCAGCCAAAGCTGGGCTCAGAGCGGCTAACAACAGTAAAAATAGCACAATTTGCATAAAATCACAGTCAATTAATTAAAATACATTCTAAAATCAGTTCAGAATCAAATTAACTGCAACCATCGGGCTAGACTTCTATGAAGATTACAGAAGGAGAGAGGGGGTCAGACTGTGCCTTGGCCAAAGGCCTGGTGGAACAGCTCTGTCTTACAGGCCCTGCGGAAAGATGTCAAGTCCCGCAGAGCCCTAGTCTCTTGTGACAGAGCGTTCCACCAGATTGGAGCCACAGCCGAAAAAGCGCTGGCTCTGGTTGAGGCCAGCCTAACCTCCCTGTGGCCCGGGACCTCCAAGATATTTTTGTTTGAAGACTGTAAGGTCCTCCGTGGGACATACTAGGAGAGGCGGTCGCTTAAGTATGAGGATCCTAGGCCATATAGGGCTTTAAAGGTTAAAACCAGCATCTTAAACGTGATCCTGTACTCCACAAGATCTTGTGCAAGGAAGACAATCACATCACTTGCATTAGCTATAAGCATAGGCACAAACCTCTAGGGTCTGAGGTAACTTCACCCTCTTCCCCATAAAAAGCTGATGGGCACAAGTTGATGGGCACTGCCATTCAAGTGTACACTGCATCTTGAGATTAATTATGCAGGGCGGGGCTTACCTGGGCCCCCACAAGTTGACACTCTGGCTATAAATGACCTGCCACAGATTCTCATGCATTGCTGGAGGAAAAAATCTCATTTGCAACTGTGTATTTAATGGCACAATAGATTACTGCGTCTGACTGCTAAGAAGGTTGGTGGCTCAAGCCCAGCCAGGGACGGCTATGGGCAGCCAGGGTTCCTGCATTCAGTGGCGTAGCGTGGGGGGTGCAGGGGGGGCCGGCTGCACCGGGCACAACATTTGGGGGTTAGGGTTAGGGGGCGCAAATCCACGGGTTAGGGGGCGCAAATTACTTGCCTTGCCCTGGGTGCTGACAATCCACGCACCGCCACTGCCTGCATTGCAGAGGGTTGGACTAGATAACTCTTGGGGGCCTATCCAACTCTACAGTTCTATGATTCTTTGATTTTACAGCCCATGTGGAAATTGGTGGTGATGTAGAAATTATCTATTTGGTTATTTCAACATGCTCAAACTGAGCCAAATTTAAAGTCAAGTTCTAGTGTAGTTGCTGCCAGATCAGCTTCAGGTCCGCTTTCCTCCAGAGTTTGGATATAGTAGGTGCAGCTGCAGTTAATATAAAGGTAAAGGTAAAGGACCCCTGACAGTTAAGTCCAGTTGCGACTTAATATACCCATTAATATATGTACAATTAAATTCACAGTGCTACACATAAAGTTGCACCAAGTTTGATCTAGAGCCTAACAAATGTTTAAACCGCTAACTACATAGCTACGGTATTTATTTCTTTAAGGTGATGAGGAAGAGGGACTAATCTACACTGGTGAGTTACAACGTTAAAAATGTGTTATAAAAATGTGACACCAGAGGGCGATGTACAGCAGCGATCTGTCTTGCATTGGGAGCTTTTTTTAATAGCGTATTTTTTTAAATAGTGTTTTCCAGATCAGTCTAGATCCAGTGGAGGACTTTGAATCCCATTGTGTTCAGTTTACAGACAGTTTACAGGTCTGGACCTGGGAGCCATTTTCAAAAGGTAGGAGCCAGGGTCAGTAACTGGCAAAAGTATTCTCCCGTCAGGACTGCCTGCTCTCGCTCTCTCTCAAAAATGCATTATGTGTACACCATAATATATACAAGGAATCTGCAAAATGCTTGACTTAACATTCCTTCTTTGGAGCTTTGTGTCTGGCATTTGTTACAACTCCCCTTCTTTTCCTGGTTCCAGCCGCATGGCCTTAAAGTGGCCTAATGCAGCTCTTTTTTAAATATAAAAATAGATACTGCATTCCTCCAACAGGAACTGGTGATGCTGAAAGCTTAATGGACCCTACACTACACTCATTGATCTTTTTTTTCTTTTAAGCCAAAGATTAAGGTTAATGTTATATGGAGAAACTTATTACGAACTGTCTCTGTGAAAAGACAAGCTGGCAGAGGATAAATAGCTGATCCACCACCCATTTTTATATCTGACTAAGACAAATATGACCTCTTCGGTTTCATGGTTCATTGACAATTCTTGCAGCTCCTGTTTTTGAGGGCCTGACAGCATAAAAGAGCTTCAAGCTCTGGCTATGAGTAAGGAAAAATAATAAATCATCTTAGGCTCCTAAAAGTGGAGATTCAGTAGCTCTTTGAATGCTGCTGAAGAGCTTGGGAGACAATCCACTCCAATATTGCCTCTAGGGTTTTAAGAATGACTTCACTTTTCAGCAAAAGGGAAGAGGCTGCGAGAGGCCGTCTTGATGGGGAAAGGAGTGGAAAGAGTTAACAGGTCACCTCAATGGAGATGATGTCACCAGCCAAGACCTTGGGCAATGCCATCCAGTCAACCATCAGTACAACAGGATGCCTTTTTAGGTCCATCATCCAAGTTTTAAATTTAATCATGCTGGCCAAGGAGTCTCTATGCCAAGGCTGACTACAAATGGTGTTTCCCTGACCCAATCAATTTTGGAATTTATCTTGAAGCTTTTGTCCAGAAAGCTTTTTTAAAAACCAAGTTTCTGGACTCACTAGTGATTCTCTTTGCTCAACAGCATTCCTGTGTGCTCTGGCACTCATCACAGTGTCCCGTTGCACCAGAAGCGGTTTAGTCATGCTCACCACATGACCCAGAAAAGCTGTCTGTGGACAAACACCGGCTCCCTCGGCCTGAAGTGAGATGAGCGCCACAACCCCATGGTCAAGTTGGACTGGACTTAACCATCCAGGGGTCCTTTACCTTTTTACCTCTAATTGATCAGCTCCACTCTATACAGTGGTGCCCCGCAAGACGAATGCCTCGCAAGACGGAAAGGGTTTTCCGTTTTGGAGGTGCTTCGCAGGACGAATTTCTCTATGGGCTTGCTTCGCAAGACGAAAATGTCTTGCGATTCCTGGGGGGGGGGTTTCGCTCCCCACCCCCTTTTTCTAAGGCACTAAGCTGCTAATAGCCTTTTAGCAGCTAATCCGCTAATCCCTTAAGCCTTTAATAGCCGCTAATAGCCGCTAAACCGCTAATAGCTCTAATCCGCTAATCCGCTAATGGGCTTGCTTCGCAAGACGGAAAAACCGCTAGACGAAGAGACTCACGGAACGGATTCTTTTCGTCTTGCGAGGCACCACTGTATGAAATTACTTGCTGAATCAGAACCCAGGCTGGTTCTGAAACCATTATCCTCCCCTGGATTTTCCTTCCTCTGCTCTGAGTCCTGCAATGATATCAGCAATTTTATTTTCAATTCTTCTCCTAATGTTTCCTATCAATTTATGCTCCAACTTTTCCCCCAGACAGGAATCAAGGCGGCTTACAGATAAAAATATGAACCACGGAAAACACAGAAATAATTAAACAACAATTAAACATTGGTGTGTGCGTTTGTATGTGTGTGTGTGTTCTATTAAAACCATACAAATAATTGCAATAAAAACAGCATGGCACCAGCCCTTTCAATAAATGCAGTCAAGTCCCTGTAGGAACAAGAAAGTCTTCACCTGTTGCTGGAAGGACAACAATGAGGGTTCCAGTCTAACTTCTCTAGGGAGGGAGTTCCAAAGTCTGGGAGCAGCCACCAGATGCATTTAATTTGGCATGTTGGACGCGGGTGGTGCTGTGGGTTAAACCACAGAGCCTAGGACTTGCTGATCAGAAGGTCGGCGATTCGAATCCCCGCGACAGGGTGAGCTCCCGTTGCTCAGTTCCTGTTCCTGCCAACCTAGCAGTTCGAAAGCACATCAAAGTGCAAGTAGATAAATAGGTACTGCTCCGGTGGGAAGGTAAACGGCGTTTCCGTGCGCTGCTCTGGTTCACCAGAAGCGGCTTAGTCATGCTGGCCACATGACCCGGAAGCTGTATGCCGGCGCCCTCGGCCAATAAAGTGAGATGAGCACTGCAACCCCAGAGTCGGCCACGACTGGACCTAATGGTCAGGGGTCCCTTTACCTTTACTTAAGGTGCTTTAGTCCCCTGGCATTTGAGCACCAGGTGGTACTCAGGCTAGCTATCCTTCCTGCGCTATCCCTCACATTTTGTGCAGTGCCCTGTGGAAAGCTGTAATTAAAAATCCCCAAACCTGGCATTTTCTCTTTTCTCCCCTGACCCTCTGCTCATTTTTCTGCTTGCGAAAATGCTTCGGAACGTCCTGGCCCACATTCCCCGCACCCCCTTTGCAGCACAATGGAGTGCTAATGGAACATTATAATATTATTCTGATATGCTTGCTAGATCACTCACACAGCAGACAAAGCTGTTCTCAAAAGTAATTATAATGACCGTGCAGCCAACGCTTTTCTGGATTAAATAGCACGGCTTTTTTAAAAATTGAAAGTATTGTGCTGGTGGAAAATGAAAAGGCATCCGTCTGCACTGAGAGTCTAGGCAGTGCGCATACTGCAAATTTCAGGAACTGATGAGGTTTTGCACCCTTTACTTAGGAAAGTTACGGGATGCATAATAGCTGTCGAGATATATATCCTGCCTCCTTCATTTAACAGCTAATGGTATTTATCTGTTATGATGCCATTATCATGACTTGCAAGCAAATTACTCTAAAACAGCAGCTTGCATTAATAGCTATATTGTTTTCTATACACCACTTGGGTGTTTTCTGAATGCATAACAGTTTGAAATTCCCAAAACAAATACTAAATAAAAGGTAGATGGTTACCTTATTACTCCTTCTTCAGCTCCAAAACAGTCACAGGAATCCAATCCAGATGGGGACCGTAAAGGAGGGAGACTGTTTTCCTGGCAACACCCCCACTCCTCCTCCTCCACAGCCACCCACAGCTGAGAGTGAAAAATCAGAGGTATGCTGGAATTCTGAGTGACTTCTGTGTAGAAGGCAGGTCTGTCAACTAGAAGTTCATATGGGAAATTACCGTATTTTTCACTCCATAAGACATACCTGACCATAAGATGCACCTAGTTTTTAAAGGGGGAATGCAAGAAAAAAAATATTCTTTAAAGGGAGCGCTGAGCAGAGCCTGCATGCATCCCATAATAACTGGGGATCACTGACGGGGTGCCCTTCTCCCTCCTCGGGGAAAAGCCCCCAAGACTGCTCTTTAAAGGGAGGCTCTTTAAAGGGAGCGCGGCTTTTGGGGGCTTTTGCCCCCTAGACTAAACGACTAAACTGTTAATTTAATGAACCCCTGATCTTGCTTTCTAGTTCTTCTTCCAAAATTTATTGCAGAGGATTCTTGCCAATGTGATAATCTGCACTTTGAATTGTCTGGATATCATATTACTGTCAGCATAATTCAGAAGACACAGTAAAGAATCAACAACTATATCTACTGGAAACATTTCATTAACCATAGTGATAATAATCAACCAATATTTATTTGGCTTCCAGAACTTCCACAATGTCAGCAGCACAGATGTTGTAAAGGTGTTGCAATCTGTCATGGAACAACCCCACTGAAGAAGATGACAGCTCAAGTTTCAAGGCTCCCCAGATGTAGATCCACCACTGCTCTCAACCATGACAATCAACAGTAAAATACAGAAAATGAACACTTTAGGTAACATAAGGAGAGATGTATGACAGGTACTGCACATTTAATTTTTGAAAATGTTGGTTTGATATAAATGCATCAAGTTACTCTTCCTGTGAAGCAATTGCAGAAATAACTTTTGTACCTGTTAAATAAAGCTTACTTGAGCTGTCGGAGCACATACATACTCATGAGAAGCAGTACATTCAATCCTCTTCCAGAAATGCTTACAACTGGAGGTTCCAAACAGGGATGTCAGACAATTCTGATGAAGATGGAAAAGGAGGCAGAAAGTGCTGGAGTTTGCATGTTTGTCTGTGGGCAAGAACAGAAATCAGTTGAGTAAATACCGCCAGAATTGATTCTCATTGTTTGTAAGTCTGCAAAACTTTATTTATTCGGGGTTTTTTTTACATTGTTTTGATTTTTCCTAATTGCAAAATGACAAAGCGGACAAAAGAGTGATTAATCAACCTCCCTGATATCTCCATTACACTTTAAAGGACCAAAGCTATGCACACTCACGAGGCATAAAGCCCCACTGAAAACATTAGGGCTGATTGTTTGTTTGTTTGTTTGTTTTCTATGCCGCCTTTCATTTGAATGTTATAGGGCGATTTACAATATTCAAGCACAAAAATACATACCATAATAACAAAAACATCTCCCCAACACAATCACAATTTTAAAGATAATTTAATTAGCCAAATGCCTGGGAGAAGAGGGATGTTTTCGCTTGGCACCTAAAGATCTGTAATGAAGGCACCAGGCAAGCCTTCATGGAGAGTACCTCTAGTGCCACACCTGCAGATATAAAGGAGGTGTCATCAGCATATTGCTGATGATGTCCTCGAAAACTCTGAATGACCCCACTCAGCTGCTTCATGTAGATGTTAAACAGCGTGGGAGACAAAATTGAACCCTTACGAACCCCACATTGATGGCTCCACAGGGCTGAAGAGCACTCCCCAAGCATCACCCTCTGGAAACGACCTTTCAAGTAGGACTGGAACCACCGCAAAGTGGTGCCACCCACCTCCTTAACTTGGATAGCCACTCCAGGGGGATACCATGGTTGGTGGTGCTGAAAGCTACTGAGAGGTCAAGGACACATTCCCTCCATCTCTCTCCTGACAGAGGTCATCGCATACAGCAGCCAAAGCAGTTTCTGTGCCAAAACCAGACCTAGATCCCGATTGAAATTGATCTAGAACATCAGAGCGCCTGGATCTTTAGAAGTAAACATGCACAGGGTCTGTCTGCATGGGTGCAATTTAGAAAGTGAGTTCTGTTGAGATCACCAAGAAGAATGATTTCCCAAGTGCATATGTTACAGTCTACCTGACCTAGAATCATAGAATCATAGAGTTGGAAGAGACCACAAGGGCCATCGAGTCCAACCCCCTGCCAAGCAGGAAACACCATCAGAGCACTCCTGACATATGGTTGTCAAGCCTCTGCTTAAAGACCTCCAAAGAAGGAGACTCCACCACACTCCTTGGCAGCAAATTCCACTGTCGAACAGCTCTTACTGTCAGGAAGTTCTTCCTAATGTTTGGGTGGAATCTTCTTTCTTGTAGTTTGGATCCATTGCTCTGTGTCCGCTTCTCTGGAGCAGCAGAAAACAACCTTTCTCCCTCCTCTATGTGACATCCTTTTATATATTTGAACATGGCTATCATATCACCCCTTAACCTCCTCTTCTCCAGGCTAAACATGCCCAGCTCCCTTAGCCGTTCCTCATAAGGCATCGTTTCCAGGCCTTTGACCATTTTGGTTGCTCTCCTCTGGACACGTTCCAGTTTGTCAGTGTCCTTCTTGAACTGTGGTGCCCAGACCTGTAGAAAGCTTACGACTACTCCATAACCCTTCATTCAGCTGTTAATAAGAGTTTTATCACTGGGCTTTTGTCAGTACACCCATTCTCCAGGGCTGTGTTGCACATTTCCCCGCTTTGATCCTGGTGTTCCTTTGCTCTTGATCATGCTCTTTGACTTGCTTTCCTCTTTAATCCAACAACAGAAGGACAATGTGAGTGGAAAAGGATAGAGAAGACCTCTCTGTGCCCATGGAAACGGTCAAATTCAGGCTGTGCTAGAAAGAATTGGATAAAATAATCCCCATTCCCCCCCCCCCCATGTGATAGGGAAGATGTTGCCAATGCTAAGAACTCAGAAGGGAGCCTCATCTTCCTCTTTGATGGAACATTATGATTAGCGTTGAAAATTGGTGGCACTCCACAGGGGTTGCCATTCAATGCTCACCAATACAGTTATGGCATTCTTATTTTCCTCTGGGGAGTTCAATATATTTATAGGCATGTAGTCAGAAAGCAGTTGTAGAAATTATCTCTGAAAAATAAGCCCTTCTGCTTTCTTTTTTAACCTGTCCCCTTGCTAAGGAATAATAGGTTCCATGTACTAATATTTTCCTCCTAATTCCAACACAGCAGAGAAGACTGTTCAGATAATACATTTCAATAGCCATCTTTCGCTTTCTGCTCTCTGAGCAGCAGGAAGTTCATGTGAACAAACCGCTGAAATAAAGATTCGAGCCATAAATGTATAAATGGAACATCTTATTTTAAAATTCTGCTTAGCACAAATCACAGGAAGAAAGGGGATTCTGGTGTTCAGTGTATCTCAGCAATTAGGAGGAATTAGGAGGAAAATACTAGTACATGGAACCTATTATTCCTTAGCAAGGGGAAAGGTTAAAAAAGAAAGCAGAAGGGCTTATTTTTCAGAGATAATTACCATCTCCTACTGCATACACAAATCCATTCAGGTGTCAACCTGTATTTCTTGCAAATACAGGCATTGGTCCATACTTTTCATGTGGCAGAAGAAGAAACTGGAATCATCCGGTTCCAGTTTTGAACTGACCACAACCCCTGTGATTTCCATACCCGAGGGACTGTGGTTTGTTTAAACCATTGTTTCAGTACAACCCAGAATCAGAAATCACAGCTTGATTCTGGCTTGTTCTCATTAACCAACCATTCACAGAACTCCAGTGTCACCGGGAACTGTGGTTTGTTTAAAACTGGAAGCAAACATATCCAATCTTCCCTTCATGGCCATGGAATAAGTGGATAGTGTGAATTCAAGGATTGCTGTGGCTATTTCAGCAAGATGCCATTATTTTCCACTGCATTTAAAGTGGGAACCATCAGCTCATATTCAAGGGAATTAAAACAACAACAACTTTGAGTCATTATAACAAGAGCTAATACATTATATTCAGAGACACAGAAGCAGGAATTGCTTCCAGTTGGCAGCCTGCTGTTAGACACAGAATGCTGAATTAGATGAGCCCTTGGTTTGATCAATCAGGACTCTTATGTGCAAGGAAATTCATGCTCAATTTACTTTAGCCCATCATCAACATTAAAATCCAGTAACCGTCATCTTCTTTTTAAACTTTTTTGATTTAATGTTATGAGCAATGGAACGAGGTTTCTCATCTGAAAACCAACATTTTAAATTATACTTGGATTAAATTTATTAAAATGCAAATTTAATAAACAATTAAAAATAATAGAAATAATAATAATAGAAATAATTAAAAAGTGATAGATAACCTTCTGAATTTTCAAGCAGGCTCAACGAGGCAGGAGAGGGCACTCAGGAGAGATCATGTCAATAACAAACAACATCTAGAGGGCCACAGATCATCCATCCTAGTTAAAATGATCTCGGGTACCACAGCTGGGTGGTGGTTGTTAGGATTCTTTTCCCGTGTTGCAGTCATGGGATTGTTTTCATCACATGACGGTGTATGTTTTCATTCCACATTGTGGGAAGTGACGGAGACAGGATGTTTTTATTACTGTGTTTCCGTGATGTAGGATTTTTGTCCTTTGTTCTTTCTCTTTGCTGTCTGATGCTGAAGAGGAAGGAGCTGAGTTACAATGCTCCGAGTGTATATATGTAAATAAACGTAGTTTAGCCAAATTTGCTGCACTACTGAGTCTGAACGCTGACTGCCTATACTCTGCTGATTCTGAAGAGTGTTGATGCCTCTTGGTATCAGTCGCTGTGATGTTTGGGCAGAAGAAAGCTTTTAAATCTCCCGAACGAACAACCAGGAAGGAGAGAACATGCCAGTTGGGCACGTGTCTCTGCTGGACTCCTACTCGTGTGTAGGACCTCCTGGCAGTTGTGCCCGAAATACTGTTGTGGTTTATTACGATGATGTTGTTTTAAAGATTGTACACATGCCCTCCACAATGCAGCTATGTCTATATATACATATATGCCAACACCCTGAATTTAGAAGTGTTGCACCACCAACGATATTCAGCGAAACACAAAATATTCTGCGTTAATATTTGAATGCCATAAGATCAAGCCTCCAAATTCAGTGTGCTGGCCCCGGGGGTAAGGTACCTTGGGTGTAGCAAAGTCCACACGAAGAGGGGCAAGGTCCGAGGCAGAGTGCCGGGCGGTGAACAGGAACGCTGGAACAGGAGGCTGTGCAGGGAACAGGAACACCGGATGGTCGGGAACAGGAGGCCGAGCAGGGAACAGGAGTACCGGATAGTCAGGAACAGGAGGCCGAGCAGGGATCAAGAACGCAGGAAGGTCCGAAGCCAACAACGACGTTGCTCCCGCAACCTGGGGCCGGGCTGACTGGGCTTTTATCCTCTTCTAAGGCCAGGGGCGGTCCCGGCCCCCAGGAGCCCCGCCTCCTCTGGCCTTAAGGCGAGCACTCCTCCTGGGGGCAACCAGTTCCCTTCGCCTCTCTGCTCTAAACCTCTGCAGATCAGGAGAGGCCGAAGGGTTACTGGGCCCTGGAGGAGGCTCACCTGTGGCCACTGAGTCGTCAAGCCTCTCTGGGGCCAGAAGGGCTTCACCTGGGGCCAGCTCCTGATGCACTGCCACAGGTGCAGGCTCTTCAGCATCTAGGCCTGGCCCCAGTTCAGCCGGCCCTGGAGGCGGGGACTCCTGTGCAGGCCGGGATTCCTCTGTTTCATCCTCCGAATCGGAATCCCAGGCCATCACACCATCCCCCCTCCCAGGCCCCCCCCTCAACCGAGGGTCCGGACCCGGCTTGCCGGGGTACGTCGCATGGAACTCTCGGAGGCAGGCAGGTGCGTGGACGTTGGCCGCTGGTTCCCAGGAACGGTCCTCCGGTCCGTACCCCTTCCAGTCAATGAGATACTGCAGCTTCCCCCTGCGGTATCGGGAGTCCAGGATGCGTTCCACCTCGTACTCAGGCTCTCCCCGAACCAACACTGGCTGCGGTCGGGGACGGTTCGGGTGGAACTCGTCGGGTGGGGCCACCGGACTCAAAAGGGACCTGTGGAAGACCGGGTGAACCTTCAGGGTTGCGGGTAACCGGAGACGAAATGCCACAGGAGAGACTTGGTCTACGATAGGGAACGGGCCGGTGAAGCGGGCGTCCAACTTCCGCGAAGGTCGAGAGGGGTGGAGGTGGCGAGTGGAGAGCCAAACCAGGTCACCGACGCGAAGTTCCGGCCCCACCTGGCGGTGGCGGTCGGCCTGGGCCTTGTACGCTTCCTTGGCCTGGTGCAGTTGCTCCACCAAAAGCTGTTGCTGGGACTGGAGCTCTTGAAGCCACTCCGTCACCGCCGGGACTGCGGATGTCGGCAGCACCTCTGGAAACAGCCGTGGATGATAACCATAACTGGCCTGGAACGGGGTCTGCTGGGTGGACGCATTCACCGCGTTATTGTAGGCGAACTCCGCCAATGCCAGGTGGTCGACCCAGTCATCCTGCTGGTAGCTGCAGTAACACCGGAGGTACTGCTCCAGCACCGCGTTCGCCCGTTCCGTCTGGCCATCGGTCTGTGGGTGGTAGGCTGACGAGAGGCAGACCTCCGTCCCGAGGGTCTGGTGTAGTGCTTGCCAGAACCGGGATGTGAACTGAACGCCCCGGTCGGACACCACGCGCTCAGGTAGGCCATGCAGGCGGAAGACATGCTGAAGGTACAGCTGAGCAGTTTCCTTGGCTGTGGGTACAGATGGACAGGGAGCGCAGTGCACCATCTTGGTGAAATGGTCGGAGAAAACCAGAAGGCAGGTACAGCCACGAGACGAGGGTAAGTCCACTACAAAGTCCAACGAAACCGTGTGCCAAGGGTGCGGTGGAACTGGCAATGGCTGAAGTAGGCCGGGGGGTCGCCCGGTAGGTCCCTTGGCGCGCCGGCAGACATCACAACCAGCGACGTAGCGAGCCACGTCAGCCTTCAGGCGGGGCCACCAAAACTCTCGACTGACCAGATGGGTGGTCCGATACCGTCCAAAGTGCCCCGCTGCTGGGGCATCATGGGCCATCCGGAGAACCTCCAGCCGTAGTGGCCCTGGCGGGATGTACAAACGACCGTGGTGCAGCAGAAGGCCCTGATGCAGGACCAGCCCCGGATACTGTGGGCTGGACCCTTCAGCCAGCTCCCGGAGTCGTTCCTGGGCCCAAGCGTCGACCCGCTGCTGTTCCCGCACCCGAACCTGCAGTGGCTGCGCCTCCTGGGTGGCCAGGAATGCAGCCGGAGGTAGGATCGTGGTGGGTTCTGCTTGCTGTACCGTGTCTGCGTTGTCGTCAGGTTTCCGGGACAGGGCATCCGCCTTCTGATTCTGAGAGCTAGGGATGTAGCGGATCCGGAACTGGAACCGGGAAAAGAACAACGCCCACCGGATCTGTCTTTGGTTCAGCTTGCGGGTGGTCTGGAGGTACTCCAGGTTCCGGTGGTCGGTTCTCACCTCCACCGGATGTCGTGCCCCCTCAAGATGGTGGCGCCAGACCTCAAAGGCTACCTTGATGGCCAGTAGTTCCCGCTCCCACACAGTATAGTTACGCTCCGCTGGTAGGAGCTGGCGGGAATAGAAGGCACAGGGTAAGAGTGGCGCTTCAGGACCAATCTGTTGAGACAAGACGGCACCGAGAGCCGTACTGGAAGCGTCGGTCTCCACCACAAAGGGTCGAGAGGGGTCAGGATGTTGTAAGATTGGTGCCCTCTGGAAACAGGCCTTCAACCCCTGAAACGCCTCCTCTGCCTCCTTGTCCCAGGAAAACGGCGTCTTTGGGCGCAGTAGCCGGGTCAACGGGGTGGTGCGATGAGCATAATCAGCGATGAAGGTCCGGTAGTAATTGGCGAACCCCAGGAAACGCTGTAGGTCCTTGCGGTTCCGGGGTGCCGCCCATTCTTGAACCGCTGTCACCTTCCCCGGGTCCATTTGCACCCCATCTGGAGAGAGCCGGTGACCAAGGAAGTCCACAGTCCGCTGATGGAACTCGCACTTGCTGAGCTTTGCGTACAAACGGTGCTCACGCAAGCGCTGCAGCACGGTCCGGACATGTCCCTCATGGCGAGCCGGGTCACGGGAGTAAATCAGTATGTCATCCAAATACACCACCACGTACTTGTCTAACAGGTCCTGAAACACGTGGTTGATGTAGCGTTGAAACACAGCAGGCGCGTTGCACAAACCGAAAGGCATAACCAAATATTCGAACTGTCCGTACCGGGTCCCAAACGCTGTCTTCCACTCATCCCCGGCTCGGATCCGAATCAAGTTGTAGGCCCCCCGGAGGTCCAGCTTGGTGAACACCTGTGCCCCTTGCACCCGCTCCAGCAGCTCCGAGATAAGGGGCAAGGGGTACCGGTCTGGGACGGTAATTTTGTTCAGGGCTCGGTAATCATGGCAAGGGCGGAGTTCCCCACATTTCTTCTTAACAAAAAGCACCGGCGCCGCGGTGGGCGAGGTGGAAGGCCTAATGAACCCACGCTCCAGGTTCTTGCGCAAGAAGTCCTGCAAAGCCTCGCGCTCTGGCTCTGTTAGGGAATATAAGCGACTCACTGGTAAAGGCGCTCCGGGTTGGAGGTCTATGCCGCAGTCAAAAGGCCGATGCGGCGGCAGCTGGTCTGCCCCCCGTTCCTCGAACACGTCCTGGTAGTCCTGGTACACGACTGGGAGCGTGGGTGCTGCCTCCTCTGAGGGCGCGGCCGCCAGCGTTCCGGATTGAGCATGGGAACATGGGTCTGGGAAGTGCACGGTCCGTTTGACCCAGTCAATCTGAACGTTGTGGGCCTCCAGCCAGTTCATCCCGAGCACCAGGGGGAAGCGGGGCATAGAGGCAATGTCCAAAGTTCGCAACTCCCGGTGCTGCTGGAGACACAGGACCAGAGGCTGGGTCTCCTGAGTAACGGCACCTGAACGCAGAAGTCGTCCGTCAATCGCTTCCACCTGGACCGGTACTGGCTTGTTCCGAAGTGGCACCTGATGATGGGCGGCAAAAGCAGCGTCCATATAGGAGCGGGTTGCCCCTGAATCTACCAAAGCATGGGTGAGGATCCAGGGCCCACCTGGAGGGTATAAACGTACCGAAACCATAAGATGTTGCAAGTCCATTGGTGCGGGCCCATTCTGTACGGTTTGGGACCCCCGGTAGCTAGGGCCATCAGCTACTGGGGTTGGCGGTTTCCCTGCGGCTGGCGTTTCTCAGGGCAGGACCGAGCGAAGTGTCCACTTCCGCCACAGTAAAGACAGAGATTTCCATCCCGACGCCGCGCCTTCTCTGCGGGGGATAGGCGTGGCCGCACTGCCCCGAGCTGCATAGGCTCCTCCGTTAAATCAGTTGTGACCGTGGGGCTGCCGGAAAAAGCTGGTGCCGTGAACTGGAAGTGTCGGCGACCCCGGGCCTGACGACGATCCTCCAACCGGTCGCCTATTTGTAGACTCCGTTGAATGAGAGTGTCCAACGTGGTGGGGCGTTCCATTGTGGCCAACTGGTCCAGTACCTCGTCCGAAAGCCCTTCGAGATACTGGTCCCGCAGTGCCGAGTCATTCCAGGTCAAGTCCTGTGCCAACAGCCGGAACTCCGTGGTATATGTGGCCACCGTGGACTTGCCCTGTTTCAAATGCCGAATCGCCCGGTTGGCTTGACTCTCTTTCTGGGGGTTGCCGAACGCGGCCTCCAAACGATTGCAAAACCCCGTATAGTCTGCCAGCAAGGGGGAGTCTTGCCTGAGTAGCGGCAACGCCCACTTGGCCGCCTGGTCCTTTAACAAGCTAATCAAAAAGTGCACCTTGGTACGGTCGTCAGGAAAGTTCCGGGCTCGCCCCTGAATATACAGTTTGGCCTGGGCCAGGAACATGGGAAAGCTGGCCGGGGCTCCATCAAATTTCTCAGGCAAAGCCACTGGGTACTTGCCCGGAGCCGGGGCGTCGGCCCCAGAAGCCGGTAGGGCTTCCAAGCGTTGCTGAAGTGCCTCAACCGCGTCACTGAGCTGCTGCACGGTGTGAGACAAGGCCTGGTTCTCCTGGGCCAAAGCCACCAGTGCAGCCGCCTGTTCAGCCATGGCCTCTGGCTCTTCCCGAACGCACCCCGACGAAGGGGGAGTGCGGGAGGTGGCGGGAGCAAACTGTGCTGGGCCCGGGGGTAAGGTACCTTGGGTGTAGCAAAGTCCACACGAAGAGGGGCAAGGTCCGAGGCAGAGTGCCGGGCGGTGAACAGGAACGCTGGAACAGGAGGCTGTGCAGGGAACAGGAACACCGGATGGTCGGGAACAGGAGGCCGAGCAGGGAACAGGAGTACCGGATAGTCAGGAACAGGAGGCCGAGCAGGGATCAAGAACGCAGGAAGGTCCGAAGCCAACAACGACGTTGCTCCCGCAACCTGGGGCCGGGCTGACTGGGCTTTTATCCTCTTCTAAGGCCAGGGGCGGTCCCGGCCCCCAGGAGCCCCGCCTCCTCTGGCCTTAAGGCGAGCACTCCTCCTGGGGGCAACCAGTTCCCTTCGCCTCTCTGCTCTAAACCTCTGCAGATCAGGAGAGGCCGAAGGGTTACTGGGCCCTGGAGGAGGCTCACCTGTGGCCACTGAGTCGTCAAGCCTCTCTGGGGCCAGAAGGGCTTCACCTGGGGCCAGCTCCTGATGCACTGCCACAGGTGCAGGCTCTTCAGCATCTAGGCCTGGCCCCAGTTCAGCCGGCCCTGGAGGCGGGGACTCCTGTGCAGGCCGGGATTCCTCTGTTTCATCCTCCGAATCGGAATCCCAGGCCATCACATTCAGCATGAGCAAGTATCTTCCCTTCAAATATAGCTGCACTAAAAAATTAATTCATGTTTTAGGTGGATCAGCTCATGTTTAGCACTAAGAGGTCTTTTGCTACAAGTTCTAAAATAAAAGCTCATCTTGTGAGGATAAAGGTCAGGCAATTATTTTTATGATGGGCTGCCCATTGAATTTATGTTGCTGTACTAGAGTTACATGGAGTTCTCAGCCAAATATACGATTTACTGTACTATAATAATTCTGCAATGCACAATAGATAGGACAATGATCCATTTAATGAACAACAACTTACTTAATCCCTTAATAGATTTTTCAACAGGACTCCCATGAATCTGAAAAAGATGGAGGTTTTAAGACATGTTGCACTAAAAGAAAAGTTTGCTGAGTGATTAATAATAATTGTTCAGTATTTGCTGTCCAGAATGCTAAATTTTCACTTGCATCTGTTAATGTCACAGAAGCAATAGATAAATAATTCAGAGGAATCTGTAGATGCCTTGCTTGAAATGAACATTTTGAACTATTATTTGTTGCTTCCAAGACTCACGAAAGAGGGAAGCAATCAAAATCTCTGAAAATGAATGATTTAAGGGATGAGTATTTGACCCACTGCAATTAATTATTTGGAGAACACATGTTATTTGGTTTAAACATGATCCATGGGAATATTTCATGCTGTTATAAATTTGGGGGGGAGGGAAGCCCCCCTAAACCAAATAAATCAATGCATGTCAGTATATAGCTAATATCTGGGATATTGAAGTGGAAAGTACAGAGTGCATCAGTTCTCCTGGGTGTAGCCTATGCAAAGTAGCCTGGCTGGAATAGCTGGATGTAAATCATCATGAAACAATAGACAATCCATATCATCTCAAGGGGAATCCCCCCCAGGTCTGTGCAAAACAGAGGTTGCCAAGGTGACAGGAAGGGGTATGAGGTGGCAGGAAGGAGGCTTGAGTTTTTGGCAGAGGATTTTCTGGGAAGAAGTAGGGAAGTAGGCAGAACTGCAGGCGACTGAAGGGCAGAAGCACCTTGGGAGGCTGCGAGAGAAACAAGGGAATGGTGTGCAGGATACCTTGGACTGTAATTTCGCACTGCTTTGGGGAACAAGGTCTGCTGGAGATGTAAGACTGTGAACTCCCTCCCTCTGCATGGAAGACTATAGGTCTCTACAGGTGCAAAATAAACCATCTATCTTAAAATGCTACAGCCTCTGCCGTGTCTGGACTCTCAAAGGAAACACAACCCCCTGTGAGTGCCTGGAACCGCTGGAATCCTGCTACCGCTCAGCAGGGATTGAGTTGTTATGTAACAACACAAAAGTAGGTCCCTCAGTTCCTTCTCTGTGTTTCCCACCTCTCTGGAGCAAGATTCAAATGGCCTTTCAGCATGCAAAGTTATATGGAAAGCAGAGAGGTGCCACCATACTGGAACATGTCTTAAAACATAGTTTGTATTTTGATGAACCATCAGAGTGGCAGCCTTTAGGACTTCATGACTTACAATTTGTCAAAAAGCCTTGGATGACAGCAGCTGAGTTACACAGCGCAGCTGCTGTTTGTGTCCTGTTATAATGGAAAAGGTTCCTTTTCTGTTCAGAAGAACCCCAGGGGGGGGCGCCATTTTGTGGTTCGCCTCCGGTGCCAATGTGTCTTGGGCTGGCCCTGACCTGGAGACTGAATGTTCATTTGAAATGCATGCTTCCTACTCACAACAGCACCCTCTGTCAATATATTTTCCCCCTTTTCAGTTGGGATATCCCATTTGTCAATGCTGGTGTGTCCGATCTCTCCGCAGCACAATTGCCCCCATTGCCTTCTTCTGTTAAAATGGACCTGGTGGGCTTTAAACTGCTGTGCCTGCAGGCAGGGCCTGTGATGTTTTAAATTTTTGTAGAACTCTTTGTAATTTTAGGTGCTTAATAATGCAGCTGTTCACAGGTAACACAAAATATGCAGGGAAATGAAAATGAATGAATGTATGAATGGGTTAAGGGATATTATCACATGCACACATGCCCAGTGAGCATGTGAGAATCAGAGCAGCTGTTAAGAAAGGAAACCAGCAGTTGTTCCCAGGGAATCAGGGCTGAAGAACATGCCAGAACGCATCAGAGACAGGAAGGCCATTGTTGCTCTGGCAATGTCTTGGCTGAGACAGGAAGTCTTTTATAGTCCTTCCTGTCTAATGGTGAACCTGGGTGGGCAAGTTCCAATCCAGGGCCAGAGAATACTTCACTGCCTTGGGAGATGCCCAAAACTATAGTTCTGTGACTTACCACAAATGGCATCAGAGAATTTCATGTTCTATTCTTGACAATGGGTGAAAGAACTGGATCATGCTCTGTGGTCACACCAATGGCAGTTGATGTTAGTGTGAAAGAAGTCCCATGCATATCCTCATGTTGTTGTTGTTTAGTCGTGTCTGACTATTCGTGACCCCATGGACCAGAGCACGCCAGGCACTCCTGTCTTCCACTGCCTCCCGCAGTTTGGTCAAACTCATGCTGGTAGCTTCGAGAACACTATCCAACCATCTTGTCCTCTGTCGTCCCCTTCTCCTTGTGATCTTTCCCAACATCAGGGTCTTTTCTAGGGAGTCTTCTCTTCTCATGAGGTGGCCAAAGTATTGGAGCCTCAGCTTCAGACCATATTTTGCGCTCTCCTCTTTCACCCTCATTAAAAGGTTCTTTAATTCCTTGTCACATTCTGCCATCAAGGTTGTGTCATCTGCATATCTGAGGTTGTTGATATTTCTTCCAGCAATCTTAATTCCGGCTAGGGATTCATCCAGCCCAGCCTTTCGCATGATGAATTCTGCATATAAGTTAAATAAGCAGGGAGACAATATACAGCCTTGTCGTACTCCTTTCCCAATTTTGAACCAATCAGTTGTTCCATATCCAGTTCTAACTGTAGCTTCTTGTCCCACATAGAGATTTCTCAGGAGACAGATGAGGTGATCAGGCACTCCCATTTCTTTAAGAACTTGCCATAGTTTGCTGTGTCAAAGGCTTTTGCATAGTCAATGAAGCAGAAGTAGATGTCTTTCTGGAACTCTCTAGCTTTCTCCATAATCCAGCGCATGTTTGCAATTTGGTCTCTGGTATCCTCATATCCTCATAGTCATAGCAAAATGCTAAGTGTTTGCATAACAACAACACAGCCTAAATGTCTAGTGTTGGCTGGTCAATGGATCACTCAAAATCCTGTTCACATTTTATTTCATCATATCTGGCTGTTTAGAGCAAACACTCCTACATAATTCTAGGCAAGCACAACATAAAGTGTGCAATTTACTGCTGATTCATCAGCAGAATGTAAGAAGCAATTCAGGAATCAGTGCACAGAGCAAGAAATCCATTAACGAGAGAGCCTATGAGCAATTAATAATGGTTATTCTTGTTGCTTCGTCTTGCTGCCCCAATTAGCAAGTGCTTCATTTTACAAATTTCTATTTCACTTAATTAAACCCATTCTTGGACCCAAATCTTGCTGACATGCCCTTCCATTCCTAAAAATAACCACCAAGCCATCTTCTGTGCAGTTTCACCACTTTGGCCAGAATTTGAAGTCTGTGATTTATTTCATGTTTTTGAAACAAGCCCTAAGATATATGTATTGGTTTCCCCCCAACAGGCTACTTAAATGTATTAAGCATATAGCTAATACAGAATAAGGGAAACAAAGGCAGTGAACCTAAGGAAACAAAAGCAGCCATAGAAGCCCTGAATTTTTTTGGAATGGAGAGTTTAAAAATGAAGTGGGAGACCTAGGACCTGATTTGTACAGTCCTGTTGTCTCTCTATGTCCAGGATTCTTTGCCCAACCACGGATCTAGCTTGGCCCAGGCCCATAGTTATGACGGTTTGGGGAGCAAGGCCCAGTTTCTGAAGAGTGTTTAAGACTGCTGTCTGCCAGCCAGACTGAAACTGGTCACTCAGAATTAATGGGGTTATTCCTTGGGGAAGCAGTTTCAGAGTTAGCTACTTATACAGTGGTACCTCGGGTTAAGTACTTAATTCGTTCCGGAGGTCCATTCTTAACCCGATTAGCTAAAGTGGTGCTTCAGGTTAAGAACAATTTCAGGTTAAGAACAGACCTCCAGAACGAATTAAGTAGCGTATTTTTCGTCCCATAGGACGCACCAGCCCATAGGACGCACCTCGTTTTCTGGGAGGGAAATAAAGGGAAACATTTTTTCCTTTATTTCCCCCCCCAAAACCAGGTCGGGGAATCCAAACCAGGTGGGGGAACAGCGGGATGGCGGCGCTGCGCCTCCCTGCTGTCCCCCGAGCTTGTGGGGCTGCCCGATGTCTGCCCGAAGCGCGGGGTGCTCTGCTTCAGCGCGCCCCGTGCTCCGTGCAGCAGGCTGCTATCCGCAGCCTAGGGAGCCCTGCGGGAACTCCCACGGGCTCCCCCAGGCTTGCTGATAGCTTCCTGAAGACTGGAGAGCAAGAGGGATCGGTGCGCACCGACCCCTCTCGCTCTCCAAGCTTCAGCAAAAGCCTCCATTCACCCCATAGGATGCAGACAGATTTCCCCTTCATTTTTGGAGGGGGAAGAGTGCATCCTATAGGGCAAAAAATAAGGTACTTAACCCGAGGTACCACTGTATACAGATTTTATCCCCATTATAAAGTTGGCCACTTTACTAATAAAACAAATTTTTTTTTGCCTTGACAAAAGCAAAATGAAAACAGACTAACTAAACAAAATAAGATTTTAGTGGCAACCTTTGTTTTATGCTGAGACCTTTGCTATGGATAAATAATAAATCATACAAAGCAAGAGTGCATCTCTGGAGGGCTGATCCACATAATATATTGATTCACACAATCCTGAATATACAGGAATATATATATATATATATATATATATGCAGGTTTTGGTGTCCTCGGGTGTCTTCCCGTGTAAAAGTTGGGGTGTCTAGGCGACGTTTCGACGAGGTCTCACTCGTCATCTTCAGGCTGGTGCTTTCGGCTTCTTGTTACTGGAACAGAGCAGGATCTCAGTGTTTGAGTTCCTATAAATACTGTTGAGGAGGTGTGGTGTATAGCCTCCAATGTTCTGGGCAGAGAGGAGGTTCCCAGGCTAGTGTGCCTTTTCTTCTTTTGTTCCTTAATTACTTGAGGGATATCTTGAGTGATTTCTTGAGTGATTTCCTGAATCCCACTTAGGTGGGTCATTAGGTGTGGATTAGTTGCTAAAGCCTTCGTGTCTTGAACTCTTGAACTTTGTGAAGAGTTTTTCTGAGAAGATGGCTGTACTGCACTTGGTTGTGCTCTGGCTTGGCTTCGTGTATAGGGGCGAGCTGTGGTTTTGTGGCCTGTGCCAGCCAAATCTGTGTAGGGATTGCAGGGGGGTGCAGCATCCGGAGGTGCCACCCTGGTTTGGCTACTGGATGGTGTCTGTAATTTATCTGTGGAGAGGGTCTGGGTTTGGGTCTGGTGTGGTTGATTGGTGATGGCGTTCTGTGTGCCTCTGGATCTGGTGTCAGATTTTGTGGGGAGGGCTAATTTCCAGATGTCTGGCAAGCGGGATGTGTCGTCACGCTTGTTCATGTTGTGAGGGTGTTTCTCTATCTCGATGGCTTCCATGATTATTCTCTTGTGGTGATGTTCCATGTTAAAGAGCAATTTGGAATCTGCAAAATTAATTTCGTGTCCTGTTTCTTTCATGTGTTGGAAAAGAGAGGAAGTTTTTTCTTCTTCTGCCCAGCCACGTACATTGGACAAACAAACAGACGAATAAATGCACGTATCGCAGAACACAAGAATGCCGTCAAAAAAGAAGAAAAAACTTCCTCTCTTTTCCAACACATGAAAGAAACAGGACACGAAATTAATTTTGCAGATTCCAAATTGCTCTTTAACATGGAACATCACCACAAGAGAATAATCATGGAAGCCATCGAGATAGAGAAACACCCTCACAACATGAACAAGCGTGACGACACATCCCGCTTGCCAGACATCTGGAAATTAGCCCTCCCCACAAAATCTGACACCAGATCCAGAGGCACACAGAACGCCATCACCAATCAACCACACCAGACCCAAACCCAGACCCTCTCCACAGATAAATTACAGACACCATCCAGTAGCCAAACCAGGGTGGCACCTCCGGATGCTGCACCCCCCTGCAATCCCTACACAGATTTGGCTGGCACAGGCCACAAAACCACAGCTCGCCCCTATACACGAAGCCAAGCCAGAGCACAACCAAGTGCAGTACAGCCATCTTCTCAGAAAAACTCTTCACAAAGTTCAAGAGTTCAAGACACGAAGGCTTTAGCAACTAATCCACACCTAATGACCCACCTAAGTGGGATTCAGGAAATCACTCAAGAAATCACTCAAGATATCCCTCAAGTAATTAAGGAACAAAAGAAGAAAAGGCACACTAGCCTGGGAACCTCCTCTCTGCCCAGAACATTGGAGGCTATACACCACACCTCCTCAACAGTATTTATAGGAACTCAAACACTGAGATCCTGCTCTGTTCCAGTAACAAGAAGCCGAAAGCACCAGCCTGAAGATGACGAGTGAGACCTCGTCGAAACGTCGCCTAGACACCCCAACTTTTACACGGGAAGACACCCGAGGACACCAAAACCTGCATTCCTGTACCCGTGAAAATCTACGAAAGCAAATATATATATATATATATATATATATATATATACACACACACATATATATATATATATATACATATATATATATGCTGTTTGTCTGCATGGACTGAGCCCAGGGCTCTTTCTTCTGCCAAAGTTCCACTACCACTCATTTGGCATTAATTTCTTTCCCTTGGCTTGGGTTCCAAGGATTGCAGTGATACATTCTGCTGAAGAGCACTTCAATTAAATATTCCTTTGCATGGATGTTTACTGTAAAAGATTTGTAAGAGAAATCATCTCCTCGACCTGTGAGCTCATCCCATTTAACATTTTGACCAGTTATTATTCTTGTCTCATCCCTTTTCCAAGCAGGATGACTTAAGACAATTCTGCAAAATCGTAGCTAGTTCCAGGGCAGCAACACACACATTTATAAGCATCATCATTGGCAGGAAGAAATCCCAGGTTTGGAGGCGGCAGGATATGCTTTTGTATAAAATCCATTCTAGGCTTCTTTGATGCTTCTTTATAGGAATACTGGAGTGAATCCAAAGTCACTTTTTGGTACTGTATTGTTGATCATAGGATGTAATGGATGTGTTGAGAATATGGGCTCATTTGATCTACTAATGCCATTGTTACATGGCGCCCCAGTCACTGAGTGGTGAAAGATTATTGCTTTACTGGTTTTATGTTGGGGTTTTTTTATTATACTGCTTATTGTTTTTAAGTTTTTCACCATTTTGAGGTTTTTAAATATGAAGCCTTTTATTACTGATTTTCAATAAAATAAATAATATCATATGAAGCAGGGTCTCTGGTGGGAATTGTGGTGAGCAGACTGTCTTGGGCAGGATACTGCTTATAGCTTTCTGTGTAATAACCAGCATTTCAAATTGTGCCCAAAAATGAACTGGTAAGCAATGTGGGCCGAACAATATCACAGTTATATGCTGCTGGCATTTTCTGACACTTCATTATCGCAGAAGCATAAGGGATGGGAATGGATCCTGTAATTGAAGAAAAGAATCAGCGATGTGTGTAATTTCTACATTTCTCTTCCATACATTTTCAATTGCGCAAAGCTTTCAGATGAATACACAGTCGAGTAACAGAACCCCAACATTTTTCATCCATATTTTGTGCCAGCCTTTTTTGTTATAGTTGCTTTGCATAATGTTGAATATCAGATGTGTTGCTGTAGATAACTTCAGACAACCAGGGCACAATCTGTTTCCAAGCAGGCTTTGTTGTTGTTGTTGTTTAGTCATTTAGTCGTGTCCGACTCTTCATGACCCCATGGACCAGAGCACGCCAGGCACTTCTGTCTTCCACTGCCTCCCGCAGTTTGGTCAGACTCATGCTGGTAGCTTCGAGAACACTAATAATAAACACTAATAATAAAAATAGCACTCCAATAATAAAACCTTGGTAAGTCAAATTTTATATAGTGCATTTCAACGTAAGCCATTTGAAATAATTTGTTGTTGTACAACAACAACAACTGGCTATATTGATATAGCCATCAATAAAAAAGTTTCCAGGACAATTAACAAAACTTCCTCCATACACAGTTATTCATTTTCCTCCTCCAGCTTCAAAGCCTCTGGTGCATAGATATTTATGTTTTTGTGTGTGAAAAAGGGCTGTTTACAGTGGAGATTTGAAAAAGGATTGTTTTTCCTTTATAAAGTTTATATGCAAGAGTCAAATCCGATTGATTTTCGTGTTGGCTTGTCTGATGTTTTATTAGACCACTGATGTAACTAAAGACATTTGGCTTACTTTCAAATGCTTTGAATAAGGCCCATAAAAGTTTTATTGGATTTTTGTGTATATGGTAATTATAATTTTCTCCTTTCACCTGACATTTCTTCTTACGGTTACAGCCACCTACTTGATGAAGCCCTTTCTGCTCACTTTGGAAAAGTTTATGGGGAGATTATTTATTAAATGGCAGCTGTATTTTTGGCCCTGGTGTGCTTTTGCTGTGTATCTGTAAACTCTGAGCTTTCGCGTTCATCACCACAAGACTCGTAGGCTTGCCATATTTTGGAGAGCAAAAAAGAGGACTCATTTGCTGACTTCTACTTTTAACTATGGATCGCTGTGATGACTCTCCTTTTACATGCCCATGAAGAAGAGGACATGTCCTGGAAAAAGAAGACATATGGCAACTCTATAAGGAGGTCAGAGTTCGGGAACAGTCTTAACATATGTGTCCAATAAAGGGCAGCCAAACAGAAGTTGCTTTCATGCTGAAGATTACCAATTTACTTAAGTACATTGAAAGTGCAAATCACTTGGGGAATCTTCCATCCTTGCCCAAAATTATCCTGCAAAGATGATCTATTTCTCTATCTTTGCACGTGCATCTCATTCAGATTTTGTTGTTGTTTAGTCGTCTCCGACTCTTCGTGACCCCATGGACCAGAGCACGCCAGGCACTCCTGTCTTCCACTGCCTCCCACAGTTTGGTCAAACTCATGCTGGTAGCTTCGAGAACACTGTCCAACCATCTTGTCCTCTGTCGTCCGCTTCTCCTTGTGCCCTCCATCTTTCCCAACATCAGGGTCTTTTCCAGGGTGTCTTCTCTTCTCAAGAGGTGGCCAAAGTATTGGAGTCTCAGCTTCAGGATCTGTCCTTCCAATGAGAACTCTGGGCTGATTTCCTTTAGAATGGATTGGTTTGATCTTCTTGCAGTCCATGGGACTCTCAAGAGTCTCTCTCCTCCAGGACCATAATTCAAAAGCATCAATTCTTCGGCAATCAGCTTCTTGATGGTCCAGCTCTCACTTCCATACATCACTACTGGGAAAACCATAACTTTAACTATACGGACCTTTGTTGGCAAGGTGATGTCTCTGCTTTTTAAGATGCTGTCTAGGTTTGTCATTGCTTTTCTCCCAAGAAGCAGGTGTCTTTTAATTTTGTGGCTGCTGTCACCATCTGCAGTGATCATGGAGCCTAAGAAAGTAAAATCTCTCACCGACTCCATTTCCCCCCCTTCTATTTGCCAGGAGGTGATAAGATAACCATTCATTCAGATAAGTGAGCTTAATGTGTGGCAACCACCGGCATTCTTGTAACCTGCATCTCATTCCTCTTCAAAGCTACCCTATGCATGTTGCACTAGGAAGGAATTCCTACCCTTAGGAGTTTATTTTGTAAGATCACAGGGAATTGCTGCTGGGAAACAAGACCTGCATATCACTTGATCCACCAGCTCTTCCCAGCGTGGAGTTGAATTTTAATTAGTTGGAATGCCATACAGAGTGCTGGGCCTTGAGCTCCTGCATATAAATGTTATTTGTTTTTAAAAAGCTTGATTTTTCTTGAGTGCAGATTGTAGCCGAATAGCTGCACATATAAAATTTGAATATAGATCTGTCACTGGCACAGTCATATTCTGTTTTGTATCACCATCTAGTCACGCAGCACCTAGTTTTTACAAAGCAAAGATGCTTGCTCTGCCCTAAGGCTAACGCTCAGATTCAGGCTATATCAGTGGTTCTCAAACTTTTTTTTATCTGGGCCACACTTTCAGAATATAAATTTTCTTGTGCTACGCTGAATTTTTCACTGATAAGAAATACATTGGAAAACAGAACTAGGATGGTCCTCAGGATTGTCCCCGATGCTCTCATTTTGAAAAGGCATCTATCCATGCTCTGCAAATAAAAAAAATATTTAGATACTATACCATATGGCACTGAAATGTTTTGATGTTTCTTTGATTGTCCTTAAATCTTTCCGCCACACTTCCCATCCTCTCTTGCCACAGTAGTGTGCTGTGTTGCACCCTTGGAGAACCACTGGCCTATATCATTTCCTGGTATACAGTCGTTGCGTGTCGAGGTCCCCAATCCACCCCCCAAATAACTCACAACAGACACGTAATTTTTGTTTAAGATTTTTGGCATGATTTTGGCCACAACTTTATTCAAATACAAACCGTGAGTGGTTGTTTAGGCATTGGTTAAGACTATCTGTCCCCCCGCCTGGGGACAGAACTGACTTCCGGGCACCACCGAAAGACGGTGCGGGGGAAAGCAAGTCGGGGAGGAATTGGAGCTGAGACACAGACCCTCAACTCTCACCCGCCTGCTCCCCGAAGGCTTGCCGGCCCTAGTCCCATTCCAGGGATTGGACGAAAAGATGGCAAGCCCCAGGATTCCTTTAACAGAATTCCCTTTCCGCAGCAACCTGTTGGGATATTTCCGTTCCACCTTAAAAGGGAGCAGGATGTTTGTGTCACAGCCTGCGTATTTCCTGTTCACAGGATGTTTCTGTTGTGTCTTTGCTTTCATTTCTCTCTCACTGCCGGAACTCTCTCATGCAGGCAGTCATGGCTTTTCTTTGTTCTGATCAACACTGAATAAACCTCTAAATAATGCTCTCCTGTGTGCATCTTCCGTTGTGCATATCTGCTGATAGAGCGTGCAAGAGCTCTGGATCTTTGGGAAGCTATTTCTGGAGCTCCTGTCGCTAATTGCTGATACTGCGTGTCTACGGGAGATTGATGGATGTCCGGAGACGACGTGGAGTCAAGATGGACTTTATCTCCCTGGCAGTGTCCCAACACAACCATGGAGGGGCAGGCACAGCCTATCCTAACCCCTCCTCCACCAATTTATAACCAATGCCTAACCACAACCTTACAAGTTGTGACGATTTGCTACGCAGTAGGCAAAAACCACCCAGCCAGCCAATTTGCCAGGTGGAAAAATTCCTACCAGGCCCCTGCTCAAAGGCAGACGACCCCATGACAGGCAATAGCAAGGTCAACGCAACAACCCCTTACTCTAGGGCGGGTGGGCGGGTGATCCGTTGCACGCAGCAAAAGAGAAAGTACAAGGCTGCGTGCAGAGTATTAAAACCTTTTACCCCTCCCACCAAAATTGCAACATAACTTTTACCCCAGCAATCCAGTGAACCAATCACTGCCCCAGGCCATCTTTAGAGACCCTGCCTGGTAACAGAGGGGTGGCTCAGTAGACCCCACCGCAACACGTGCTCTCCCTGAAGGAGAACACGCTTTGTAAGTTGAATGGAATCTGTTCCGGAAGTCCATTCGACTTCCAAAACGTTCTGAAACCAAGGCATGGCTTCCAATTGGCTGCAGGAAGTTCCTGCAGCCAATTGGAAGCCGCAGAAGCCATGTTGGACATTCGGGTTCCATAGAACATTCACAAACCATAACATTCACTTCTGGGTTTGCGACATTTGGCAGCCAAAATGTGCGAGTCACAAGACGTTCATCAACCAAGGTACAACTGTACTGGAATCAGTTACAGAGTGGATGGTGAACTTGTTGCCTTTGGATGTGGCCATTCATCATTCTATGTTGCCTGGGGCTGATGGGCGTTGGAGTCGAGCAACATCTGGAAGGCCGCCACAGGTCTCTGAGTTACAGCTATCCATGACTCCACTTCCCCAATTTTAAAGCTGTGTTGGTTTTTATCTTTTCCTTTCATACATAAGTGAATAATAAATTACTGTTTTCTTACAAAAATGACACCTCTTCATACAAAACAGAAAATGTCACACAATAAGCACTGTCAAGTTATCACGCAAGGAATCTTGGGAGTATCTTTGAAGCATTTAGAGAGTTTCTCCTACATATTCCGCCTCATTTACCCAGCCTCCTGATCTCTTGTATTTTCTCTTAATGGTCTCCTATAAATACAAATCATCTGATATAAGGCCTTGAGATCGCAACAGATCGGATTGTGCTTGTTCTGACAGCTTGCAATAAGTGAAAGATTTTTTTAATGACTTTCTTCGGAGCGAGAACATGTGGGTTTTTCCAGAAAAGGACCCAAGGTCAATGTGTTAGTAAAATACAGGACAGCCCCTTGTCTAACATTCGCCATTCATTTAAACCACATTTATACGACATTTATCCATTTATAGTGGCTGAGACCCTGAAGAACCACTGCCAGACAGAGTAGACAATGCTGGCTGGCTGGGCAAAAACTTGGCCTGATATAAGGCAACTTTCTCTAACACAGGGGGAAAGAACCACATGGAGTCCCCATTCAACACTAACTCCATTGCCACCTTTTGAGCCACTTAGAATTAATGTGCAGTTCATGCAACTTAAATACTAAAGAGCAGATGAGTTAGCAGAGAATATTTCAGCTGGTGTCAGTCGGAACCTTAAGAGCAGTGAAGGGCTCAGCTACAGGGCTGTATCAATTTAATTACTATTCATCTAAGGCTTTTATCACCCCATGCTTTTCAGACTAATTTTCATTCACATCGGCAACCAAGCCGAGAGGAAGAACGATTGAAAACCCAAGCTGAACATTCACATATCGTCGTATCTTTGTTGAATTTGTGCTTCTTCTTTTCTTTTTTTTAAGATACCCACTGATGGAATAGTTGTGATCTTTGTGGCACCAAAGCTTAAAAATAGGTTTAGGATGTATAAAGCATTCATGGCAGGGATGTAAATTAGAGGATTTATCCCTGCAATATAACTACTTGTATATTGTAGGGAAGGCGCTTTGGAGGAATATAATGGGCTGCAGCGCCATCAACGAAATTTCGTGATTGGTTTGGGCCTGGCATACACAACAGACTTCTACCTCTACTATCTCTGTAGCACAGCTGGGCAACCTCTGGCCTGGAGGCTGTGAACTCACTTTTTTGCTGCCCCTGCCGATGCCTTCTGAAGCTGCCCCATTGTTCCACACTTTCACGATTCTTTCCTTCCTGATCGCTTACTTTTTCTTTCCCCCTTGAGCTAAAAAGTGTTTTCGCCCCTCCTTTCCTTCCAAGCAGTATCAGAATAATTGGAAGAGATTGTGTGTGTGTGTGTGTGTGTGTGTGTGTGTACCACCAGCCAGAAGCAGATCTCTGGGTGGGGGCTAAGCAAACCTACCAAAGTCTTTATATTGGTGACGTGTGTTCTACCACTCAAGATAGCAGATCCAGATGATTAAATCACATTCCATGCACATCCAACACACATGGCCTCCCGTAAAGAATCCTGGGAAATGAAGTGCTACAGTTTCCGGGGTTATTTGAGGGAAGCAATGTGCTTTAAGGGACACGGGTGGCACTGTGGGTTAAACCACAGAGCCTAGGACTTGCCGATCAGAAGGTCAGCGGTTTGAATCCCCGCGACGCGGTGAGCTCCCGTTGCTTGATCCCTGCTCCTGCCAACCTAGCAGTTTGAAAGCACGTCAAAGTGCAAGTAGATAAATAGGTACCACTCCGGCGGGAAGGTAAACGGCGTTTCCGTGCACTGCTCTGGTTCGCCAGAAGTGGCTCAGTCATGCTGGCCACATGACCTGGAAGTTGTACGCCGGCTCCCTCGGCCAATAAAGCGAGATGAGCGCCACAACCCCAGAGTCGGTCATGACTGTACCTAATGGTCAGGGGTCCCTTTACCCTTTAATGTGCTTTAAATGTGAATTCAGTGTGCTTTAAATGTACATTGGGTGTGGATATGGTCTCACTTCAAAACGACCTTGACAGATTAGAGAACTGGGCCAAAACAAACAAGATGAACTTTAACAGGGAGAAATGTAAAGTATTGCACTTGGGCAAAAAAAATGAGAGGCACAAATACAAGATGGGTGACACCTGGCTTGAGAGCAGTACATGTGAAAAGGATCAAGGAGTCTTGGTTGACCACAAACTTGACATGAGCCAACAGTGTGACGCGGCAGCTAAAAAAGCCAATGCAATTCTGGGCTGCATCAATAGGGGTATAGCATCTAGATCAAGGGAAGTAATAGTGCCACTGTATTCTGCTCTGGTCAGACCTCAACTGGAGTACTGTGTCCAGTTCTGGGCACCACAGTTCAAGAAGGACACTGACAAACTGGAACGTGTCCAGAGGAGGACAACCAAAATGGTCAAAGGCCTGGAAACGATGCCTTATGAGGAACGGCTAAGGGAGCTGGGCATGTTTAGCCTGGAGAAGAGGAGGTTAAGGGGTGATATGATAGCCATGTTCAAATATATAAAAGGATGTCACATAGAGGAGGGAGAAAGGTTGTTTTCTGCTGCTCCAGAGAAGCGGACACGGAGCAATGGATCCAAACTACAAGAAAGAAGATTCCACCTAAACATTAGGAAGAACTTCCTGACAGTAAGAGCTGTTCGACAGTGGAATTTGCTGCCAAGGAGTGTGGTGGAGTCTCCTTCTTTGGAGGTCTTTAAGCAGAGGCTTGACAACCATATGTCAGGAGTGCTCTGATGGTGTTTCCTGCTTGGCAAGGGGTTGGACTCCGTGGCCCTTGTGGTCTATTCCAACTCTATGATTCTATAATTCTATGATTCTATGAAGGAACAGTTGGTTGCTGCTTCATGTATGGCAGAGAGAAGGGCATTTTATAGTACAGGGGCAACAGAAAAAATTGCCCATTTTGTGAGTCAACGCCCAATGATAATCTGTAGGGCATGAGGCATGTCAAAATTCTCCAGGTGTTCTAAATGGTTTTACAGGTCTGTGTAGGAGTAGACAGTCTTTCAGGTTACTATGCCCTGATCTCCTTTTGCCATTAGAGATCCCTAATGGGGTCTCCATCCCCATTGTTCAGCTTCGAGGGCCTTCTGGCGGCTCCCTGCCTGCGAGAAGTGAGGTTACAGGGAACCAGGCAGAGGGCCTTCTTGGTGGTGGTGCCCGCCCTGTGGAACGCCCTCCCATCAGATGTCAAGGAAGCAAACAACTATCTGACTTTTAGAAGACATCTGAAGGCATCTGTTTAGGGAGGTTTTTAAGGTTTGGTGTTTTGTTGGGAACCACCCAGAGTGGCTGGGGAGGCCCGGCCAGATAGGAAGGGTATAAGTAATAAATTATTATTATTATTATTATTATTATTATTATTATTATTATTATTGTGGTGGTGGCCCAAAGGGCCACAATAAATGTGATAATGTGAACCCCTATAAATCCTTGAGTGTGCTTCTAATAGAGAAGTTAGGGTAACCTGTAGCTTTATGAAACTGATGGTTTTGCAACTGCATTGGGGCAGAAGTATAGCTAATATGTGAATCACAAAGATACAGCTCATAAGCTAGAACGTAAGTTGATACATGGTCAAATGGCTACGCATAACACAGGTTCCCAGCATGCACGCTAACACAATGTAACAGAAATTAGTATTTTAACAGAGCGGTGGGAATCAGAGCTGAATCAGCAGAAATTGCTAACGCTTATTGTGCATGTGTATTAAACATGAAGTGAGGTAATGATGTACATGATTGGTGAAAACTGAAATCCTTTGTTTGAAATGTTATAAATACCACGGCCTGGACCCTTGGGCGGGGTTGCGGTTTTGCGAAGCAATTCGACTGTAAACTATTGCCTTACAATAAACAACAATGGACTCCTAACTCCTCTTGTCTCCGAGTTTTATTGGCATAAACTCAGAAGATAAGCCATTTTGGGCTTGTTGTTGTTTAGTTGTTTAGTCGTGTCCGACTCTTCGTGACCCCATGGACCAGAGCAGGCCAGGCACTCCTGTCTTCCACTGCCTCCCACAGTTTGGTCAAACTCATGTTCATAGAATCATAGAGTTGGAAGAGACCACAAGGGCCATCGAGTCCAACCCCCTGCCAAGCAGGAAACACCATCAGAGCACTCCTGACATATGGTTGTCAAGCCTCTGCTTAAAGACCTCCAAAGAAGGAGACTCCACCACACTCCTTGGCAGCAAATTCCACTGTAGCTTCAAGAACACTGTCCAACCATCTTGTCCTCTTTCGTCCCCTTCTCCTTGTGCCCTCCATCTTTCCCAACATCAGGGTCTTTTCCAGGGAGTCTTCTCTTCTCATGAGGTGGCCAAAGGACAGGAGCCTCAGCTTTACGATCTGTCTTTCCAGTGAGCACTCTGGGCTGATTTCCTTCAGAATGGATAGATTTGGTCTTCTTGCAGTCCATATGGAAATGCTATGGACACCCTCAAGGATAAACCTGCAAATGTACCAGCTGTTCTATTTAAAGACTCGGGGGCTGAGGAGGGGCACAACCTGATAAGGCAAGTTTGGTCATCCCTTCTGCATTACTAAAATAATTGCTTGAACTTCCAACATAAGGTGACTAAAACAAGGACAAAAATTGACTTAGATGAGGCAGCGCTACTCCGGTTTGGTGGAACGAATCTGGAACACCTCTATTTGCTATAAATAGCCTATATGTTTGACGCATTTCGACATTTTATGGCTAAAGGATCACCACAGCATTAGGCAATAAAATCCCTGTTGCTGGAAATTACAAATAATTAGGCTTATTTTTCCTAGAAACCACTAGCAGGATAGGAGATTTGTGAGCCATGCTAGCAGATCTTGCTTTGGCACTTGCTATTGGCTAGATCTGCAGAGACCAAAAGGAAGTATAGGAGCCTTTTTGCTGCCACCTGCTGGAAGGAATACATAGTATTTGCTACTTTCACCTGTTGGCTGAAATGTTTGCAATGCACCCAATTTGGTGCTACCGCCTACTGGAACAGTCTGTGTTGCAATGCTCTCAAATTTTGCCTCTTTGTGGAAAATGCAAGCAATCCCACCTCACTGGCTTGCATTCTTGAATTAAAGGTAAAGGTACCCCTGCCCGTACGGGCCAGTCGTGTCTGACTCTAGGGTTGTGCGCTCATCTCACTTAAGAGGCCGGGGGCCAGCGCTGTCCGGAGACACTTCCGGGTCACGTGGCCAGCGTGACGAAGCTGCTCTGGTGAGCCAGCACCAGTGCAACACACGGAAACGCCGTTTACCTTCCCGCTATAAAGCGGTACCTATTTATCTACTTGCACTTAGTGGTGCTTTCGAACTGCTAGGTGGGCAGGAGCTGGGACCGAAAGACGGGAGCTCACCCCGCGACGGGGATTCGAACCGCCGACCATGCGATTGGCAAGTCCTAGGCACTGAGGTTTTACCCACAGCGCCACCGCGTCCCAAGATTCTTGAATTAGTTGTGAGTAATTCAGAGCTGTGAGTTAGGCAAAAGAGCATAGATTTCCACACGCACATATAGACCTAGGAAGGAGGCAGGTAGCTTTGAACTAGGGTCAGTTTGTGGCTTTGTCTATGATGCTACGTGATGTTGCTGTCATTTCATAAATAGTATTTATCGTATTTTGGGAAGGGAAGGGAGAAGATTGGGATCCCAGCTTTTCCAGGGTGGTGACTTGATCCAGTACTGAATATAAAAACGGTAAAGGACCCCTGACAGTTAAGTCCAGTCGCAGACGACTCTGGGGTTGTGGCGCTCATCTCGCTTTATTGGCCGAGGGAGCTGGCGTGCAGCTTCCAGGTTATGTGGCCAGCATGACTAAGCCGCTTCTGGCGCAACGGAACACCGAAACCAGAGCAGTTCACGGAAACGTCATTTACCTTCCCACCGGAGCGGTGAACCTGCAAAACATAACTGGGGAGGACGAGAGCATGGATCATTCTGTCTGGCAAGGATTGTGGTGACAGAACAATCCAAATAATGCAGCATTGAATTCCTCCCATAATTTTATTTATGCCATTTTTGCATTCAGCCCCCACTCCCTCTCTTGGGGTACCATGTGCTCTAGCTAGAGATTCTATGTTATTAGAAATTCAGTGGGCCCTGGAGTCACAGCCCCTTAATCAATTGTTTTGTGTGCGTTATGCACACAAATATGACATATATGACAATAAATCTTCCTCCTGTGAAGGGATGGGCAAATCTATCAGTGTTGGTTTCTCCCAGTTTCTCATTTTTCCAAATGTAAGTTATCCACATTTCCACATCAGTTTGCAATTTAAAAAAAAAAAATCCTCATAAAAATTGTCAACAGCATCTTAGTATGATTTTCTCCTTAGGTGTACATTTTTGTAGGCAACGCTTTTTGCATGTTATGTTCACAAATATGTGGTTTTCTTTTCACACTTTGCCAGAATATATGCATTTTTGTACACATTACTTGGCAGGAGACCTGCGCTGCAAAATTTGCAGAAGGGCACATTTCCAAAGATGGATGATGAAGAAGAAGAGTTTGGATTTGATATCCCGCCTTTCACTCCCCTTCAGGAGTCTCAAAGCGGCTAACATTCTCCTTTCCCTTCCTTCCCCACAACAAACACTCTGTGAGGTGAGTGAGGCTGAGAGACTTCAGAGAAGTGTGACTAGCCCAAGGTCACCCAGCAGCTGCATGTGGAGGAGCAGAGACGCGAACCCGGTTCACCATATTACAAGTCTACCGCTCTTAACCACTACACCACACTGGCTCTCCAATGTGTTTGTGTTTGTGTTTTATTTCAGAAAGTGTAGATTAGGAAGATTTGCCTTTAAATGTAAACTGAACTGAATTTTGTTTCGGCAAATAGATTCATGTTATACCAGATATTATTCTGCACTCCTGAACTCTGGATCTTCCGAGATGCTCTGTTTTGTACCCCTACCTAGGACCCTCATACCTACAGGACCGCCTCTCCTGGTATGCCCCACGGAGAGCCTCAAGGTCCATAAATAGCAACAACCTAGTGGTCCCGGGCCCTAAGGAAGTTAGATTAGCTTCAACCAGAGCCAGGGCCTTCTCAACACTGGCTCCGGCCTGGTGGAATGCTCTGTCTCATGAGACCAGGGCCCTGCAGGATCTGATTTCTTTCCGCAGGGCCTGGAAGTCAGAGTTGTTCCGCCTGGCTTTTGGCTTGGAGCCAATTTGATTTCCACCCCTCCCCCTCTTTCTTTTTCCTTTTTCCTTTTTCCTCCTGTGATGAGGCTGCATTTTAATATTTTAATGTTTCAATATTTTAATGTTGTATTTTAATCTTGTTTTTAAGTTGTATTCATTCAACTTGTTTTTATTATTGCTTGTTAGCCGCCCTAAGCCCAGCCTTGCCTGGGGAGGGTGGGGTATAAATAAAAATTATTATTATTATTATTACCTACAGCCCTGAAAGCTAAAGCTTTATGAACCTATATTTTCTCCTACCAACGTTGCACTGAATCGTGAAAATGGCTCAGAATGAAGCCCAGCACTGAAAAACCTGACGAAGCCTGTTCGTCTTTGTGGGATGAGGCAGTGTTTCACCAAGTTAGCTTGAAAAGAATCTCACACACCAAGCTGGATTTTTAAGGGCTCTCTCACACAGCTCAAAAGCTGCTGCCCACCTTTTTTCAAGTCTCTGCAGGAGTCTTCTCTGCCAAAGTCCTGCAACAATCTCTCAGCTAGCAGATAAAGAATGTACAGTACATCACGCCCCCTCAGATCGTGTTACACAGACCAATCGCTACATTGGCATGAACTGTTCACGCGTTGTCCATGCCCCCAAGCAGCATCTTGCTTTGTCCAGTAAGAAACTTCTTTCCATGCCAATATATATAAGCAACCATTTTCCTACATGCCCTCTTTTCTTTATATATTTAAGCGCAAATGAAAACAACTTTAATCAGCATCATACACGGAATTTGCTAAGCGTTTATATTGTGCCACATAAATCCTTCTAGTCAGCCCAGAGGCTGGACGTGGTTTATTCCACCAGGCACTGCATTGAGCAAGCAAAAAATAAGCATTAAATGCAACAACAGAAAATTATAAATCCAACAATTAATGCAATTATAATCAACAAAATTTTTCTTAACCATTCACCATTAGGTAACCAAGAGAAAAGCCATTCCCATGGGTCAAAACCCTGAGGTGGATTCAAAGGATTATTAGCTATCATTTGTTCCAACAATTAATTGTTGCAGAAATATTGATTTGATTAATCAGATATATACATACAAAAATGAAAATGAATTAAAGCACAAACTCCTAAAACATATGGATAATGACCTAAAATTATTTTTTTGTGTGTGTTGTGATTAAAACGAAAGCAATGAGACGCTGTTTCTACAAGCGATAAAAACACAGGAGATAAACTTATATGACCATCCTTCATATTATTACTAATCTTATATGAAGCATTTAGTGGAATACCATGCAATAATATGCCAGACCGCTTTGAATAAGGAGGAATATGCATACACACCCAACAATCAGAAAGATTAAGCATAGATGCAAACTGATTTATGTCTTTAACATAGATATTATTACTCCAAATCTGATGATATATCTCAGGTTTTCTTGCTTTTTGTAAGGGAGCATCACGGCGGTGTCTTACAAAGATTTTCAGGTGTTTAAAGTTGTGAGGTCGATGCCAAACTAATAGTTCGGGGGGGCAATAAGGATGAGAATGATAGATCACCCCAATAGCTGCTTCAGAGCAACCTGCATGATGTTTCGTGGCTCGATTATTGGCATGCAAAAACCACAATCCAGAAGAGGCAACACAACCGTTTTTGCAAACACAAGAGCCCATTTGCTGTAAATAGGCTACATTCACGGTTCCTTGTACTGAATCAAAATTCCAACCCCAGTTGTAGGTAGCAACACAAATGGGGTAGTCGTAATTGGGGAATAAAACCCAGGCAATTCCCCAGGCAAGATGCAGCAAAACTGTACTGGTACTTGGTAATCAATCAAGTGGCTTCCCAGGAGGTAGGAGGGCCAATGCGATAAGGACGGAGATGGCCCTTCAGCATGCCAGGAAACACAGGAACAGCTGTAGAAGGCACAGTTGGAAGGAATGTGGCGATGTCTCCAGCTGCAATGTGGATTGAGGTCAGATGGCAGATCTCCATCGGCAGACAGCGTGAAGTATGGTTTCGAGATGCTGGTGTCCCAGGAAATCAGGGAACTTGGACCTTTCCACTCCAGGTCTGGAAGCAACCTGTAAGACACTAAAGGGTGCTGCAACACTTCTACCCTCCTGAAGTGAAGCTCAGCAGGTGTAAAATTCCTGTTGTGAGGATATAACAGATGATTTAAGGTGAATAACACTTGATGCACAATGTTAGGTATTTCAGAGACAGTAGCTGAACGATCTCCCAATTGCTTGTTGAGGAGAGTCTTAAAAGTCAAATGGGCACGCTCAATGATTGCTTGTCCTGTAAAGCAACTTAATATCCCACAGAGAGCAAAAGTCAGAAAAAGTCTGAGAAGTATATGCAGAGCCGTTGTCAGTCTTCAAAGTATGGGGTTTTTCCCATAACAACAAAACATTTTTAAAAAATGCATTTTCCTCTAAGACAAAAAAAAACACACGAGCCAAGCCATAAAAAAAATCGCTGTAAAAAATCCAGAGGCGAGAACAAAAGGGCTTTCGTTTCTCGGAGTCAAGGCAACCTTATCTGGGTACATTGATTTGCAACATATTTCTGGGAACAGAGCCAAAAAGTGAAAAGCAACATCTCTATGTGAGAATCTGTGAAGGGGGACAGGGAAAAGGGGTTTGAAAAAAAAAAGATAAAACCTGCTTGTAAAATGTTTTCGGTGCGGCCTGTCTTTTGTGAACTGAATCACACAGGTGCCTCTGCCCCCCCCATGGCAGAAGAAAAACCACTGCAAGCTTTTCTCAGGTTTTGTCCTTCGCAAAATTATGAAATCCAGTAGAGGAAAGAACAGTGGCCAGCAGACGAGCCCTGCCCTCAGAGTGGCAGGCCTTGAGCATATCTGCAATGGCTATGTTAGGAGTTGTCATCAAAGGGCGTAGCGCTTGCTTACAGTCTTCATTGGCATTGTCAAATGCAAGCTGACGTACAATCACTTCTTGGGCTGCCACATCCTGAACTTGCCTTTTAAGAGTGCCCCAATGACCCCCTCCCTTGTTTTTGTCATCTGGGACTGAAGCCAAAGCATCCTGAGTGACGGCAACGGTGGTAGCTTCCCAATACTGAGGATCCAGGGGCAATTGCTGAGCAATGGTAAGGAAATTTCTCCCTCCCTTCAGTCCATCGAGAACCTCAGCCTGTGTAAGCATGGCAGGGGCTGGAGGAGATGGCACAATGCCAGCAGCAGCGGCAACAGAGGAAGATAACTCTTTTATAAATTGCAAGTCAAATTGTTCATGCCTTTGAGGCCCTCCAACGGGGGCAAGCACAGGGAAAAGATTAGGTGTAGCAGAATCAAAGGCAATTAACGGCGGAAGAGCTGCTTGGAGAGGGGTGGAGGAGGGGGCGTACGTGGCGCCGAGAGGCCAGGAATGCAGAGAGAGGGAGGGTGTGGAAGCTGTAGATACGGGAGGATCTGGAGCTTTCGAAGAGACAGAAGCCGGCAGGTCCAAAATTTGTGCCATTGGCAGGCAGGGACACAAAAACACAGAAGGTGCAGAAGGTTTTACCGCAAGAAGAATATTTGCAGGATTTAGAAAAGATATAGCCTTGTGAACTTGGCACCAAGCATGTAAAATTCTTGCATCAATCTCCGGGTGATTTTGAAAAAAATGTCCTATTTTCTCCCATTCCGTCAAATCCCACGTACCATCTTGGGGGTAACAGGGAAAATGGGTGTCAAGAACTTCAATTAAGGCTTTGAGATCAGCATCATTCACAACAAGATTGTTGCTGGCAAGGAGAAACTTAAGTTCATCAAAAAAATTCTTTTGTGGTGGTGAAAGGGACTGCCCCATGATAGCAGAACGTAAGGGAGCGCTCTCACCTGGGATCCGAAGAAGAACGGATGAAGGACGCGTCTGGAACCCTTGCCGGGCGTAGGTGAGCGCTGAGAAGCAACGTGAAGTCCGAAGTCAGTCACACGGGGCGCCAAATGACGAAGCCTGTTCGTCTTTGTGGGATGAGGCAGTGTTTCACCAAGTTAGCTTGAAAAGAATCTCACACACCAAGCTGGATTTTTAAGGGCTCTCTCACACAGCTCAAAAGCTGCTGCCCACCTTTTTTCAAGTCTCTGCAGGAGTCTTCTCTGCCAAAGTCCTGCAACAATCTCTCAGCTAGCAGATAAAGAATGTACAGTACATCACGCCCCCTCAGATCGTGTTACACAGACCAATCGCTACATTGGCATGAACTGTTCACGCGTTGTCCATGCCCCCAAGCAGCATCTTGCTTTGTCCAGTAAGAAACTTCTTTCCATGCCAATATATATAAGCAACCATTTTCCTACAAAAACCCAACCCTAATCCTCCCTTGAGTGTAGTATTCTACAGAATTGCACACAAATTTATTTATTTATATTTTTTATTTTTAAAGAACTTGCCATTTGCTTTTCTGATGTTTCAGGAGAACATTTCTTTTCTCCCAGGGCTTGGCATGAAGTAATTAAGAAATAATGATCATACTGTGAAAAGTCTATCAACACGTACAAAAATTGATTGCTGCTGGGGGGAGGGTTACCCTCTAATGTCAACAAGAAACTGAGTTAAAAACAGAAACAGTCATCAGTATAAATGTATGGGCAAAGGGTAACCCAGATACAGTAGATCCACATGTGTGCTTAAAAAAGAAAGAAAGCAGTAGCTGCTACTGATATAGGTTTTAAAAAAAACAACAACAACCCTTTAACTTCCCCTGATTCATCCAAACACAGTGATAAAAGTAAAGGTAAAGGGGACCCCTGACCATTATGTCCAGTCGTCTGGGGTTGCGGTGCTCATCTTGCTTTATTGGCCGAGGGAGCCGGCGTACAGCTTCCAGGTCATGTGGCCAGCATGACTAAGCCGCTTCTGGCGAACCAGAGCAGCTCACGGAAACGCCGTTTATCTTCCCACCGGAGCGGTACCTATTTATCGACCTGCACTTTGGCATACTTTGGAACTGCTAGGTTGGCAGGAGCAGGGACTGAGCAATGAGAGCTCACCCTGTTGCGGGGATTCGAACCACCGACCTTCTGATTGGCAAGTCCTAGGCTCTGTGATTTAACCCACAGCACCAGCTGCATAAGTAAACCCCCAACTACATGCTTCTTCACTTTTATCCTGCACTTTTTAGTGAAATTTCCTTTCCCTTTCTTTACTGTAAAAAAGTATGATTTGTTTTGGAAGCAGACTAGTTGCCCAGAAGCACCCAATCGGCTCTAATTGCACAACCTGAACTGGGGGGTCATCTGTTTGAATCCCTCCCACAAAACAGCAACAGTTCACACACCAGAGATGAGGCACCTGCAGCCCTCCAGGTGTTGGGCTCCAATTCCCATCACCTCCATCCAGCATGACCAGCGGCCGTTCATGATGGGATTTGTAGTCTAGCAACATCTGCTGCTCCCCAGATTCCCTATCTCTGCTGTGCACGAGCCATACAAGTTAAGAAGGAATTTTGTGGAGTCCATACCGTTGCCAAGTTGCATGTTGAGGACTGCACTATTGTGACATTATCTGCATGGGTGCTATACCCATGTGTGGAGAAATGCCCATACAATATGACAGAGCTCTGTTATTTCCTCTGCACACACATGTACATGAAGGAGAATAGGAAGTCTGTGCATATGTATAATAACCTTAGAGCCAGTGTGGTGTAGTGGTTGAGAGCAGTAGTCTCGTAATCTGGTGAACCGGGTTCACTTCCCCGCTCCTCCACATGCAGTTGCTGGGTGACCTTGGGCCAGTCACACTTCCTTGAAGTCTCTCAGCCCCACTCACCTCACAGAGTGTTTGTTGTGGGGGAGGAAGGGAAAGGAGAATGTTAGTCGCTTTGAGACTCCTTAAAGGGAGTGAAAGGCGGGATATCAAATCCAAACTCTTCTTCTCTTCTTCTACAATTTCTCCCTCCCTTCAGTCAGAGCTAAGAGCCTGTGCATGCTGCAGGGTGGGGCAGGTGGGGGACAGGAAAAATTGTCCCAATATGCCCCATTGGGGTTATTCTTATGGGGTCCTATCCTGAGTGGCTGCTGTTATGGTTTCCCGAGAAAACACTATTTTGAGGTGCGCATGAGTCTCCCTACATATTTCACTTTTTATTCAAATTGATTCCAACAATCCTAAAAACAAAATTTACACACTCAACATCCTGCCCCCAAGAATAATTTTTTAAAAAATTAATTAAAAAAATTACATTTAAAAAAACTAAACTGCAAAAGCAAGAAAAGAAGTGAAAGAGAAGCTAAAGAGTTTATCATTAAAAGCTTCCTCCATCTGCCCAGTCAACCATCAGCCTCCTCAGTTCCTTTTTTGGCACACAAGCCGAGAGGCCTGGTGGGCAGAAGTGCTGCAGGGATTAATTAGCTGGTGTTTTCATTAATAATTAGTTCAAAAGTACACTGCAAAGGAGTGTAATTATTCCTTAGTGGATAGAGGGGTTTTTTTAAAAGGTAATGTTAAGAAAAATCAGGAGGGGAAACGTTCAGATGCTGTTGGGTTTCTTCTTCCCTCTCTCCCTTTTCTTCTTAGGAACATAAAAAGCTGTGCTATAACACTGGACTATCTAGCACACTATTGTCTAATCCTGTGGTGCCCTTCAGAGGTTGTCATACGACAAGCTCCATCAGCTTCTAGGTAGCATAGCCAATCGTCAGGGTTGAGGGGAGCAACATCTGGTGGAGAGCACTACGTTGGCTTCTTCTTCTTTGGCGATCACTTGTAGCCGAGTAAGATTGTCTTCCATAAACACGGTTTTAACAATGAGTCCGTAAGTGACTGTGGAGGCCAATTCTGGATCCACACGTCCTTCCACAGTGGGGACATTGGTTTCCCGGCGGGAGTTGATCATGGTGTGGATTTACCAAGCGTGCCTTCCTCTTAGTATGTTTCTCCCTTGAGTCATGAGTTTGAGTGTCTTCAAAGTCCATGACACCATTGGTAAAGGCTGTTCTCCAACTGGAGCGCTCGCAGGCCAGTGTTTCTCAGTTGTCGGTGTTTATACTACATTTTTTTAGATTTGCCTTGAGACAGTCTTTAAACCTCTTTTTGTTGACCACCAGCATTACGCTTTCCATTTTTAAGTTCGGAATAGAGTAGTTGCTTTGGAAGACGATCATCAGGCATCCGCACAACATGACCAGTCCAATGAAGTTGATGTTGAAGAATCATTTAATCAGTGGGGAAACTCCCCACTGGGGTAGAAATCATATATCAAACAGATGGAAAGCTCTTCAATCTGAGCAGGCTGAAAGCAAAGAGTAAGGTTACCGTAACTTCCGTCATAGAGCTTCAGTATGCTGATGACAACCTAGTGAGAGGATGACCTCCAAATCATCCTAAATATCTTTGCAGAAGCTTATGAAAAGCTTGACTTGTCGCTCGCTCAACATCCAAAAAACCAAAGTGCTGCACCAACAAGTACAAAATAACCCCTCTGCAACACCACAAATCCAACTCAGTGGTGTAACGTTGGAAAATGTCAGTCACTTCTCCTACCTAGGCAGTTATCTTTACCACGTTGGCTACCCTGGGACTGACTGGCAGCTGCTCTGAAATCACAGGTGGGGAGTATGCTGTTGCAATCTGGAGCTACTTGCAGGCTTCCCATAGGCATTTTGTTGGCCACTGTGAGAACAGGATGCCGCACCTGATGGGAAGCTGGCTTAATCCAGCAGGTTCTTCTTCCATTCTTAGCTCCTGAAGTACGAAGAAGCCATAAATAATGAGCGACTGACAACCCTACAGTGCTAAAGCAGCAGCGAGAGGAGCAAGGAAGATGTTGTAACACAAAACAATTCCAGCTGCTGGAGACTGATTCCTACAAATCCCAGAGGATGTGATTGTTGTCAATTTCTCCGTTGAAAATGTGCAATTTGTGTTTATCCTGGAGGTTTGCCATGCAGTTGGCATTAATCACTATGATGTGTCATGTGGATAAACTGTGCGACAGCACAGTGCACCGAGGGGGAAATTTTTGAACTGCTTATGCTGTATATTTTCCTCATCATAGAAAGCCACAATTGATTCCATAATGGTTTCCCTTTCTCCCGCTGAAACTGCCTGCAGAATTAAGTGGCTGCAAACTCATGTCTCAAGGAAATATGGATCAAGGATTCTAGGAAAGAAGGTATGTTTCTCGGCCCAATGGATTGTCCTTTCCTTGCCTCCACTGTGCATTCTTTAGGAGTTAACTGTGTGGAGGGGAGGATGCAATCATATTTAGCTTTTCAAAGAATGAGATTGCTGTGTCATTCTGTTGATGCCTCTATTTTCCCTTGCTCTAAGTAGCAGCATGTGTTCTGGAACAGCTGCTAAACAGGAAACATGACAGTCAAGCCTAGCAGCTGTACTGTCTCCCCCACGACTTCTGGAATAGGAGAGTTATAGCAGACGTCAGGCCGCAACAGGAAATCAACTGATGCCAGGGAAGTGCGCTTGCAGCAAAGTTTCCCTTGCTTCGTTAAAATTGCCCCTGCTTAAAGGTTTTGAAGAAAAGCAATGACAAACCTAGACAGCATCTTAAAAAGCAGAGACACCACCTTGCCAACAAAGGTCCGTATAGTTAAAGCCATGGTTTTCCCAGTAGTGATGTATGGAAGTGAGAGCTGGACCATAAAGAAGGCTGATCGCCAAAGAATTGATGCTTTTGAATTATGGTTCTGGAGGAGACTCTTGAGAGTCCCATGGACTGCAAGAAGATCAAACCTATCCATTCTAAAGGAAATCAGCCCTGAGTGCTCACTGGAAGGACAGATCCTGAATCTGAGGCTCCAATACTTTGGCTACCTCATGAGAAGAGAAGACTCCCTGGAAAAGACCCTGATGTTGGGAAAGATGGAGGGCACAAGGAGAAGGAGACGACAGAGGACGAGATGGTTGGACGGTGTTCTCGAGGCTACCAGCATGAGTTTGACTCATGCTGCGGGAGGCAGTGGAGGACAGAAGTGCCTAGCGTGCTCTGGTGCCTAGCGTGCTCTGGTCCATGGGGTCACAAAGAGTCGGACACGACTAAACGACTAAACAACAACAAAAGGTTTTGATGGTTTTGTTTTGTGTTTGTTTTTTGCTTTATCTAAAACACCTTTTCTTTCTACTTGCGTTGCAGATCTCTCTGAAACCTTAGCTTTGATATGTGTCTTTTCCAAGCGGTGCTCCGGCTACCATGGCCAATGGTTAGGGATGGCGGAAGTTGTAGTCTAGCAAAATCTGGCAGACCACAGGTTCCCCATTCCTGGTGTAGACAACAATGAATGAGGCGGACCAGCAATCTCACTCAGTATAAAGCAGGTTCCTATACTGATGCAATAAAACTGCAATAAAACTCAGTTCCGCCTCCTCTCATGTGGGCATCATTGCCATTATAAGAGAATAAGGTAGCATTCATGGTGAGTTCTGGAACCTCTTTTTCTAGAAAAATAGCACTGGGTACAACCACATTTGGAATACTGACTACAGTTCTGGTCACCTAACCGCAAAAGGGGTATAGTAGAGTTGGAAAAAGGTTCAGAAAAGGGCAACCAAAATGAAACCATTTGAAGAAAGGTTGCAGCGTGTGGGATTTTTTAGTTTAGAGAAAAGGTAAGAGGCAACATCATTAGGGCTGCCATATTTCAAAAAGTTGAAACAAGGAGCTTGCTTTTTTTTTTTTTTTTTTAAGAAGACCTCAACAAATACCAAAAGGTTTCCCGCAGGTCTAATCCAGCAGGTAATTTTGGTTTACAAAGTTTTTAAATATCCATTATTGATTGCAGCACTAATAGAGAACCGTCCAGTGCCATGTGGACGCAACTTGACCCATCGAATTTAATTAGAACTGAACCCATTCATGACAAGATGATGATTAGAATGGTACCAGTAATATAATATCTAATAAAAGCAATGTTCAATTATTTTACATACATTTGAACTTTAGTATTACAGTCCGTAATTTTGGCAGTTCATTTCTCTCTTACCTCATCGCTTACTTTTTTATATACTACACACTTATGTTTATGTTTCTGGCATCTTAGCATAGCACTTTGTGCATGTTAGGCTATAAAATTGTTAACTTTCAAGCAGTGGCAGAGGAAGAGGCGTGCGAGGGGAGCGCACCGCCCCCGGCAGCGCGATCCCGGCGGGGTGCCATCGCAGCTGCCCCCTGCCCCCTCTGGGTGCCATGCCCCCAAGACGTGCACCACGTCCCTATGGGCGGCGCACCACACCCCCAGGATGCATGCCAGCCCCGTCCCTGCCTGCTCTCCGCCACTGCTTTTAAGGCTGTTTTTGCAGCAACATGAATTATTACCAGTCTGGAATTTGAAATATCAGTTAATTTGTGCCTCCTTCATTTCCTCCACAACTTAAATACTGCCTCTTGTTGATAGTTATTCAGACTAATCGTGTTCTCTAGATATTTTTTTTTGCTTTTGGATAATTTAAACCGCAATACCATTTAAAGCAAACAAGAATGGGGGCTGCTAATGACTTTGGGGCAAGATAGGAGCTTCTGCTTCATTAAATGTTCAATGGGCACTTGGATTTAATTGCTCTTTAGAGGCTACTGGTTATGCATGCTGTGAAAGTGGGGGTGTGAGTTAAACCAACACAGAGGCAGGGAGAAAAAATGCTAATTGCTCAAGGGTGAATGAACCCATAAGCTACTTGGGGCTCTGGAATACTTAAAAACCTCTGCAGAAGGTTGCAGAGGCATCCTCAAGCGAATTAAGACCAGGACGGGCAAGGCATACTCAAAGGGGCAAGTCCCACTGTGTTCAATGGAGCTCAAGTTCAGAAAAAGAGCCCTGCTAGATCAGAGCAATGGTTCATTAATCCAGCATCCTATTTCCCACAGTGGCCAACCAGATGTCTCTGAAGGTTCACGAGCAGGACACAAGGGCAATCGCCCTTTACTGAGAACTTGAGTGATGCAGTGATTAAATGTTGAATCAGGGCTGGGGAGACCCAGGTTCCAACCCTGCTCAACCATGAAGCATACCAAGTGACCTTGACCCCAATCACTATCTCTACATTAGAGTTATGAGGATAAAGGGGGGGGGGTGATGGAGGGAACCATGCATGCTACACTGAGCTCCTTGGAGGAATGGCAGGATATAAAAATTATTATTGACTGTGTATAGGATCTAAGGATCTCCAGAAGGCTATGAAGATCCGTTTCCGATGGCAATCTTTTTCAACTGGGATGTTTTGTTTTGAACTATTGATGTTATAAACGGGACACAGGTGGCGCTGTGGGTAAAAGCCTCAGTGCCTAGGACTTGCCGATCGAAAGGTTGGCAGTTCGAATCCCCGCAGCGGGGTGCGCTCCCGTCGTTCGGTCCCAGCGCCTGCCAACCTAGCAGTTCGAAAGCACCCCCGGGTGCAAGTAGATAAATAGGGACCGCTTACTAGCGGGAAGGTAAACGGCGTTCCGTGTGCTGCGCTGGCTCGCCAGATGCAGCTTGTCACGCTGGCCACGTGACCCGGAAGTGTCTGCGGACAGCGCTGGCTCCCGGCCTATAGAGTGAGATGAGCACACAACCCTAGAGTCTGGCAAGACTGGCCCGTACGGGCAGGGGTACCTTTACCTTTATTGATGTTATAGCAATCACTCTTTTCATTGATAAATGGAACAGCATTAACTATGAGTGGATTGTAGTAGTTTTATCTTTATCTCTGTATTGTTTGTATCCTTATAGTATTATGTAAACCATCTTGGAAGAGTTGCAGTCAGAAAGGTGTCCTGTCAATATTTTTATTGATATTTATGTCTAAGTCAGCCGTGTGAAAACACGACTAGAGAAGCAGGATTGCAACAATAACATACAGATTTGGAATCCATATTACAAACATTTGGTAGAAATCTATCTATCCAGTAGCTAGAAACATATATGTACTGTATCTATCTATGAAGACACTGACATACTTACAGACTATACATAGGTGCACACAAAAATAAGGGTATTTTTTTAATAAAAAAAAATAAGTCAGTTGGTTAGACTCACATGATCTTGTTTCACCCTCTAGTGGAATATCTGCACATTGCAGATTTTTCAAGGACCCTGAATGTCATTGTGTTTTAGGCTTCAATCCTATTCTGAAACCAAACCTTGCAGGAAGATAAAGTTTCCATTCTGGTTGTAAGGTTTGGTAAAATCCATTTAAGATCAAGCTTTATAAAATCTGGAGGCCATGTTTGCCTTTCAGAATTAGCAGGTTGGGCTGTCAGATGTTGGCATTTGTTGTTGTTTAGTCATGTCCGACTCTTCGTGACCACATGGACCAGAGCACATCAGTCTTATATGTGTCCAACAAAGGGCACCCAAACAGGAATTGCTTTCATGCTGAAGATTACCAATTTACTTAAGTACATTGAATGTGCAAATCACTTGGGGAATCTTCCATCCCAGCCCAAAATTATCCTGCAAAGATGGTCTATATCTCTATCTTTGCATGTGCATCTCATTCAGATTTTGTTGTTGTTTAGTTGTGTCCGACTCTTCGTGATCCCATGGATCAGAGCACGCCAGGCACTCCTGTCTTCCACTGCCTCCCGCAGTTTGGTCAAATTCATGTTCGTAGCTTCAAGAACACTGTCCAACCACCATGGGACTCTCAAGAATCTCCTCCAGCACCATAATTCAAAAGCATCAATTCTTCGGCAATCAGCCTTCTTTATGGTCCAGCTCTCACTTCCATATTGGCTGGTAATTTAGTAAGTGTATGATGTTGAACATTTTATCCCACTCTTCACAGGAACACAAAGAGGCAAACAACAAATGCAAATGACATTTTTCTTAAATAAAAATGCACTTTCTTAAATAAAAATGCCCTGCCAGTTATCAATGTGTTTCTTTTTTCAGTGGCTTGACTGCAAACTAAATTCAGTGCTTTTTGAGATTCTTTCCGTAGCCTCCACAAGGCAGAATAAACACAGTGCCCTCGGTGGCTGGGATAACAGGCAGCACCAGCAACAGTTGGACAGCGCCAAGCTAAATCTTCCATTTTCCTCCAGAAATCTTGCCTCACTAGTTGAGATGGAAGTTCTGTGGTCTGACTGAGATAGTGGGCAGGTGTGGGTGCTTTTGCAGGAAACAAGCCGATCTGTTCTAATGCTTCCATGGCTGTGGATACAAGACAGTGGGTAGAATTCAAATGGGTTATTTGTGCTTACAAAGGGGGCTTTTGATCCTACAGATAACTCCGTTAATGGGAGAAGCATGGAAGTGTTTTTTCCTAGACCCATCATCCTGCTTCTCAAAAATCGTTGTGATATCTATCAGGTCGCATCCGACACTGCCGTTTCACTTGCACGACAGGCTTCCCACTTGTGCAAGGCAATGTCCCCAACCTCTCTCCTTCGGCCCCCACCAGCAGGGACCCTCTGGGGCAGATTCAAAGAAAAGGAAGTCCCCTTGTGCAAATAGGATGCTGCTCACAGAGCTTTGGATGAAACCCATTATCTCATTATCAGCTCTCTGATTATTATTATTTTGCCTAGATTATGCGTTTATTTAGGAAATTTACAAACCATCTGCCTGAAAAAAAATTATTCAGGTGGTGCCGAAGTCTAATTATACATGTCCTGGCATCCACCAGTCTCAGGAGGCAATGGAAGAATTTGCGTTTTGGGGATGAGGTCAAGCTGTTGGAAGGTTGCAACGCCTGCTGGTACAGCACACAAACCAATATTATTATTATTATTATTTATATGCTTCCCTATACCCAGAGGTCTCAGAGTGGTTCACAGAATAAAATCAAAATATAAAACCACAAAATACATAATCAAAATAAAAACAACCCACTAACTCCCCACACCCCAAAAAATACATTTTAAAAGGACATAGGTTCCTCACATCATTTAAAGTAAGACAATTAACAAACCTGGACAAGAGCCACTAGTTGGAAAGAGACCATGATCTCAGAAATGTTTGCAGCAATATTTAAATGTTATCAGCAATATATACAAAAAAAAAAACCCTACTTAATAAATTTTATTTGTTTATTATGTTTATTATTATTATTAATCACCTATATGTGATCATCTCAAAGTGATGTACAATAAAAAATAGCAAAAAAAGAAATAAACATTAAAAGCAAAACTACCAGTAATATCATCCGAATAGACACTCATGGCAAAGACCCATTTAGGGCACAACCTTAAGGCTAGAATAGATTCACCAGGATGAGCAGTTGGGAACCAGCAGATCTCCAGCTGAGCCTGGAGATTTCTAATTTAGCATCTGCCCTGCCCAATCTTAAAGTGGCTGAAGTTCTGGAAAGGAGGGCATCCCCAAATTTGTGGCTAGACAGGAAGGGGCTGTAGGCTGAAATCACCCTGAACCAAGTCAGCATGGACTGACCTGTCTCAACTGAAGCCACCGAAAAGGATGCTATGAAACAAAACTCTATTTTAAAGGCCCGTTTTCATGCTCCCGTTTAGGCCCCCTCCTCAATGGAGTTTAGATCAGGAATTTCCACCTACCCCCCCCCCAAAAAAATCTTATTCTATTCTGGTTTCTCATCCTTAGGATGGTTCCCATACCCAGCTGGGAAAGCCAATGGGGACTAAAAATGTCTTCAATTGTTTCTGGAAAGTGCAGAATGCGCGCGCCTGTCGCATTTCATGCGCCTCTGAATGACATTAGGCTACTGCACGAAAGAAAGAAAGAAAGAAAGAAAGAAAGAAAGAAAGAAAGAAAGAAACTTCACAAGGACAAGAAAAATTCATTTTATTCTCCCCTCGCGAAGTTACACAGAAACGCACTTCGCCTTTTACTGAGGCGTGATCACTTCGTGAGGCAAATAGAGCGAAGCAACGGCCTTTCCCGCCCTTTCCTCGCGAAGCTCCGCCTCCCCGCCCCTTCCCCGCGACTGGAGCTTAATGCTGACGAGCGGGGTTCCCCTCTGCGCCTGCGCCGAATTCGCCGCTTCAGCGCGGGGAGAAGGGCGTGAGGGAAAGTCTACGGAAAGGTTTCCCTTCCGGGTCGCGTAGATCGTTCTGCGTGAGGGGGAGGAGCAGGCGGGCCGACTGCGCGGGGGATGGAGCGGGACCTGCTCCGCCAGGCGCTCGGCTTTCACGGGCCGGCGCTGCTCCCCTTGCTCCGCACAGAGCAGCACGACAACCCCGACTTCCGAGGCCTCCTGCCGCCTGGCGGGCCTGGCCTGGAGGCGCTGCCGCCAGCCAGGTGAGCGGGCCCTGCCTTGGCTGGGGGGAGGGGGAGGGGAAAGGGGCGGGGCTCCTCGCGGAGGGGGAGGGGCCTCTGGGTGGGCGCGTGTTGCGTCATCTAGTCCAACCCCCTTTCAGTGCAGGAATCCTTTTTGCCCCGCGTGGAATTCGAACCCGCGACCCTGAGATGAAGAGTCTCGCCGACTGAGCTCTCCTAGGGTTTGTTTTTATTTTGCAGCCCGCCCCTGAGGCTCTGTATTATCCCATGAAAGAGTGCCTCTGAACATGTGCAGGTGCTTTTATAATAATAATAATAATAATAAATAATTTATTTATACCCCGCCCATCTGGCTGGGTTTCCCCAGCCACTCTGGGCGGCTTCCAACAAAATACTAAAATACAATAACCTATTAAACATTATATATATATATATATATATATACACATACACACCATATATACATACCCCCTAAATATATCATAGCAGGTTTTGCTGGATAAGGTTTGAAAGCAGGCTGTAGCTGTAGGAAGTTGCCCTATTCTCTGTCAAGCTTATTGATGCATCTAGTTCAAAATGGGTGGCTCTTGACTGGCAGCCACTGAAGGGTTTCAGACAAGATTCTTCTCCAGCCCTACCTGGGAATTTGAACTCTGTGATCAATGCACCTGCTTCATTGCTCAGCTTCTTTCTAGAAATTTGCCACTGGAGTACCCTCCCTCCACAACATAAACATGTCCGTTCCCCCTCCCCCAATGTGTCATTCTGTGTTGTATGATGTAAAGCCCCAATCCTCCTCCAGCACAGCAGTTAGATGTGCCATCCAGCTGTGCCCTCATATCCCAGCTTGATCACTTAAGATCATTGCAGGAATGACACTGGTTTTATTCTGAGTTGGTGACAGTCATTTGACATTAACATGAAACAGAGCCTCTGGAGGTATTGGCCCAATCTTGTGGAATATTGGTGTCAATAGAGATTGAGCCACCTTGAGCATGGTTTTAACTATGGAAAGGTGGCATACAAGTAAAATGTTGATGGTGGTAATGATGAGAAGTTGAGCAGGGACATCTATTTAACCTTTTAAATGACTGCTGAAAAACTTATATTCTTCCAAGCTTATGCAGGCAATTAAGAACACATCTTTCCATAACAGTTAACTGATGGTCTCTGGTTTAAATTTTTATGTGCTTTTATTATATATAGATACTATTGTAAGCTGCTTTGATATTCTTATGATAAAGTGGCATAGGAATATTTTTATAAACAAATAACACACACGAGCATATGTGTGTGTGTACATATACAGCATTGGCAGTCACCAACCAGCTATGTCAGACTCCAGAACGTACTAGGGAAGCAGCGTCTTTAAATTTGATAGGACTTCTAAATAAACATACTGAGGACTGTACAGATCTCAGTTTAATGGCATCAAGAAAGAAACATATGTTTAATGATATGCTAAAGGCTGAAAGGGTAGCTGACTAAGAGCTAATGTGTTTTGAATGCAAAAGTGGCTCAAGGCAGAATTAGACAATCATGTTCCTAACCATATAATTACAAAGCATCAGCTGGAAGAGCAAAGTTGTAAGTCTAGCAGACTTACTAGAATGAGATGGTGTGTTTTCTATCTACAGTGCTGTTATAGTAATCAAGTTGACAAGTTCTCATTTGGAACAGTGTTCCTTTAGGGCAGGGGTAGGGAACCTTTTGAAATTTTGAGGAAATGCAAGCCTGCGACATCTGAAAGAGCAGGGAAAATATATAGGACCACAAAAGAGTGTGGATATGTCCCTATCATCACCTGCTTCGTCTGTGGGAAAAGCACTTGCATCAACCACCTTGCAGTCAGAGAGAGAAACTCTTTGCACCTTTCCTCCATTCACAGCGGGGCAGGGGGGGGTCTGACTTTCCAAACCTGCACGTTTTGAGGGGTGCATGCTGCATGTAGGAAAGGCTGAGTCAGTGCAGACAGGAATTGAGCAGTAAAAGCAGAGAGTTTGGTTTGGTTTATTGCATTTCTATGCTGCTTTTCATCCAAATGAATCCCAAAGCAGCTTACAAGCAGTAAATAATAACAACATGATAGAACATAATAGAACATGACAAATATAGTAAGTGACTGATTTGCGTGGGGGTTGCATGTCTTGGCAGTGCACGCTTACGTGAAATCGTGTATAATAGGAACACCCATTGCAAAAGCCTACAAACACGCCATTCCTTCCCCACCCCCTTTTGTGACATTTTCGGGTCACTTCTGGGTTTGGCGTGATGTGCTTCGCGGTTGCACATATATCAGACGCACCTCAAAGTCACTGCCTGTATAGCATAAATCATACAGAACAATTAATAAATCTTCAGTGAAACAATTACAATCTATAAAACACTGTTACCAAAACAACAACTAAAAAATAAGTTAAACATCACAGTTAAAGCAAAAGTCACATTGTATGCTTAAAAAAATCAATACAGCATTTATAATCTGTAAAACAATATTGACAACATTAACAAAATAGCAGCCATAAAATAAACTAAGCACTGTCAAGTTCATGCACACTCCCTCCACACACCCACGACTCATAATCTTTTACTCTATTCAGCTCATTAAAATACACATAATGCCCGTGGCAGCAACTCCCTTCTGAAGGTTCCTCAGCCTGGAGGTGGGGTGAAACACACCACCCCCTCTGTCCAGTACAGGGTCTCTCTCTCCTCAGTTCTTTCTCTGCAAATTGCTCCCTTATGAAGGCTCCTGGAGAGTGGCTTTTTGAGGGAGCATTTACTCAGGTCTATGTAAAGAAGGGATGCGGGTGGCGCTGTGGTCTAAACCACAGAGCCTAGGGCTTGCCAATCAGAAGGTTGGCGGTTTGAATACCCGTGACGGGGTGAGCTCCGTTCTTCAGTCCCAGCTCCTGCCCACCTAGCAGTTCGAAAGCACGACAAGTGCAAGTAGATAAATAGGTACCGCTCTGGCGGGAAGATAAACGGCGTTTCCATGCGCCGCTCTGGTTCTCCAGAAGCGGCTTAGTCATGCTGACCACATGACCCGGAAGCTGTCTGCAGACAAACGCCAGCTCCCTCGACCTATAGAGCGAGATGAGCGCCGCAACCTAACAGTCAGAGCGTCTGGACCTAACAGTCAGAGGTACCTTTACCTTTATTGATGTAAAGAGACCCTTCTGTGGGCAGCATGGGAGGTGTCACCCCAGATTGGTGGGCCCTGATTTAGGAGGTGCTAATCTCTTTTCTTTGCTGTTTCAGGAAAGAGAGAGGACTTGAAAATATTGAGATACAGCATTTCATTGCAAAAAAAGCTGATCTCCTTTTTTCTCATGCTTGGAAAACAAATGTGCCAACAGCAACAGAAGCAAATGAAGAGAATGAAGGTAAGATTTCTACTAAGACAAGGCAAAAGTTGTAAGTCATATTGTGATTAGTGGTACGTGCTGATAAGTTCATCTCCTTAATGTTTTTTTCTTTCTTCTCTCACCCCATGGTCTAGAAAAATTGAGGAAAACCTTCATAAGAAATATTTTGCTCTTTTAAGTATTAGAAGTGAAATATTTATTAAAGCAGTTTTTGAAAACAGTACTGTTATAATCCATTCACATTACTTCTTGATTTTGAGTTCAAGCATTGTTAGTATTCCAGTCAACAGTAATATGTTAAGCAACATTTTTCAGATGTAGTTGGAATAGTATTAGCAAATGTGGTAGAATACAGAAGAGCTTCATAGAGCCAAAGCCTTTGCACAACACATCATTTGATGTCTGTTGTTTCTCACTTGCCTAGGATTCCTATATCAAGTAAAACAAATCAATAAATGTTTAAATATATGAATATATCATCAAGAAACATACTAACAGGTGGACTTGGTTTCCAGTGTGGGTAGATTTTCCATTTTCTGAAGTTTGTGAAGCTTGAAAGTGGATATTCTGAATTAAAAACTACAGATGTTTTCAGACACCAATTTTCAGTGGGGAAATAGTTGTATTAGTATTTTCTCTGTTATTCTGTGCTCTGTCCCGCTATGTAATAAATGTGATTTTAATATATGCACCAGAACTGGGATCTCTTGTCTTTGGGGTCAAGTCCCAGCTCCGGTACAAGTAGACAAGCTCTTTAAATACTAATTTGGGCCAGGGGAGGAGTGTTCTAAGTGGCTTGTGTGTCAAAATTGTGAATAGCTGTAAGAAGCTATGGCTACAATCCTAACCCCAATTGCCTGGGAGTGAGCCCCTCTGAATTCACTCGAACTTCCTTCTAAGTAGGCATTTTTAGGATTGTTCTGTAAGAGTGAAATCTTAAACCCACTTACCTGTGAGTTTTAGCCCCATTGAAGTAGGCATATGAAAGGTTACACTGTAAGGTGGCAGTTTTTTATTTAAAATGTTTTTATGTGATACAGTGGATAATAATCATATTTTTAAAACTGTTTATATAATATTTTATTTCAACATGACTCTTTTTATCCCAATTGAAGATTATTATGCTACTATGCCACCTTTGGAGCAGTTCATGGATGTTCCCAGTGCAGAGAGGAGAGAGCTGTTTTTCCGTGATATTGAGCGTGGGGACATAGTGATTGGAAGGATTAGTTCCATTCGTGAATTTGGTTTTTTCATGGTGCTGTTCTGCCTTCGAAGTGGCGTCACTCGAGAGATAGCAGATCTAGAGATCACTGTAAGTCCGATGATAACTATTGACATGTGAATTCTTGCGCTGGAGACAATTTCTGATGGATCATTTTGTTTTGTGTTAGCTTTTTGTACAACAAATTGGGAGCTGCTTGCTCAGGAAAAGTAAATGTGTGCTGTGGGACAGTCAATTGTTTAAAGCTTTTACTGTAGTGTGGCCTTGAAAAGTGGTGAGCTAGAAGATGTTTCGCTACCTCAGCAAAACATTTCTCATTCTTTTTCTGTTTAAAGGTTATTTTGAGGACATAAAAGCCTTCAAGTGAACTCTGTTGCAGTTTTGATAGCATTTGTGCGGCTCTTTAAAACGGGAGACATCTCAAAATGACATTCTTGCAAGCATTTATGCATTTTGCTTTGCAAAAGCTGATTAGAATTTGTTTTCAAATGAATTCTGCTTCCTTTTTCTGTGCTCAAGGGTGTTATGCAAAAGTGTAAGTTGCATGTATCTTACTGGGAAATGTGCAAGAAGCATTTATGCTTGGAGAAGCGCCTCTTTGTCTGGAGCAGAGGCCAAAGATTTTCATGAGACCCTGTAAACATAAAAAGAAGGATCTGCAGATGATTTCATGTTCACTGCCTTACTATAAGGCTCTCTGTCAGATCACATTCTTATCTTACTGGGAGCTTCTCAGCTTTACAGCAATTCCTAACCTATGTGGGACACTGGGAGAATTACGGGGCTGGACCAGCAACAGCCGCGCTGGTGACCACTGCAAAAATAGGAAGAAAACACAAATCCACCTCTCTTACCATGTTTTCCCTTGCGCATATTGTTCCCTCCCCTTGTGATTTGGAGCGAAAATGTCAGCAGGACTGAATCTTCCGTGTTGCCATTACAGCAAGTTCAGACCAACATGGTTTCTCCTAAGTGAACCCCTCCCTGCAGTGAATATAGCTGGCCTAAGAATTCATTTATACAAGTTATATGTGTGCCCCTTGCCCCAGCAAGAACATTTACTGGCCTGGTAAAGGATGCTAAAGTTTTTGGTCATTTGGTTTCTATTTCAGGCTCTTTGTCCATTGAGGGATGTGCCTTCCCAGAGCAGCCACGGTGACCCTTTATCATACTATCAAACAGGTGACCTTATCCAAGGCAAGTTAATTTGACTTAGCCTCCGACTGCCTCACAACTAGGTTCCCCCTTCATATTTATTTTCAGGATATGTTGACAGGATATTCTGCTGCTTAAATCAAGCCTTTTTGTGTTTTAATAGCTGCAATCAAGGATATTGATCGCTACCATGAAAAGCTCACAGTATCACTGCACAGCTCTGCTCTATCACCCAGTCTAGCAAGTACCAAATTAGGAGTAATCAGCTCAGAAGATCTGCCTCTGCACTACAGGTACAAAACAGTAATATACTGCATCTTCTTTCTTTAGTGGTTCAATAAACTCTTTGGCACATACTGGGCTTTCCTTAATAGAATAAAATATTTAGCCACATTTGAACATAATGCTCAACCATAGTTTCACACTACATAAGTCATCCTAGTCTTCTGGGCTTGCACACTTCGTCCCTTTCCCTCTGCTCCTCCTGTGAGTCTAGAGGGAGGATTTCTGAAGCTTTCATTTCCTTTTAGTTAATGACACTTTGCCCTTTTGTCTAAACTAGGAACTATAGCCGTCACTATCATTAATTTAAATAAGCCAGCTTCATAACCAGTGGCTTGAAGCTGGCCTGTGTAACTGACCATTATTACCAGTCAGACAACAGGAACCCATGGTTATCTAAAAGCAAAAGTTTCTAAGGTTTTCCTTGACCTTGCAATAGGAGTTGGGGATGGCGTACACACAAGTTCAGAAGCAGCTGGCAAAATATTTAATGTGGCGCATTCCAAGTCTCATGCTTCATGCAGTGACTTCTTAGATACATGCAGTTGTTTCTAGCCCATTAATGAGTTTTACATTCACTTCATTGTGAAGAGGAGAAACATTTTACATTCAGTATCTAAATGCTAGATTGAGGCAGGCTGTCCTATCCAGTCAGTGGAGACAGAGAAGTTGTGTTTATTCCTCTCAGAAAACAAATGGAGGCACAGAGCCGGAAGTGCTACGAACATCTTATGACTAGCGACTCCTCACAAAGTAACTATTTTGTGATTGTGCCAGTAGCCCTTAAGGAAGTGACAGAATGTTCATAATCGCTACCTCTCTTTTTCTTTCCCCAGGAAAAGTGTTGAAATAGCCAGCAGTTTGGAAACATATGATAAAGTTTTACATCATTCCTTGGGCTTTGCCAATCCAGCTGTAGTTGAGTTTCTGGTAGGAAAACTAGGATTGAATGAATCCAGCCCACCATCCTTAATGAGAGGACTACAAAGGTATATAAGGCACCTCTTCACAGAAAGTACTGCAGTTCTTTTAAACCTTGGGCAGCTTCCAGGTTTACTTTATTTTGAGATTGCTCACTAAAGTGAAACTTCCATTACTTTTTTAAAAAAACAAAAAAAGAGTGCAGGAAAAGCTCTTTTTCCATTTGCAATTAAATCATTATTAAACTTCCTCAACAAACAAAGCAAATAGTTTATATTGGGCAACAGGTTAACGTTCTGATCCACAACCAGATTTAAACTAATTCAGCCACCTAGTGTGGGTTAGTGACTAAAGGACTTGGGAGACCAGGGTTTAAATTCCCCCTCGGCCATAAAGCCTAACCTACCTCACAGGGTTATTGTGGGAATTAAATGAAGAGGTGGAAAACCACGTACATCACCTCCCTCCACCATACAACCTCATCATCGTCACTATACCCTGCCCATCTGGCTAGTTTCCCCAGCCACTCTGGGCAGCTTACAGCATAAAATTGAAATAAAATTTTTATTTTCCAAAATAACAAAACTGTAATAAGAATTGGGTACAAGTCTAGTTACGTAATACTATATCCACTTAAAATTACGTTAATTGTGTAGTATAATCTCAAACATACTCTTAATACATTAATGGTTAATATAGCCTCTCCGTGGACAAATCTGGGTAGTCGGTGGGATGCCCTTACATACAAAAGGAAAGGAGACAAAAGTTTCAATAAATGTATCTCTTGGCAGTACCTTTTGCTACCTTTCTGTGCCTGAGTAGTTGCTCTGAGATAGCCATCTCCCATATGTTGCTGAACCTTAGATTTCCAAAAGCGTGCTATCACCAAGTGTGCGGCTGTCAATAAAAAGAACCCTAAATCTTTGTGTCAGATAGTGAGGTCAGAATCCATTTTTAGTGAAAGCCGAGCTAAAGCCAGATTTGGAAATAATCTTAGAAATAATATCAGAAACTGTGGTCCAGAATATGTGAGCAATTTTGCATTCCCACAAAACATGGAAATGGGATCCAGAATTACCACAGCCCCTCCAGCAGAGAGAGGATAAGGATTTATTGATTTTTGCTAAGTGAATCAAAGTCAAATGCCACCTAAGGACGACCTTCAGAGAAACTTACTGAAGGCAAGATAAAGACATTTTTAGTGGCAAGGTCCTCCTTTGCCTATTTTGGCCTCACATACTAAACGTTAACATTTTTGCATTTCCCATATAATATTCCACAAGCATAACTAAATCAGTGAAGCAGTGAGACTTGGTACATATCAATTAAAATCAGTCCTTTTGCTTTTCATTCTAAATGTTTTGCGGACAAACAAGACTGCAGCAGCTGGAGCCAGTTACGGTGCCGGTTTTTTAGATTTTCCTTTAGCCCTCCTTTAGTGACCAGTTTACTTTTGAGCAGTAGGTCCCATATCCTGTAAATACCTCTGTTTCGCCTACCACACTTTATATTTCTGATACTTACCTTTCTGCCTAAAGGCAGGGTGATGTAAAGAAGGAATTAATGGGGACATCTCAGGAGCCAAAACTTAGCTTTGAGTCTTCCATGTAAAGATTACTGATTTTAAGAAGGGTGTTGTCGATTCAGGTTGCAAGAAAGGAAGAACTGTCTGACAGAGCTTGTGGGACAGATTCCCACAAGAGGTGGTGGACTCTCCTTCCTTGGAGGTTTTGTAGCAAAAGTTGGATGGCCCCTGTCATGTATGATCTAGTTGGGATTCCTGCATTGCAGGGGGTTGGACTAGATAACTCTCGGGGTCCCTGCCAACTCTATATTTCTATGATGCCAATTAAAAATGAGTGGGGCTGTAAAGGCCTGGGAGGTACCTTCCAGCTCTTACGCGTCTGTGATTTAAATGTTCCTCAATTTATTTTTCTCCCCTAGTAAAAATTTCAACGAAGAAGATTTTGCCATTGCTTTGAGGAAAAAACAATCAGCCTCCTGGGCCTTAAAATGGTATGCACTTCTTCATATTGATAGGCAGATGTTTTATGTAAGATTGGAAAGAACTATCATTTTCCTCCCAGGATCGTGATATTTGCTTGAAGTGGACATTAGCTTTTTGTCAAGTTCCTCTGGTTGATGATTGGGAACCATGCTGAGGTGCTTGTAAAGTGAGAATGTAGATATTTAAGGAAGCACTTAAAAAAAAATTAAGTGTGATGATACTTAACTAGTTTTCCCATTTAGCCATATTTCTGGATCATGCACTTCTGGCTCACAAGACTGGAGTGAGCTTTCCTATCATTGCATGTGCTGATTGTCTACATGTGGATAAAAGTGCTAAATGTTACTTTGTTCCCCATGGAGGATCGATGAGAGATAAGGTTAGTCCCCGAAGAATTCTGTCCTTATCTTCATGTAACTTGAGGAAACTCCACTGCATTTTAAAACTGATTTTTATGGAATTTGGAGAAAATCTGCAATGATAATGAGAAAAAGTGCATTAGGCAGATTTAGGAGCTAAAGAAAATTAGGAATGTCACTAGCCTTCACAGCTTATCAGGTTTGAACTACTGCAGCAAATTACCCAATTATTGATTTGCATATAGAAACCATAATATTCATAATGCCATTTTTTTTTTTTTAGTGTCAAGATTGGTGTGGATTATTTCAAAGAAGGCCGCCATGTGGATGCTATGAATGAATACAACAAGGCGCTGGAAATAGATGTGCAAAATGTTGAAGCCTTAGTAGCCCGTGGAGCTCTGTAAGTGTCTGTCTGATTTGTAGCTGGAATGCAGAATTTTAAATAATTTTATGAGCAAATTTAAAACATTTGTACTTAACAAGGTTTTTCCCCCCCTTCTAGGTATGCAACAAAAGGAAGCTTAAATAAAGCAATTGATGATTTTCAGGTTGCTCTAGAAAACTGTCCAACACACAGAAATGCCAGGAAATACCTTTGCCAAACACTTGTTGAACGGGGAGGACAGTAAGTGTTGCCTTGTAACTGGGCCAAACATATAAGCGTCTTTCATTTCCCCCCACAGTACTGTGTACTTACAGGATCCTTAGCCAAAGCTGTCATGCTCAGGGAAGTCAGTGCTTTATCCGACTCTCACACACATTCATTACCATCTCAAAGACAAAGGAGAGGTGGGAAAAGTTATCTGTGTCAACAAAATTTGCTATTTTAGAGGGCTGGGATTGAGGCACAGGCTCCTTTTGCTAATGTCACTATGTGGTTTGCCAGGAAAACCCAGTTCCAATCATACCCATCCCACCATACCTTGGCATCTACTTTTTTCATTGCTGTCCTTCCTACTATATAGTTGTGGGCATCTGCTGCATCTTGCATCCTAACCTTTGTTTTAAATGTAACTTCTTTTTATCATGCAAAATGCTGGATTCAGTTAGCAGAACTGTCATTTCACTGCCATCTCTTCCTAAGGATTTCTGAACTAAACCACACCTAGGAGACTCTTGATTATTTAGTGCAGTAACATGTCACACAATCACCTCTGCTATGAAATTTGTTATGCCTCGCTGTGCTCAGGTTCAACCCAATGGCATTTGCATGGCGGGAGGTACATGGGAACGTGTTCCCACATTGTTATAATGCTGATGGATTGATTGCAAAGCGTTTCTTAAGCATAAAGTGATCTCACTCTAAAAATGTAGCTGAGGTTAATTGTGGTAGTTAGAATACTTTACATGTTGTATAAAATCATCTGCCAGGTTAGAAGAGGAAGATAAGCTGTTGAATGCCGAGAGTTACTACAAGAAGGCTTTAAACATAGATGAGACCTTTCAAGAAGCTGAGGATGCCTTGTTGAAACTTCGTAAGCAGATGCAGGTGATTCTTTACTTTCTCTTAGTTGACTGAGGTAAATGCATCAAGAGGCATGCATTATTTTTTGTTCTTGCAAGCTTCCGTGGGTCATTTACTGGGAGCATGGTCGCAGCTATTAAACTGGATGTGTGTGGAGTTTCTGAACTGCTGCTAAGTCAGGAATGGGGGATGATTTGAGTGAAGAGGTAAAATATGGCACTGAAGCTAGATTCAAAATGCCTCAGTCAGATTAGTTCTGCCAACAGGACCTACCTGTATTGAGTAGTTAAGTGAACTTTCAGAGCAGTTATTCGGAAATGAGTGTTGTTGGAATTAAGCACGTTTCTGAAGCACGTGTATGCTTGGGATCAGATTGCTATGTTGGCACAGGAGGCTTACAAGAACTTGATTCCAGCGGAACCAAAATAAATCCTGCAAAAGAAAAGGTTGCCTTTTCTTTTGGCACTGGTGCCAATAACTTGGGATATTGATCCAGCAACTAGATTCAGCTTTCCTGCTCTGCCATGAGCTTGCTGATTACCTACAGCTGAATATAATTTTCAAAGATGCTTAACCTACAGGATTAGTTAGCATGCCCTCAAAGTTTGGTAATAAAAGTTTTCCAGATGAGATTTATTTATAGCGTGCATGTTTGAAACACATTGAGGGTCACTTTGTACGTGCCAGTATTGGGCTTTTCCCCGCTACACGCTGCCTCTCCTCCGTCATGCAGAGAAGAATACATGCAAAGCGGGATGCCATGTCTATTTTTACCGAGACATTTCCACATAACATGCCAGCAAAAAGCAGCCTGTAAATGGAAGCTTGGTAAAAATAGACTCTGTGTCCCCCTTCGTATATGCACCTCTCTCCCCTTGGTGGGGAGCATCCGACAGTGAGGGGGGAAATCTAAACAAGCACATGCAAAGTTGACTTCAGTTACTGCTGAGACTTAACAGTTGCCCTCCTGTAATACTGATGATATGTTTTTCTTCAATGCATTTTCCTCTGAACTGGAACTGTTGCTGCTGTGTCTGACCTCTGGTGCTGCTCATCAACAACCCATTGGAATATGATTACGTGTGTAAACCATGCATCAAACTGGGCTGTGATACGGTTGCCATATGGTTTGTATTCATACATGGCCTCTTCCAATTATGTTTTAATTTGGATCACGTTTTACGCAAAAATCCAAATAATGATTATTTCCTTGATGCCTCTGTATTTGGTTAATTCTGTATGGCCGACCACGTTGCTATTTTTCCATTTATGCCTTCTGAATTACGAATGTCATTGTATTGGGCAATGGATGCTAATTCCCATCTTGGTCCTTTTATTATTATTCTCTTTTAATGTATGGGTTTTAAACTGCAAATATGGCCCTTAATGCCATACCTGCTCATCTCAATGCTTAACATCCCATTTGAACACAATTATTTTGCCTTGAATACCTTTCTTTTTGGATCTGATACCTTGGGGTTGGTGTAAACTGTGTGAATATTGGGTGGAATTTGGGGGGGGGGGAACCTTGGGTCAACACTGGCTTGTTAATGGAATATTTTCAATGTTGGGATTCAAAAAAGAAATCTCTGGAAATGAGAGAGAAACAAGCTGCAAAAGAAGAGAGACAAAAAGAGAAGAAAATAGAAACAAGTGCAGAAAAACTGCGTAAGCTTTTAAAAGAAGAAAAAAGGTAACCTCCATTATATTCAACCTTCTATAGAGCCTTGTTGGTACTGTAAGTATAGTGAGGCATTCCTGGTTATTGGTGAGCTGATTTTGTGACGTGTGTGTGTGTGTCTTCCTTCTAGTGAAAAAAGCTAATGAGAACCTTCACAAGAGTTATTTCTTTTTTTAAAGTCTTAGGGAATAAATGAGGAAGATTAAAGCACCAAGTTCCTTTGTAATGACAGCTGAACTCTGAGGCATGGTTTTGAATGCCCTAAGCATTATTTAATTCACATTTCATAAGAGAACAGAATGGGTTGCTCTTAACCAGGTATTTAGCCATCTAGTCAGACTGCATTGTAGGGTTACAGCAATCAGTACACTATGAACAAGCCTGGACTTACAGTGGCTTGTATGGAATGAAACAAACCATGAAATCTGGGGTCATTTGTTTCCTTCTAGTGGTATTGGGGAGCAGCTAAGTGAGTGCAAGTCATTCACGCATGGTAACCCATTATGGCTTACTGTGACATGAACATGGACATTAAGGAATCTTAACGACAGAGGGTGGGGAAAATGTGACCTCTTGTTATATACAAAATATCTGGTTATAAGCAAGTCTTGTACTCTTTTGCATTGATGATACAGGATAATATATATAAGACAATGGAAAGAAAATTCCTTTGGCCTTACTCCTCTTTTTGTACCATTCACCATATGCAACCTTTTGTTTCCTGGAGCATACAATCCTTGGGAACCTGACAGAAATTAAACAGAAGTAACCTGTGCAGTCATTACACTCATGTGAAGAAGCAAAACATACCTTTCCCCATTTCAAATCTTTAGGCACCAGTATTGAATCACTCAATTTAGTCTTTCATAGGTAAAGCTGAATAACTGCCAAAATTGTTTATACAGTACCATAACTGTATATAGTACTTTAGAATAAACATAGCTCAATACTCTTGTAAGGTTACAGTCTATATTGCGACCCAGGTGAAGAAAGCAGAAAAGAGAAGGGGAAGTGACAAAAATAGTATGAGATGAATGTGAGGAAATAGAGTTTCACATATCAGAGCTTAAAGATTAAGGGGTTGAGGCAAAACTTTATTGGAAAAATATTAGTTTTGAGGAAGGGGGAACATAAGGCAAGGCAAGAAAGGAAGTGTATATGGTATCTAATGAGTGTTGGTAAGCAAAATCAGACACACTCTATCAACTGAACTTAATCCACTGTTTATTTTTATTTTTTAAGGGAGGGTAAAGCAATTCCTACAGCAGCTGCATGGTCTTCAAATACTGTTTTACATTTTAGTGCAGGCATCCCCAACCTTCGGCCCTCCAGATGTTTTGGACTACAATTCCCATCATCCCTGACCACTGGTCCTGTTAGCTAGGGATCATGAGAGTTGTAGGCCAAAACATCTGGAGGGCCGCAGGTTGGTGATGCCTGTTTTAGTGTTGCTACTTGGTGGGTAATTTTGGTCACCTTGATGAGATGAGTAATAGTCAAGCTTCTGAACCTGACTACCAGGAAATTTTTAAACCATAAAATGTATATAGTTCAACAGCTAAGTAGGAAATATTTGCCAAAAAATACTGCATTTTTAATGCTAACGGCATTACCTCATGGTTAATTAAAACTTTTAGGTTGAAGAAGAAAAAGAAAAGGTCAACTTCCTCCTCCTCCTGCAGTTCTTCATCAGATGAATCTGCCTCCTCCTCTTCCTCTTCCGATAACAAAAAGCGTAAGAAAAGGAATCGGAACAGGTCCGAGTCCTCACGCAGCTCTAAAAAGCACACATCTAGGAGTTTCTTACATCAGAGTAGGAAAGATGACTGCTACTCTCCTCCAGCCAATACCTCTGCTTCTTTCCTTAATCAAAAGCATGAAATGGAGAAACTGCTGGAGAGACAGGACAGGTTAATCTATCAAAAGACTGAGGTAAGAGAGAGAGACCACTCTCTATCAAGGACTTCTGCTGCTGAAGATATTTATGGAGGTAGGTCTGAAGATTCCAGAGAGTCCTACAGCAGTTCCAAGACTCAGGCAAATAGTAACACAACTGAAAAACAGGGTAAGTTAGATAGAGTTTCTTCTGATAGGAGGCATAGTACAGGTTCGTATCGTAGAAAGTCTGATGACAGGAACAAGATGAGATATTCAGGAAAATTAGAAAAAGAATCAAAGAAGGAGCATTATCAGAAGCACAGCCCAAGCCAGACAAAGTACTCCACATCTCCAACAGGGTCCGATTACTCAACAAAATCAGTTGAACACTACAACCGATATACTAGCCCATGGATAAATGAGCCTAGTAGGTACAGTGCTGACAACAGACCTGAATTGGCGTGGATTAAAGGTGAGAGAGAACCCAAGAGCAGGGAAAGGGAAACCACAAAAGCCAAGGAGCGAGATGAAGAAGCAACACTCAATGGTAAAGGACAGTCTGGAACTGGTGCTAAGAAACAACTGCCTCAGAATTTGGTCAACATATTTAATCAGATTGCTGAATTTGAGCGAGAAAAGGGAAGTAAACAGAAAAACCAGTGATTTTTTTAAAAAAAGGTGCAAGTATAGTTCAGCTTCTAATCACTTGATGAGTCTGTACTCTTAATGGGGAAAAATGGGGGGGGGTGTATTTCTGTTCCCTCTACTTGATATTGATTTAGGGAATGGCGAATATGCAAGAGTTACATCATATCTTTTTAAAAAAAAAATATTCTTTTGCTGTTTTGGATATTCATATGTGATAGCGTGATTGGCTGAGAAACTTTACTACTATTAAGACTGCCACCTGTGCTTAATTGGCATCTAAATTGCACTTTACAGAAGGAATATTTCCAAGGCATCAATGACTGTTAACTTTGTATTGTTAATAAAAACAAAAATGTGCCATGAGTGTGTAAATAGCCTGTCTTGCCATTAAATTTTTTATAAAACTTCCTTGGTTTTCTTTAATGTCTGTGGATCATCCAGTGGCTTTTTCACTTGAATCATTTTTGGGGGTGGGCCAAGAGGGGGCCTCTTAAGCAAGAAGACTTAGGAAAACTTCCCCAACGCTCTCAGAATCTTTAAGTGAAAGATGCTACTTAAGCTGAGTCATGAATAGAGGAAGTTTATTGAGACGGGTAGGGCAGGGGAGCACAGTTTGATATTGTTTTCTAAAGATTACCATTAGTTAAAGCTACAGAATCTTTAAAAAAACCTGAAGACATGTGAAACATTAAAGCCAGTCTTCTTAGGCTACTGAAATTATTAAATAACTTCATGTTCATTGAGGATATTTTAAAAAAACAACTTTTATTCTATTTTCCAGTAACTCAGCTTGTTTGATATAACCCAAAGTAAACAATGTTTAAATTACTTATCCACAAAGAAACTTGCAGTTTAGCAAATTAGTATTTCTAAATAGTAGGTAAACATTAAATCATTTATGTCTTTAAAAGCTCTGAGACATTCCCTGCAGTATAACACTGAAAGCTAATTGGGGCTTTTGCTACGGGAGGTTCCAGAAAAGCTGCTTTGGCTAGAAGGACGTGAAAAAGTATCTGCATTGGGACTCAAAGTCAGAGATACAACTTTAAGTTGAGCACCAGATGAAGCTGAACTCTTGGGGGACCTAGAAGACAAAAGGAAAGACGTCACACTATAAATATATCTTGGATATTGCAGAAAACAATACGATGTTGTAACATCCATATTAGCAGTGAAAAAAATCCTGTTTTGTTTTTTTTTTAATGTAAAGAGAAGTCCCTGCCTTGGTCCCTCCACTGAATCTTACATGATTATCTTAAGCAGTACAGGAAGATATTAATGAACCTCCCTGAGCACTTGTCCCAGCAGCAGGGGAAGAAGACAGGGTCTTCTCGGCGGTAAACTTGGCATGGTCTCCCCCATAAAGTACTCTTGGTGCTGTTCCCTATCTTTGCTACGCTTCTTGGCATGTGAGGTTCTTGCCTTTGCTACTGTCTGATGCCAGTGAGGCAGTGCTGCTCACTTTGCTTCCTAATCCTCTGCACTGCTACTTACTACCAAGAGGGAAGGGTATGGCACTAGGGAGTGAACAGCGGCAGGGCCAATCTGACACTCCTGCCACTACACCCACACCAAGCCCCCTGCTACCTTTCTCCCTTTTCTCTTGGTAGCCAAGAACCACGCATGGCAGGTGATCAATGCTGCTCTACCGGCCTGTACTACCTGATTCCAGAGTGTCTTCGGTGGATCCCTTCTCAGTACAGCAGTACCTCGGATTATGTACTTAATTCGTTCCGGAGGTCCGTTCGTAACCTGAAACTGTTCTTAACCTGAAGCACCACTTTAGCTAATAGGGCCTCGTGCTGCTGCCACGCCACCGGAGCACGATTTGTTCTCATCCGGAAGCAAAGTTCTTAACCTGAAGCGTATGTAACCTGAAGCGTATGTAACCCGAGGTACCACTGTACTTGCTGTGACTGTTGTGAGACCTTGCTCCAATCAGTCAAGACCCCCACCACCACCAAAAGGCGATGACCTCAGCACATGCTAAGAAACAGCTTATTGAAATGAGCTCAGTATGTTTAAATGCATGAAGCAACACTCCGAAAGCATTAGGCCAAGAATGGCCCCTTAAAGTCCATTTTACACCACATTCAAAAGGATCGTTGAAATAAGCTTATTTTTACTGCTATCAATTGCTTGTCACACATGGACCACCGCTTCCCATATGAACCGACCCAGACCCTGCAATCATAATCAAGCTCCTTCCTTCTTCATGTGCCCCCTCCATGAGAGGTCTGGAGAGTGGAAACATAAGAGCAGGCCTTTTCTGCAGTGGCTCCCTGTTTGTGGCATGCTCTCCCCTCTTGTGGCGTCATTATATATATTTAGGTGCCAGGTAAAAACTTTATAACCAGGCCTTTGGCCTTTATGTGTGGCCTTTTAGAAGTGGGTGGGATGTTTTTAATGTCCGCTCCCTGCCGTTTGGTTTTAAGTCGCTTTGGGTTGCCTTGGGAAAAATTAAGTGACTAACAAATTTCAATAATAATGGGTCTTCTCCAGCACTGAATATTGCCCTGTTTTCCTTTGCTGCTGCCTTTGAAGTCCATCCAAGGGGGAAAGTGTGCCAGATATTAGATGCTGTTGAGGGCCTAATTCAGGTGTAGGCAAACTCAGCCCCTCAGATGTTTTGGGACTACAATTCCCATCATCCCTGACCACTGGTCCTGTTAGCTAGGGAACATGGAAGTTGTAGTCCCAAAACATCTGGAGGGCCGAGTTTACCTATGCCTGGCCTAATTGTTTAATTAAATTTGTATACTGCTGTCAGGGAACTGCCATCGGAGCGGGAGGCGGAGAGGAGGCTCCCGGACGATGGAGGAGAGGGTCCTAGTAGGAGGAGGGATAGCCCATCCGCTGGGGAAGGTAATCAGCGTAACACCAGGGGAGAAGGGGAGGAGATAGAGGAATCAGAGAGGTGGCTCCAGGACTCTTCGCAGGAGACCAGTGGAGAGGGCACAAGTGCTCCTTTGCCCACACCCACCTTGCGCAGAAAGCTTTCGCGCAGGCAAAGGGGGAGGAGACTGGGCGTCAAACAGCTTTTATGTTGGAAGCGGTTTAAGAAACGCCCACTGACGGATTCTGCCAGCGACTGAGGCAGCCACGGATTAGAGGCTGTCCTGTCAGAAAGGGTTCAACCATGCAACCTAGCCATGAGTAAAGGCAACTTACGCACAAGCAATCCCTAGAACCATTACAACTGCCCTTCATCCAAAGATCTCAGGGGGGTTCACAGAATAATTAAAGCTCCTTTCCTTAGTACTCCATGAGGGTGATTTAAGTGTCATACTAGTGTGAATATGGTTGTATTTTGCTCTAGCCGAAAAAGTAAGCTCCATAAACACTGAACAACTGTTCTTTGGTCAAACGTCAGGACCAAAATTAAGTGGGGCTCCTTTTCAGTAGATCATCAAGTATTACTTGCTGTATTTAGTGACAGCTTGTGTGCAGGGTACCAGTAACAAATCAACTCTCCCCTTTATTCCCCACTGAAATTGTGAGTCACTGGTGCGTTTTCTTCCCAGCTCCTGCCAAGTGGTCACTCATGAAAGATTAGTTATACAGACCATTTCCCCCATCCTCTTTGGATGAATGTTGTGGTCACTATACAGTAACAAAGATTAAAACATTTTTATAATAGCACTTACATATTTGAAGAGGATGAGCTGTGAGGAGATGACCGAAAGCTAAGCCGAGAAGAAATCTGAAGCTGGAGAGAAGCCTAAAAAAAAAGGATTGTGGTATTAACCATTACTGGATATAAACAACCATACCAAGTTCATATTAGGATATTACTTTGAAATGGCCGTATTTTGTGGTATGGTTTTAAGGTCTGCAAGTCTCTGAAGGTTTTTGGTGGTGTTTTTTGGAAGCAGATTTATCAACACGAGAGAGTACCTGTTCAAAGTATCTCTGAAGTATTGTGTTCAAATCTGGATTTGATTCTGCAACTTCGTGCAGCATTGTATCAATTGATCTGCTGAACTCTTTTAATGAACGAAGTTCAATATCTTGTTCTTCTTGTGTTTCTGATTGAGTCCTCTTTAATGCTCGGACCTCTCTAGTTACTCGGGCCACCTTTTTAGACAGAAAAGTATTACAAGTATTGTTTAATCGATGCTGCTATGGTAACAATTAGATTTCATGTTAACAGATTTTATATAGTAAATATTTTAGCAGTAACGGACAATGTTTATCTCTTTTTTTTTATTGAAATTGAAACAATTCATTTAATAATGATAATGCTATCTTCATTTAAACTAACCTGTTTTGTGGCTCTTTCTAGTTTTGGCTTCTGGTCATCTATGTCTTTACTTAACTGCAAAGTTTGTGCTTCTTTCTCTCGTATTTTTTCTCTGCAGAGAGCCTCCTCTTTCAAAAGAGTATCAAGATTACCCTGCATGGTCTGGAGAAATACAAGTTTGTACATAAACCTGTTTTGAAGCCATTTTAAAAATCCATAACAATAAATAAATGCTACACAATAAAATAAAATATATATTGGCACATTCTTTCTTGAGTTGTAACTCAGATCTGTAAAATGAGAACAACAGTATGATATCACAGTTAGAAGAAAGCTCAAGGAACTAGTGATTTACTTGTTACTTCCTTTGTATTCCACCCTTGCAAATTTCTGGGTCATATACCAGGTAAGACATACTCCATAATACAAAAAGTACAAAGGGTAACACCATTAGTAGGGGCTGTGTAGTTTGGAACAATATGCCTTCCTCCGACTTCTACTCTCAAATGGCGTTGCTACTTCACATGTTTTAGAGGAGCCTCTATCTGTGTAATCAAATGCATAGGTGCAGTTTTATCACCAACAGCATCACCAGCACTGACTTCTGAGAGGGCCTGGTCCCTGTTTTGTGACACCCAACGCGTGGGCTGGAGGAAGAGGGTGCTGTCCCGATTTTCTCCTGCCGTAATATATAAAGCAATTTAAAATCTACACGACTTCAGAAGAACTGGTAAGAAAGACAGTGACAGTTGCAAAATCATTGAAAGCAAAAATACAGTGTATGAGGGGGTGAGGGGTGGAATGAATAAATACTCTTCATTGGATATCTGCACAGAATTTGCTTCATTCTATTCCTCCCTTTACACCTCTTCCTGTCCAATTGCAAAGCAAAGGTGGCACTTCACAGTGTGAGGAAGTGGATAGATATAAGAACAAAGTTGCTAGAAAAGTTTAAATTTGGATAAGGATTATAGAGTGGCTTAAAACTTAGCTTAAGTCAGAAGTTTCTTTACCTGTATATCTTCCTGGATTTCCTTGATCTGTCTTCTCTTGTATCTGTATTTCTCATCCGCAGCTCTTTTCTCGTTTTCCAGTTTCAGCTTCTCTTGGTGCTCCTCACCTATTAAAAATACAATTATTTATTGGTTGCCTTGCCTCTAGGCAACATACAGGAAAAAATACTTTTAAAACATCCAGTCTAGTCCAATACGGCTATTAAATAAATACAAGGAACCAACTACAGTAAACTAAGCAAGAGTTTTTAAAAGTGGCAAAAGTCCACACTGCTACAGGCACAATCAACTGTGAACATGATCAGAAACAGAAGTAGATGTTAAAGTCATGCACTAATTTTAAAATGTTTAAATTAATAAAGGTCTAGAACACTCATTTAGTGCTGGACTGTGGACAGGATATGCGTTCCAGCAAAGGAGGATGCATGAATTGCTTCCAGCATAACAAAACTGTTGCACTTCAAAACATTTAGTCTGCAATGAGATGTCAAAAGTGATCAGATCTACACAAATTCACAGTACCTTATACTAATCCGAATGACAATATTATGCAGTGTGCTTGACTGAAAAGTTTATGGGCTAATGCAGACCTAATGTGAGACATTGCTTAACCCTGGTTCAGTGTTGATTGTCGTCATAAGCTGGTTCGCACAACATAGTAAGTGAAACTGACTTGGGGAGACTATGACTCAGTGTGAATATGCTGGTTCCCCAATTGGTGCTTGTTCTTGCTTTGCTCCCCTCTGGCCCTTTCTAGGTTTGCTCTTGGTTGCAGCTTGTTCAGGGAGACCCTAACTGCAAATCAAAATTCAGATGACACACCATGTCTAAGGGTGGTAAAAGGGATTGTTGCAGAGCAAAGTATCTGTGAACTCCTGGGTCCATGGGAGTCTGCATGTTCAGTCTTGCTAAATCATAGCTTGGCTTACTGTGTTGTGTGAACCAGCTCTATGGGCAACTCAAATACAATTTTAATGCCTTATATAATAAATGCTAAAGAAGTTCCTCTCTTAAAACTGCCTAACATGGCAGTTTTTCAAAAATCCTCACAACTTATTAATGAAGATGGCATAATAATAAAGTAATAGAGCCAGCAGAGGGAGCAAAAGTTAACTGCAAATGCTTTCTCTGCCATCAAAACACTTTTAATATTCAGGCACAAATAAAAGGGGGAGATTTTAAAGTTCCAATTTAGTTTGTTTTCCAAACTAGTTTGTATTGTGGTATTATAGTCTGCTACACTTTCAGTGTAAGTAGCATAGCCTACTTGTGTTGTAATTAAACCTGCCTTTTATACTTAGGAAACGATTGCTTCTGAGAAAAAGGTACATCTGAAATCACTGGAAGGAACTATGTTGTTTAATGCAACCTGCATTTCAAGTCCCAATGATCCAACATCTTTTTAGGTGGCTCAAGCATTTCCAGCCCCAGGTGATGCAGTGAGGCTCATGGCTGTGCAAAGATTTGAACTCGGATCTTCTTCATCCATAACTTCACTGCATCACATAGAAAAGATTGCATGTTCTGAGCCTAGAAGGACTAAAAAAGCAAATTACATTGCAGTGTGTGTGGTAGAGCAGTTAGTAAAAAGAGTCCTTTCCTGATCTCCCTTTGCTCTTGGACTTTAGCCTTTTACCCTACTTACTTTTCTCTGTGACTGCCTTGAATGTGTCTCGATAGTTGCTGTTGCAGTTATTAAGCACATGCATAGTATTCTCTAGGGCAATACATTCTTTCTCAGCTAGCTGGATCTTTGCATCCAAATCATCTCCTTCACGCTGAAGATCTTCCTTTTCCTGGGCAGCCTTGAAAGAAGAAAAATCACTATTGACAGATTTCAGAATCTCAAGATTAATACCCAGTCCCCATCTGCCTTACACTGCAGTATTACACTTGGGTATTTATTAAAGAATCCATACCCTCCATCATTTTCCAATAAAAAGAGGGACGTCCTATTCAACAACAACAATTTTATTATTTATACCCCACCCATCTGACTGGATTGCCCCGGCCACTCTGCGCAACTTCCAACATATATAAAAACATAATGAAACATTAAACATTTTTTTAAAAACCTATACAGGGCTGCCTTCAGATGTCTTCTTAAGGTTGTATAGTTACTTATCTCCTTGGCTCGGGGGGTCACATAACTCCATACCCTCCAACATTTCTCTGATGAAAATAGGGACGTCGTAAGAAAAATTGGTACATTCTGGGATCAAATCAGAAACTGGGACAGCTTCTGTAAATCCCTGGAAAGTAGGGAGACTTGGAGGGTTTGTGAATCCTCTATCAGAAAGGGGTAAGTAGTTAAGCACAAGTGCATATTGTCTAATAACACCTCATAACACTGCTTGTTTTCAATCCTGGGTGAAAATCTGGACATATGCAAAGATTTCTAGGCTTGCGTGAATCAACAGCAAATGTGCTGAATATTTGACAAATGGCAATTCAACAGCAGGAAGGTTCTGTGAATCACCTGTGAAAATGTTTTACAGGGCCACCCAGCAACCCTGAGGTTTTCCACTAAAACTAGTCATACATCAGGTTAAAGTCGCTTCAGGTTGAGTGTTTTCAGGTTGCGCTCCGCGGCGACCCGGAAGTAACGGAAGGCGTTACTTCCAGGTTTCGCCGCTTGTGCATGCGCAGATGCTGAAAATGACATAATGCGCAGAAGCAGCAAATTGCGACACACGCAGACACGGGTTGCGTTCTGCTCTGGATGCGAACAGGGCTCCGGAATGGATCCCGTTCGCATCCATAGGTAGCACTGTACTGCCTGTCACCCCAAAAGACTCATGAAATGGTAGGGTGGGCATAGGTCACAGAACCTAAGGAGTGGGATAGGCTGCAGTTACTCAAGCTTTAATAGATACTTTTATTTTTCAAACCTATTCCAAGCCTAAATAATAAGAAGAGCAGCATGGGAACAAAGTGCAGCATACTTTCTTAAAAACAACTTTGCAGAAGGGCAGGCAAAAGTGGAGCTAAAACCCTATGAATAGTACCCAGCATGTTTTGAATGAGGTATGCAGGAAAAGTGTGTGAGGAAGCTATGAAAAAGCAGGGGGAGAGAATGTGCAACCTATTCAGTTCAAAAGAATGCCTAAAACAGCTGGATAAATCAGAGTTCAGTTAAATGGGGAAGGGGCTGCTAACAAGCCCTAAGTGTAGGTGAGAGCCAGTGTGGTGTAGTGGTTAAGAGTGGTGGACTCGTAATCTGGTGAACCGGGTTCGCGTCTCCGCTCCTCCACATGCAGCTGCTGGGTGACCTTAGGCTAGTCACACTTCTTTGAAGTCTCTCAGCCCCACTCACCTCACAGAGTGTTTGTTGTGGGGGAGGAAGGGAAAGGAGAATGTTAGCCGCTTTGAGACTCCTTTGGGTAGTGATAAAGCGGGATATCAAATCCAAACTCTTCTAGGTATATGGTCAGAAGTGGCCAATGAAGAAATTTTATCTGACCCCAGTCTACCAACTTTGGATCAGGACCCAATGAAAAGGTTGATCCAAGGGGAGGGGCGGAGTGATGGAGATTTTGTTATGGTTCTTAACTTTTGAAAAAGAATAAACACATTTAGTCCCCCCCACAAGCCTTTTCTGAGACACCACGCACATGGTAACATGAAACCTCTCTCAAGGTTTTGACCACAGACTCCTCTTATAAAGCAACACCCTTACTGTTAAATGGCACTGAAATTGTAACGTGCCCTGCCCACCAGTGGAAAGATTAGACTGAATGGCAACACACACTTCTGCTTCCGAGGCCAATGTCAAAAGTGCCACATTTTCCTTCTTCAATAATAAGTGTAGTCAGAAATACTACAAAAAGTTGTTTGGCCCACCTCCCTGTCTATTCCTTCTGATTTTGAAGATGGTTGTGGATATTTTCTCTCATTTACCCTTGGGATGATTGCACAATCCCTTGAATTCATGAGATTACTTCAGTGATCTCTATGTAGAAGTGGCAGATCAGGAAGTTATGAACCAACCCATAGTACAATCTCACGCTGGATAGATGCAGGATAGCCAGTAATGAAAACAGCAGAGATTGGAGATGAAGTATGGATAATTTGACACGCTCATGGGCAGCATCCGAGCTGGAAGGTTACCTTGATGACGTAATAAGTGTGTGTTTTCTCCTCTTCTCCTTCTGGGGGCATCATGACAACGGTAATGATTTCATATCTGCTCTTCAATTTTTCAATTTTACCCAGTCGCTCATGAAACTCAGAACTGATTTGAGAAGAATAGGAGAAACTGACTAACAGGTTTGAAAGAAAATCATTTAACTCTTGGTCATAAATATGTGAGAGGACGTTTCCTAAGAAATCAGGTACACCTTTTGGCCTTTTGGGGGTACAGGGAATTGACCTGAAGGTAATTATTATTTTATTATGTTTTGCTTTTATTACTTGCTTTATACAAAAGAAAACTCAAAGCAACTTTACAGCAAAATAAAATACAAGCAAGTAAAAGCAAGTAAAAGCAATTAAACAAAACCATACAATACAAATCTAAATTGTTCAACCAACAGTAAGAAAAACAAGTCCTACTATATCCCATTGAAGGATGAGCAGCACAGTAGAGGCTAACGTAAGCACCAAAAGCCTAGGTAAATAAATTTTTCTTAGCCTATGATGGTGCCAGGTGCATTTCCCTGAGGAGAGCATTCCACAAAGATCCTCCTTTCCAATCAGTAAAGGGAAAAGGCTATTAAACCTACAGGCCCATCCATGTCCATAGAACCTATGGACAGTGCTGAAGGTTAGAGGGGAAAGCCTTTGTGCATCACTGAGATTGGGTTTCCCAACAGTCCCTCCTACCCAGACCATGGAGCTACCACGGACATATGTGATCCTTTCTTTGAAATGTCTTTTTGATTTCCCTGTGACTGCCAAGTAAGAGCAGGGCGACAAACTACATACAAATGTATGCACAAAATCCTGGCAGTCAGCTCATCTAGTGAGAAGCCGCTTTGAGAGGAGATGGTTTGGGGCAGAGAACTGTCCGATTTCAAAGCTACTTCTCTTTTGTTAAATTTAACAATTGCAGATTGAGATGAAGTCTGTGCTGCCTTGGTAAAAGACTTCCACTGCTACCCATCTAGATGCATCCTTGGGGGACCTCTTCCCTTTAGTGAGACTGTGTGTGAACCCTATAGCAGAGTGGATGCTGTTGCTATTAAAAACAGACAACACAGTACTTAGGCTAGGGGTATACCCATCTATTCTAGTTGCTGCTGGTACCCAGTCCTCCCGACTCACAGTTGTCTCAAATCCCCACACGCAGAAGGAGACAAATTCAACATTACATTGCAAATTCCTGCATCGTGGGGAGCCGCCATCCAAGGAACCTTACCCAAATATTTAAAGGTTTGGCATTTCAGTCTTACAGCTGCAGAAGCTGCCCCCTGCTGATTGTATCTTAATATTGCCACTGCTCAGAGAGAATAAGCAACAGCAGGAAGCAACCCCAAATCAAATTATATGCAAGTGCCAATTAGTCATCTAATTATCACAGGAAAAACACACAGAGCCTGCCTGCTTGGCGAGGGGTTAAGCTCCAGTCACACTAAATCACTCTAATTTCCTATTGCGTGGGCTGTGGATGGAAGGAGGAGAAGGGGAAAAAGGGCTGCCAAATCAGCTGGTTGAGTGTTCATTTCCCACTTGGCTTTAACCACCCGCTGCACAAAGATTCTTACTTCCCGATTTCTTAAAGCTGTAGAAAACAGGCCCTTGCAGCTTGTATCTTAGTTTCTGTAACTGACTGTAGCTAGCCTTGATTGGGCCCTTTGCTGATTTACATTTTTATAGAAAGGTAGGGTGCAAATGCGATAAACAAGCACGCAAGCAGGCATAAAAGCAGGCTCCTAGTAACAGAACCCTGCCTGAGAATAAGTATTGAGTGTGTTTGCTTCTGTCTAGAATTCCTGTACAAGGAAATTTAGAAGCAGCAAAGTACAGTGGTGCCCCGCAAGACGAATGCCCCGCAAGACGGAAAACCCGCAAGACGAAAGGGTTTTCCGTCTGCAGAGGCACTTCGCAAGACGAATTTCCCTATGGGCTTGCTTCGCAAGACGAAAAATGACGGGAAAATTTTTTTTTTGCTCCAAAACCCCTTATTTTGAATCGCTAAGCTGCTAAAAGCATTTTTGCAGCAAAACCGCTAATCTCCCAAGTGTTTAAAAGCCGTTTTTAGCCCTTTTTTAGCCAATAGCGCTAATAGCGCTACTCCGTCAATGGGCTTGCTTCGCAAGACGAAAAGACCCGCGGAACGGATTCTTTTCGTCTTGCGAGGCACCACTGTAATAGCAATTCCTGACAACCAATCACACAGGTACATCAGTAATTAGCTAACTACCAAGGCTGAGAAAGGCAGCAAGTATAAAGTTGGTCTTCCAAAGTGATTCCTTCAATATCATATGTTTCCTTGAAAAGAGAAATCCATTCCCACCTCCACGCAGCACATAGGGCAAATACCTCAAAGTCTGACGCTCCTGCTCTATTATCCTTATCTGTGTCTCAATCATTGCCTTATGAACTTTGATATCTGCAGTTCTTTCTTCCATTGCCGTTTGAAGTTGCTGCTTCCGTTTTTCCAGGGAAAGAACTTGCTCTGCCTTGTTGTACAGGGTATCTCTTACACGTTTCAGCTCCAGTTTCAGGAGGTTATCTTCAATCAACATATCCTTTAGTTGGCAAAAGAAAAAGAATATTCGGCACTAAATCCAAAGCCTCCTGAGATGTAACTTTTTTTTTTTAATAGTTTGGTTTCCAAACTTGTGACACGTCAATTTAGGTATACCCAAGGGCCATGGACAGTCTGTCAGTGCAAAGAACCCAATAATCTGTGTGGATCAGCATTATAATAATTATTTTTATTTATACCTGCTTATCTGCTCTGGCTTTTTTTAGTAGCTTCTCTGATTTTTCAGTGAAAAGATTTAGCTCGTCTACTCTGGTTGTCAAGCCAGCCATTTCTTCTCCAGTCTTAGTCATAGCCAGCTTGATAAAATGGATGTCATTCTGAAAGAAAGAAAAAAAGAGTTGCTTTTAGTTTGGTCATAAATACTGTTTTGTTATCAGTAGAGCCTTGCCACATCCCAGATTCTTACCTGAGCAAAATGTATTTAGGTCTCAGGCATCTGAGGTTACATTTAAACCCCTTCCTTCTTCCAAGAAGCCCAGAAACATGGGTGACATCTACTGATGTCCATCTGCTTGCATAACAGAAACCTACTACCACAACAAGATGTCTAGTTTCTCTTTTCCCCACTCCAGCACTCCCCAAGCACCCCCAAAATCTGCTTCAAATGGTTCCTGATCCTCTAGAAAAGAGGAAAGAGAAGTGTGCAAGGATGCCTGCTCATACTATATTAGACCTCCCCCTATAGAACTGGCATTCCCAACCCACACCTCTGTCCTGATATTGGCTGAGGACAAATGTGCTTAGTTCCAAACAATGAGTTACATTAGACCATTATGTGGGCTATAAATTAATCACCGCTGTAGGTGCAATCCCATGAGATGAAAAGCCATACTACCTGGAGTTTCTTCTGCTGTGCTTGTAGAGTATTGTATGTTTGTTTCTTTTCTTCTGCTATCTTCGAAAGTTCAGCAACTTTTGCTTCTAAAACTTGCTTCTCATCTGTGTTAAGCTCCCCATGCAAGCGTGACAGCCTTCTCTCAACTTGCTGTATGTAAAAATCCTGTTAAAAATATTTTAGGCAAGAAATAAAATGAACAGAGAGGCTGAAAAGCAAACAATTAGAGTCATTTCTATACATGCTAAAACATTAACACAAAAAAATTAGCTGTAGGACAGGCACCTAATTAAGTAATTGTTCCTGTACAATTGTTTCAGGCCTATAGGCCTTCTCATTTGTAGACTGTCTTAAAATGGATGGTGTGCAATGCTGGCTCCCAAGTAATCTTCTAAAAATATAACAAAGAGTCCCCAACCCAGAGAGAGTCTGCTTTAGGGAGGCTTACAGCTGAGTAGCAATCTTACCACTACCAGTAGATGCTGATAAAAAGGGGTAAATTTTCAAAGTGGTGCATAGGAGTTATGCATACAAATCCCATTAACAAATAACAGGATTTGGGCATGTTCATCTCTTGTATCGCTTCAAAAATTTACCCTGAAGCAGCCATGGTTCAGAGGAGCCATAGCAAAAAGCTGATTTGGAACTCATACAATCCCATTCCAAACATATTTACTTGGAAGTAAATGGAATTAGTCTCCAAGTAAATGGATTTTTTTTTTCCTTTTTAGAAATAGATTCCTCTAATATCAATGACACTTACTATCAGATAAATATATTTTATAACTGAAGGATAAAACAATAACTTTATTAACTCTGAACTCAAATAAATATTCTCTTACTTAATACTGTATTTTGCAAACACTTCTGATTTAGATTTTGTCAGAACTACACAATGAAAATATACACACAATTATATGTATGTCAGTGAAAGGCTTAAAATGATTTCTTGACCATTTTTGGCTTCTGCCATCATCAACAGCACAGCTGGGTTTCAAATCACGAAGTCTAGGAGACTGTGCTAAGAAAGGAGAAATTTATCAGGAAGGGGACACCTGTCAAAAGTGAATGTTTAAGAATTAGGAGTGCTCAGCCCATGGTGTTCTCCCAGTTCTTAAATGTCTACCTCTGCTTTCCCGTTCTTTTTAAAAACCCTCTCTTGCAGCAGATGTCCCTTTGCTGACACACACACACAGACACACAGACACAAAACTTGTTATCCCTTACCTGCTTATACATGAGTTCTTGTTGTTTGAGTGTCTCAGCATCCACCCGGCATAAGCGACTGTGTAGGTTTTTCAGCTGTCCTTTGCGTCCATCTATTTCAGCTGAGCAACACTTCTCCTTGTCTTTAAGTTTCTGCAGCTCCTTAATTCTTTTGAACTGTTTGTCTCGCAGATGTTGTTCCAGTGCCTCTCTCTCCTAATGGTGTTAAAAACGTTCAAAAGGTGAATGCTGTGCTGTCTGTTGCTTTATCAATCTTTCCAATTCCAAGGTTGCTTCCAGGTGACCAATTTGTTTGTAGAATGTTTGCATGGAGGTTATATGACACTCGCTATTTATTAAGCATTCATTCTGAATCCTACCAGTGAAACAGTGATAACCAGAAAGCACCCTAAGAATGTAAATGACTACACAAGGATGCACTTTTAAGTTTAACCAGAGTTAAGATTAGTTACCTTGGATGGGTCTGTCCCTCTTTGGGATATGCACCTATTCTGCTCTGGCACCCAGGCCACCCCTTACCTGACACCTCCATCTTGCCTCTCCCTCTTCTTTCTAGAGATAGACCATTCCCACTCTCACTCCCACTATAACTTGTTGCAAAGTGTCACCTGAAAGACAACCACTCAGACAATTCTATCTCTCTCATCTACCTAAAGGGCAGACCACTATGTCCCTAAGAAAATAAGTTTTAACTTATTCATCCACTGATCTACCAAACACCGTTAGAAATTACCATAACTGAACACAAAAATATAATTCACTTTGACTGAAATGAGATCTCATTCTTTCTAAATGATTAAGATCTTAATTCGGATGTTTTAATAACACATAGCGATCCTAAAACATACAGTGTTCAATAAGATTCAGTCCCAGCAACACTGCTTTCCTACAAGGGAGACTGGGGCAGCCAGTGAGGAACAGAAGCTCAAGTGGAAAGAAAGCAATTTTGAGTGCATTATTCCCTGCCCATATCTTTTCACCATGAATTAATAGATGTGGCAAATAGACATGCATGGCTAATTTTGATGGAAAGCGTACTTATGACTAACACATTACAGACATTGTTCATCCTAGTTAAACTATCACCCCTCAGCTGTGGAACTGCTATGCTCTCGGGTTATCCACTTCCTGTGTAAGGAAAAAAGCACTGCACATGGTTTAGCTGCCCTCCTAAGAATATTACGGATAATCTCTTGCAGTCTGCAGTCAGGTTGTTTCATTTCAGTGCTTTCAGGTTCTCGGCCTTATTGTTATTTTAATTCAACTACTATTAATCCACATTTAGAAAATTCTAGACTTAAGTTCAAAGAAGAATTTAAAGTGCTTCTTGTTGAATTATGAAGTCACTTGAGGTCTAGTGTTATAGTATCATATGCCAAAAAATTAGCATTTAGAATAGAGCACAGTCCAGTGTCACAAACCGGTCCATGTTGTCTCACCAATACTACAAAATCAGTACCATTATGCAAAAATAGCCATTTTGGAAGACTGTCTGCTAAGCTTAAGGAGTGGAGACAACTGAGCTGTGTTCCCATCTTAAGTAATTTCAATAAAATATTTTGTCAGTGCTAGCAAGGGCACTAATCTACCTCTTGTGTCTATACAGATTGTTGATACTCAAGTTCCTTATGAAGATTCTGGGACAGCTCAGCCAGTAGCACATAAAACTCTTAATCTCAGGGTCATTGAGTTTGAGCCCCACATTGGACTAAAGATTCCTGCATTGCAGGGGGTTGGATTGGATGACCCTTGTGGTCCCTTCCAACTCTATAATTGTATGATTTTATAACAGGCATTGATTGTGAGCCTCTTAGACCAGAAATAATATCATCCAGAATGTTAAAGCTTCGCACAACTGAATAGTGATTAAAATACTGTTCATTTTTACCTTTCATGCTTCGTATGAACAGTTCCTGTAAGGATCATTATTATAGGTTTTCCTTAAATTCCTTATAAAAAAAAATCCCATGTGGAAATAATGACAGACGTTCCTTACATCCTCTGTGATTCATTGCGTGATTCAAGGATTTTTGCTTTTGTGGTGCTGGTTATAACATTTGAGTTCCTTCACCTTAGAACTGTTGATTCTCTTTCCTCTGTGAATCTCATTCTCAATTCAGTCAAAACACATTTGTCTGGCATACACCTGATCTTACAGGTTTTCATCTCAAAATTTCTTATATGTTTATCTCAGTTCTTAATGGAAGTTCAAAGTATTGCGGAAATGATTAATCAGATAGAGCTCACATAGACAACAAATATTTCTATAAAAACTGAAACCAAATTGTCGAAGGTATCCATGTCCAATGGCACTTTGACAAACTGCTGGTAACAGTGAAAGAAAGTATGCTTTTTATATATATTTGCTTTTACCTTGACACTTTTCTCTTTCTCTTTCAGGAGCTCTTCCATTCTGGCTGCTTTTTCTTCTAAAGTAAGTGCTTGGTTTGTCACATATTTCAGTTTACTCGCAAGACTGTCATTCTGGTCCTTTATCACGTTTAGCCTGAGCACAGATTTATGGGGTGAGAAGGAAAGTTACATATAATTTTCAAAAGAGAAAACTGGAGCTAATATCCCTAACCCTCAAATTAATATAAACTACATGTAACTCTAAGAAATGTAATTTGCTATTTAGGACCTCTAACAACTTACTTAGTAAGGAGCCCAAATTTCAGCCATTGTTTTGATATAAAGACAAAATAAATCAGATAGTTTCATTACACTTAACAGCTTATCACATATTAAGATATGAATCAGGAAACACCTTTAAAGCTTTATCAAAAATGGGATTGGGAATTTCCTGGGCAACTCTCACACTTTTCCAGAATGTAGAAGAGAATGGATGGAATACTGTACCATTCTGAGAGAATCTACAGATTGGTATGGAAAAGAGAAGACAAGATAATAAATTCTAGCTGGGGAGGTAGGGGAGACAATGTTTAGCATCCAGGTAATACAGCACCTTGCCCTAAACTATGCTCCAAGTCCCGAAGTTTCCCTAAGTCTTAAAAAAAAAACCCTAGCTAACAAAAAATGGTTCAGTAAATGTTAATAGCCATATTTGTGAATCTGCCCATGCCATCGCTTTTCATCATTGTGTAAAGTATCTATTCTTCTAGTACTTATTACAAAAATATTTTTAAAATAACTATAGCAGTCATCTCACCATTTATAATGCCTACCTTAAAGTTTTCTCCTGGATTTCCTTTTTAAGGTTAGCTACATTGATCCTCATCGCTTCTAACTCAGAAGCAGTTCCATCCACAGTAGCTTTCAAGGTATCCAGCTAATGGTTAGGTTTCATGAATATTGAAAACATAAGTGTTTATTCAGAGTACTGTGGTCATTTTGAAATCATAGCTGTCAGGCAGCCCACCAACTTCCCACATTTGTGCTGTAACACAGATTTTGTATTTCTAACACAGATTTTATTTTTTTATTACTAACATCTAACTATTACAAGGGACGTGGGTGGCGCTGTGGGTTAAACCACAGAGCCTAGGACTTGCTGATCAGAAGGTCAGCGGTTCAAATCCCCGCGACAGGGGTGAGCTCCTGTTGCTCGGTCCCTGCTCCTGCCAACCTAGCAGTTCGAAAGCACGTCAAAGTGCAAGTAGATAAATAGGTACCGCTCCGGTGGGAAGGTAAACGGCGTTTCTGTGTGCTGCTCTGGTTCACCAGAAGCGGCTTAGTCGTGCGGGCCACATGACCCGGAAACTGTACGCCGGCTCCCTCGGCCAATAAAGCGAGATGAGTGCCGCAACCCCAGAGTCGGTCATGACTGGACCTAATGGTCAGGGGTCCCCTTTACCTAACTATTACAAATATTACTCTGATAAAGAAAACCTGCATTTCTGTAATGCAAACATTCCCAATTTTAGGTGCGCACCCCTTGTTTTCATACCTTTTTACTTTAAATTTTATGTATATTTCTCTGTGAACTTCCTATCAAAAACATTGTTGAAATGAAAGAGTGTACAGTATTGGTTTTTTTCTCAGTTTATGCTACTTGATTGTGAAGTGCAGTTTGGCTGGAATAAACACAGAATTCACTTCACTAGGCCACAAATGTTGAACTTAGGATCTGGGTGACTCAAGTTCAAATAGGTGTTAAGCCACAAACTCACGTGGTTGCCAAGCCACAGTTTCCCATATTGAAAATGGAAAATATTGATGATGTTTAGAACAAGACTGAAGTACTGGAGGGAAAGATAAACCTTTTACAGAATTGGGACTTCTAGAAGTTAATAACAGCCATAGTAAAAATGATAAATTCTAAAATTTGGGGCTAGATTTTATAGCCATGTGGGATTTTAGTTACGTGCATAAAATTAATTTGAAAGGTGAAACGAGAGAATAAACCTACTACTTCAGTTGACAAAAGATGTAAAGTTGACAAAGCATCATGGGCATTTTTACAGCGTTCCCAATTCAAATGCCAATGCTCAAAGTCTGAACCCCTGGACAAATGCCACATATGTATAAATATCCCTTACATGCACTGACCATAACAAGTTTTGCTTATAACTTCTTCTGATGAATCTGTTAGTAAACATCAGACATAATGGGACTATCAGTTCTAGAAAGGTGTCTTCATTTTGCTGCGCTTTAACTTTCTCAAGTTTACAGCATATTTCTGCTATGACAGCATGGGCAGACATTTTGTTCCAAAGTGACGTTCCAAACTGAAAAAGATTAAAGTCTCCATACTATATATGATGTTAAAATTACCTCATCCTGTAACTGATTTCGATTGGCCTCCTCTTTTTGGTAATCTAGCCTCAGTTTGGTAGCTAGCCGATCAGCCACGGCGATTCTCTTCTCGTACTCCATGTTATTACCGCTCTCATTTGCCAAAAACTGAACCTTGTCTTTAAGCAAACTTTCCTTTGCACGGATTGCCCGCCTTGCCTGTGCTAAAAGCTAGGCACAGAAAAATATACAAATCAGTTGTAACCATGCTGCTGGATCAACAAACCAAGAACCGCAAAATATGTTAGTTAAATTTGTTGTTCAGGGGACTGTTTGTTTTGTTTTCTTGCTTTAACAGTTAATGGTGGGAAAACCCAATTATATACTGTATTGGTACAAATATAGTCCACATTTCCCCCCAAATCTGGCTTGCATAAAACCTGAGTACAGTCTTTAGTTGTGCGCTAATAGGTAGAGAAGGTGTGATTTAGGATGAGGCCTCAGGAACCACAGAGAGATTTAGTAATTTTAGTAAAAAGATCACCTGCCCTTCTCAATAGGTGGCATTGGTTGCCCAGTATTATTCTGTGTGAGACGAGTCTAGAGGTTGCATGTGTTTTTAAAATTGTGCCAGAGATTTATGACATTTTTTTCCTTCCAAAGAGAACTCATTTTACGAGTGCGGTCTATATTTTGGGGTGGCTTACATTCAGACCAATATGATAAAGCTCATACGACATTCAGCTCTTTGGGAAATGGAAGCCCAGATGAAATTACGTATCTTAAGAGGTCAAAAAGCCAGAAAATAGTTTACCAAGGCACACTTATCTATTTCTTGATCTCTTTTCTGCATTTGTTCTATGGTGCTCTCCCACTGCCTGATAAGTTCTTGCCTTTCATGATGAACCCTGCGGAAATCTTCAGCTGTTTTATCCAGCTCTATCTGTAAAGAGAAGTGGAAACTAATAACAATGTATACCAGGTATAAGAAGCACTTGAAGTATTACTGCAAAACCCGTTCTCCAGTGGACAAACCTGAGCAGCCAAGGTTTCCGTAAGCTCATTGTCAAGAATTCTGCGTCTGTTATTACACTGTACAGTCAGCATTTCGATCTGTAGAGTTAACATCTGAAAAGATAATGAAACATACTTTTAAAAATACTGAACTCTAATTATAAAATAGTTAGAAGTTAATAAAGCATTACCACTGCCATGTTTTCAGAAAACCTCAGGTCATAAAATCCTAAGGCTAGGAAGGGCTCATCTACTTATCTGGACCATCTACTTATAACTCCATTGGAAGTATCCAATGTGGCTGTTTTGCTCATGCAACAGAATACCACTTTGCACAACCAAACCTCTTCTCCTCCATTCTGCACCCACCCCTCATAATCCACTCCAGATTTTCACATTAGATATCGTCTTATTTTGTTGTAAAATGCCGTTAATAAAGAAATAATAGTTGCAAACATCCATGTTCCGCATCTCATGTCTTAGTACAGCACTACGCCTCTTTCCCATCCAACCAGATGCTGCAAGTAATATGGACTTGCGGGGCTGGGGGTGTTACACGTGAACTTTAAATAAAATATATACATACTTGCAATTTGCCATCATCTTGCTGTGCATACTTCTGGATTGCAACTGCATCATTGTCTTTGCGTGCAGATTCTTCTAACCAAGCCTCCAAAGCTTGTTGGTCCCAGTTCATTTGGCATCTTAAGGCTTCCAGCTTCTGAGTCACTTTGAAAATATTGTTCTAATATAGTAGGAATGAAAAAGGGGGGGGGGGAGGAGATGTAATAAAAAAATCATACAATACCATATTTTTATCAGCCCAACAAACAACTATGCTATGGCTAACTTGAGGCTGCTTACCTGTGGAAAATATTGAGTTTAAATACTGTCAGAATCTGTTTTGTGTATCTCTTGGTTATCTGCCTTTCCCCCCTCCAGTAATCTGAAATCCTACTCTGAAGACTAGTCTGAAGACACTGAGTTACAGTAGATGGGAGTGATGGGCCCGAATAAATAAAAACAGGTTGTATTTATAACAGAGGGCTATGACTAACTCATCACGTTGAAAGGACTTTAATTCACATGACTACTTCCAAGAAAGGTAAGGGGACAGACTAGCTGCTTCCAAATCTTTCCTATATATGTGTATTTGTGCCAGACATGATGGGACAGTCACATGTGTTTTAAACATGTATCTACTCTGTTCATATAAAAACCAGAACTAGAAGTAGATCTACTACTTTACAGCAAAAGAGGTGAGTGGAGAAGGGAACAAAAGCAATCCCCTTTTCCAACCTTACTTCTATATTGCTTTAAACATTTTTTCTCTTTATCCAACTAGTTTCCGGCCCTGGAGCTGGCATGGGGAAATTGCATAAAAGCAGAGACACACCTAGCACAGCTGACATGTCACTCTACTTTGACCCTTTTGGAGGAGATAAAAATGATTATTATCATTGCTGGGATCCAAAGACTTATTTTGACACTTCTTACTTCTTCTGCAAGGGGACGCGGGTGGCACTGTGGGTTAAACCACAGAGCCTAGGACTTGCCGATCAGAAGGTTGGCGGTTCGAATCCCCGCAACGGGGTGAGCTCCCGTTGCTCAGTCCCTGCTCCTGCCAACCTAGCAGTTCGAAAGCATGTCAAAGTGCAAGTAGATAAACAGGTACCGCTCCGGCGGGAAGGTAAATGGTGTTTCCCTGCGCTGCTCTGGTTCACCAGAAGCAGCTTAGGCATGCTGGCCACATGATCCGGAAGCTGTACACCAGCTCCCTCAGCCAATAAAGCGAGGTGAGTGCTGCAACCCCAGAGTCGGTCACGACTGGACCTAATAATCAGGGGTCCCTTTACCTTTACCTTACTTCTTCTGCAAGTTCAGTGGAATTGTACACAGTGGATTCTCATGCCATATGAGAAAACATCAGTACAGCATACCAATAATATGCATAAAACCATGTTACTACAAATCCATGCCAAACACCAACTATTATTGAGGGAGCAATCCTATGCAGAAGAAACTCACATAAAGCAAGCCTGGGAAAATAATGCAGCATAAAGTTACACCAGATCTAAACCTCATCTGGCAGCAGGCCTGTTGCTGCTTTGCCTAAGCGTGGCAGAGGGAAAACAAGCCTTTAAAATAGTGTTCTGTGCTGGGTTGCCAAGGTAGGTGACCAAGATGAATGGGTTTAGGATGCAGATGAATTCCTCCCTCTCTGGTCCCACTTCTGCCACGCCTCTGAACGCCATTTGAGGAATTTACACTGGCCTCCAGTTACCCAGCTTTGGCTCAGTTGGGATGAACAAGTTATGTAGGCCTATCTTTGGCTAAGCCTCTGAATTCATTGCTGTGCTGCTGGGAAGGACAAGCCCCTCTTGGAATGTTAATACTGTGAACTCCCCCTCCATTGAAGGCTTCAGGTGTAAATATGTGTGAATAAACCATATTTCTAAGACGCACAAACTCTGCTGTGCCTCATTTTTCCAAGGAATCAAAAACCCTGGTTAAGTCGAAGAACCCAGAATCTCTTGCTACTGCTCGGCAAAGATTAGGGTGGCCTGTAACAATATTTACTTACTTCATTTATGAGTTACACCTCATAAAACATCCCAAAGCGATTCAACAATAGCCCAATATGAGTGCCTCAATAAGAGACTGCTTCTTATTAAGTACAGTTTTGCCCCAAGTAAACAGTTCCTGGAAAATCGAGTGTTAAGCAGGGACAGGCTGTAGATAAGCAATAGAGAACATGTTTTGCATGCCCAAGGTCCCAGATTCAATCCCAAACATTTCCTGCCAGTCAAAGATGTTAAATTATTTTTGTATGCCACAACTGCTGCTCGTATTTTGTTAGCTAAAAAGTGGAAAACCCAAGAATTACCAACAATAGAAGAATGGCAGATGAAGATGATGGATTTTTCGGAGCTAGCCGACCTAACTAGAAGAGTCCGCGACCAGAAGGAGGAGGAATATCAGGAAGAATGGAATAAATTTAATGATTATTTAGTTAAATTTGTTAAGTTAAACAAACCGGAAATAGTTTGCAGATACTTAATGGGCTTAGGATTTTATTTATGTTAAGTGATGAATTAATATGTTTAATTCTATAAGGTGAAGATTTAAGGATGTTAATGTTTAAGTTAAATTTCATAAAAATCGGGATTTGGATAACCGTTAAAAGGATATGCAATGAAATTCAACCAAGGGGAAGCGAGGAAGTCACTTAACAAAGTTAATAACTGTAATTTTCAATAAGTCTATGATTTATGTTTGCTATGTTTGTTTGTCTTGTGTGTTTGTTTGTTTGTTTATAATATTGTGAAAACCAATAAATTGGGGGGGGGACAACAAACATTTCCTGCCAGTCACTGTAAACAGAACTGAGCTAGATGAACTAAATGTCTGACAACTTTTTAAGTTTCAAATCAACCATGTTAAAGTGACCAAACCAAGACAGTAGTTCAGATAACCACTTCCACATTGTACCCTAATCTTGCATTAAAAACCTTAAATACTTGGATCATTAAAATACTTTAGGAGGGAATGCTGCAATAAAACAGTATGAATATCAAAACTGTTGCTGTGTGAAGTCCTTTGTTTGATGCAGCTGAGAAGCTCAGCGCAAGAATAGCAGCAGAGAAAGCTTCCAACTTTAGGAATATATTTTTCAGATATGTGATGAAATACTTGAAACATACTTCTTGACTATTTTTCTTCTCTCGTAATGAAACCATTTCATTCTCCAGTCTTTGAATCTCGCTTTTCAGTCGCCCCACTTCTCTCTCTGCGAGGGATTTAAAATGCTGCTCAGTTTCAATTTCATTCTGCCTGGCTCTGAAAAGAGACTAAAGAGAAAGGCAATTAATTATTTTTCAGGGTTAACAAGCAGTGATGATTTAAAGGCACCTTTTGTGTTTGTTTCCTTTTTAGAAGAAATTGAAGTTAAAAATGGAATGAAATTTATAGAACATACAACTAAGGAGTTCCACTTAAGTAAATATCCAAGAACCTTTCTGATAGGTATTGAGACTTAGAAACGTATGAGTTTTGTATAACAAAAGATCCAGCATTTTCTCTTGAAGCAGTTTCCTACGGCTAGCTATCCAAGTGATGCAAACATTTCAAATGAGATTTTGAATCCATTATTTTATTTTTCTGTAGTCCAGAGCAGAACAAATGTAGTGTTAATTATATTCAGGTGGGTTTCTCTACCAATTTGGAGTCTATTTCATTCAAAAAAAGTAAGTGCAGCAAACATCTTAATATCAAGAGCTGCTATATGAATTAACTGACAGAAATTATTAACTGTCATTATTAATAATCATTTATTTTTCCAGATAAAATGTTCTATCTCTTACAAAGAAGTTCCGTAATCTTATCTACAACTAGCATATTAAATATAACCAGTTATAAGATCTCTCGTTTTTGCTAGAATCCCTTTGACTTATAAAAATCCATTAAATCTTTAAGTGCCCACACTATCAATGATATCATTTTGCTTATAACATTTCTTTTGTAAATATTATGAACCCGCCATGCATTGCCTACTGACAAAAGAGGAATACAACTCATTTAAAAATTATGTTTGGAAATGATCAATGCAAAACACAAGCAACAATGATAAACAAAGAACATAAGTAACAATGATCAACACCCCTTTTCTGTTTCATGTACCCTGATCTTATGCATGTTTACGCAGAAGTGAACCCTACAGAGTTAAATGTGTCTTATTTGCAAATAATTGCACACAGGATTACAGCTCTGCATAACAATCCTAAGCATATTTCCTTAGAAGTAAATTCCATTAAGTTTATTTATGTTTAATAAGTGTGCATAGGATGGCAGGCCTGAAAGGCTGTAATACAGCAACATTTCTGGTTAGTGTCTGGATGGGAGATCACATGGAATCTTATGTTTACTACCTTGAAGGGAAGAAAGATGAGTATATTTAGATAAAATTGAAATCCAGTGCCAATTTAGCTGGGAATATGCCTCACTGAACACAATGGGGTTTACTTCAAAATAAACATGCACAGGACTACATTACACATGTATTTCACCAAAGAAGAACTCTTAAGCATCTACCTGTGTCAAATTAAACTCCTGCCTGACGTTCTTCAAATGTGATGTCATTGCAGCAATACGGTCTTCAAAGTCAGTCAACTGATTTTGTAAGTTTGCCTTTTCTTTTTGCAATTTTTGCAGCTGTAAACAAAATTCAATATATTTTAGTGTTACAAAATATTAGAAGTATTAGAAGATCAGAAGATGATCAGGTATTTTAGATACTATTGCATTTAGGGGTGGGGAAGAAAAACCACAAAGTCTTCATACATGAACCTATTTGGTGATTTGTTCAGAAATAAATTGGTGTATTCACATTTCACCACTAGCAGCCCAGCATGTTTCACAGTACTCCCCTTACCAGCTGTTTCTATCACCACATCTTGAATTCATCAGATATGTTTGTTTGTGTACACACCAAGGTATGTTGACAAGGTGGGGATGTCTTTACCCCATGCAAAGGTGTTTACACTTTGGTTAGAAACGAATTAGCAATTAAGAAAGGCTTAAGGATCCAATCAGTGTGAAGCTGTTTTAAGAAACAATACATCAAACAGTAGCATTTTACACCAAATTTCAGGATACATATGCATTAAACGCCCAGCACTGGAAACACACAGTAAATGGGAATGTCAGCACAGCCATCCATAAAATATATCCACTTTTAAAGGCAAGTTAACCCTACTTCCTTCCCTGTTTGCCATACTTAGCCACAGTTTAACCAATACACGCATCCTAACCCTGTGTAAAAATAGATTTAGGCTGGGTGGGATATAAAATTTGTTTGTGCAGGAGACTGGACAAACTCCAACCATAATGCATATATATACAAAAAATACAGTCTCTGCTGCGCCTTCTTCACAAGCCCCCTTGTGTTGACACTCCAAGAGGATCTGTCCTGGAGTGTCAACACAAGGGGGCTTGTGAAGAAGGCGCAGCAGAGACTGTATTTTTTGAGAATACTAAGGAAAAACCATCTTCCGCAGAAACTGCTGCTTGCCTTCTATCACTGTGCCATTGAGAGCGTGCTTACTTATGGCCTATGTGTGTGGTACGGAAGCTGTACTACCCAGGACAGGATGGGGTTGCGCAGGGTTGTGAAGGCAGCAGAGAGCATTGTTGGCTGCCCACTTTCCACCTTAGAGCAGATTTATGCCACAAGGTGCCATAGGAAGGCACTGGACATAGTAAAAGATCCATCGCATCCTGGTCACTGTCTCTTCGAGCTCTTGCCGTCGGGACGGAGATACAGGACGATGAAGACTAGAACGAGCCGTCTTAAGAACAGCTTCTTCTCCAGAGCGATCTCGGCCCTGAATGGGAAGACCGGACTTTGAAAGTCATCAAATCTCCTCTGCTGTATTTTACTATATTTTTTAATTAGTGTTTTTATGGAGTAACCAAGTAATTTCGTTGTCCCCGAAGGGGGCAATGACAATAAAGATATTATTATTATTATTATTATTATTATTATTATTATTATATAATGGAATTTACCGCCACATGGCATTTAGCCTAAATGGCCTTTTAAAATGATTACATAAATGCACTCTCTTAACACCTATTAGCTATTATAGCTAACTTGGAACCTTCACGTCCAAAGTCAATTCATCTCTGAATACCATATGCTGGGCACAAACAATAAAGGCCGCCTTTACACCCAGCTCATGTTCCTACCTCATCTGGTTAGCCAGTGTAAGGAAACAGAATGCTGAACTAAAATAAGCAGACGGACCTTTACTCTGATCCAGCAGTGCTCTCTTAAGCCAACTTTTCTGACCAATTACGGACAGCTCCGGAAATATAAAGAGCAGAACACAGCCCTACAAGGCACCATACTGCATCAGCACAATGTTTCCCAAACCCCAGGTGGTTGAGGCATGCTTTATTTTCTCCTCTGAATTCAAGGAACTCTTCGCTCTTGCCCTTGAAGAAAATTCCTACTTTGAACCGCCTCTGCTCTGCACTAGTCACTCTGCATTGGAAGGCAACAAGCCCAAAGTAGATGTACTCATGCAGAGATGGAGCAGCAGCCTCGCAGGTCTATTAACAGCTCTTAGCCAGAGCTAACAGAGTATATGCCTCTGAAAACCAGTTGCTGCCAGGAGGCACAGGGGGACCTGCTGCTTGGAATCCAGTTTTAGATAGACCCCTAAGTGAGACTGAAGGCCTAGAAGCAAGGCTCTTCTTTAAATTCACTTCCAGCGCCATGTTGCTGCATCTTTGTACCGGGGAAAGACTGAAATGTCCCCTATGCAAAGATGAGACAGACATCTTTCACACACAGAGAGCATCCCTGGAAATAGAGTTTGACCAGAAGAATTCATGCGCCAGAGCTGTAAAAAAAATAATGCCATGAGAAAACAGGCGGACTCTTGTGTGTGTGGCTTTTGGGGGGATTCTTTGGTTTCAATTCTTCTATCAGCAATGGTTGTGGCACACTAAGCACATAGTTGAGGAAATTGCTGCACTTGGGGGGCTGGTCGGCCAAAATAACCCAACCCACAACTCACTTTCCAGGAGATCCCACTCCAATAACATTTGGAGTGGGGGGCCTTTACAGCCCCGCTCATTTTTAATTGGCATCATAGAAATATAGAGTTGGCAGGGACCCCGAGAGTCATCTAGTCCAGCCCCCTACAATGCAGGAATCTCAACCCAAGCACCCAGGGGACAGATGGCCATCCAACCTCTGCTGAAAAACCTCCAAGGAAGGAGAGTCCGCAGATTCCAGAGGGAGGCCATTCCACCGTGGAGCAGCTCTCACTGCCGGGAAATTTTTCCTGACATTTAGTCGGCATCTGCTTCCTGGTAACCTGAATCCACTGGTTCGAGTCCTACCCTCCGGAGCAGGAGAAAACAAGCTTGCTCCCTCTTCCATGGGACACCCCTGGAGATATGTGAAAGGTGGATATACAGTGGTACCTCGGGTTAAGTACTTAATTCGTTCCGGAGGTCCGTTCTTAACCTGAAATTGTTCTTAACCTGAAGCACCTCTTTAGCTAATGGGGCCTCCTGCTGCCGCCGTGCGGCCGGAGCACGATTTCTGTTCTCATCCTGAAGCAAAGTTCTTAACCCGAGGTAATATTTCTGGGTTAGCGGAGTCTGTAACCTGAAGCGTATGTAACCTGAAGCGTATGTAACCCGAGGTACCACTGTATTTCCTCTTTCCCAGGCTAAACATATGCCAATCCTTCAACCGTTCCTCATCAGGCCAGGCTTTCATCATCTTGGTCTCTTGCCTGTGTTCCAGCTTGCCCATGTCCTTATTCAATGATGGCGCCCCAAAACGGGACAAAGCGCTCCAGGTGCGGCCTGACCAAGGCAGACTCAGAGATGGAGCCAAGGGGGTGCCGCCCCACCCGCCCTGGCCTCTCTTACCCCACCCCACCCCGGCCCGCCAACTCGCCTCGTCCTCCAGAGCCTTGTTTTCCGCGTTGGCCACGGGGATGGCGAAGCCGTCGTCCCAGTCGAGCTCGGCCAGTATAGAAGCGGTGGAGCCGGCTCCGCCATAGCCACGGTCGCCCAAGGCGTTCATGGCGCCCCTTCCTCAGGTCGGGGCTCCCGCCGCCGCCGCCGCCGATGCCGGCCCTGAGCAAAGCCCGACGCGCGCCGTTGGTTGCCTTGGCAACGGCCGGCGCGAGGCCTTGGCAACCGCCGCGCAGGCAGGCAGGCAGGCAGGCCTCATCCTGGGCGCGGCGGGTTTATAAAGCCAAGAGCGGTGCTGTGGGGGCGGGATTCTCCCTACGCCCCCTCCTCTCATAAAACTCGGGGTCCGGCGGGTGGGGGGGCGGCGGCGGCAGCGACTCGGCAACACGAGGCGCCTCCAGATCAGTGTTTATAGTGCTCCTCGTGAGCAGGAACATTTCACAGCTTGCACGCCACGTCGGAGGCGTCAGAATAGGCTGATATCCCAGCCACATTGAATCTGGGTTTAATTCCCACATACTGTATATAATGAGATTCCTATATATATATATATATATATATAATTTTTAATTTTTTTTATATATATAAATAATTAAAAAGCAAAAAAAAAAAAAAATAGCAGAGACCTCACAGCATCTTAAAAAGCAGAGACATCACCTTGCCAACAAAGGTCCGTATAGTAAAAGCTATGGTTTTCCCAGTAGTGAGGCATGGAAGTGAGAGCTGGACCATCAAGAAGGCTGATCGCAAAAGAATAGATGCTTTTGAATTATGGTGCTGGAGGAGAGTCCCATGGACTGTAAGAAGATCAAACCTCTCCATTCTGAAGGAAATCAGCCCTGAGTGCTCACTGGAAGGACAGATCCTGAAGCTGAGGCTCCAAGACTTTGGCCACCTAATGAGAAGAGAAGACTCCCTGGAAAAGACCCTGATGTTGGGAAAGATGGAGGCACAAGGAGAAGGGGACAACAGAGGACGAGATGGTTGGACAGTGTTCTCGAAGCTACCAGCATGAGTTTGACCAAACTGAGGGAGGCAGTGGAAGACAGGAGTGCCTGGCGTGCTCTGGTCCATGGGGTCATGAAGAGTCGGACATGACTAAACAACTAAACAACAACAACAACATATATATATATATATATATATAGTCATATATTAAATTATATATATTAAAATAAGAGCTAAGAGTGTTTCCTGGCTGTTGCAAATTGAGGTGGCACCATTGGGAGGTCTTCAGACTTCTTGCGGAACTGACGGGCTGAAAGGTTCATTGACTTTTGTCTGACCTCCCTGCAAACGAATCGGGATGAATGCTCCATAGGCAGGTCTTTTGGAAGTCCCATTATTATATGGAATACTTCACTATAAGTTCCTCGTTTATAACATGAGCCAGCGGTATGTGTTGTTGGAGGGCACAGTTTTAAAATGGGGGGGGGGGGTCTACATTATGTTTGGAAGGTTTTTATGCCTTTTTTTTAAAAACCCAGGTGCACGTATGCACAGACAGTAGGCATCTCACTCCCATTTACTCACGCCCACTGCATCTCAAAAACCGATTCAATTTTTTAAAAAGCTGTGCCTTTTCTGCTGTTTGAGAGACAGACATTCACAAACTATGCAGAATTTCTCTGCTTGTTAATTCATTTCTTAGATGCACAAGAGATATTGGGGGGTGGGCAAGGGACCAACAACCCTTTGCTTGGCCCATACATGTGCAATTGAAGAGATTTCCTCCGCAAAAGAAAATGCCGGAAAAGGCTACGCTGATCATTACACTGTATGTGAAATTACACACACACTGTATTTGTTTCATGACTCCCTCCCACATGTGAACCAATATTTATGACAATGTTCCCTTACTTAAAATGTCATTATTCCAGTAGATGGTGCTGCATGTCTGTATATTTCAAGGGAATATTTTTTTTAAATAAATAAATATGTATACCTCCTGAAGAGTCCCTTTGCATTCAAAAGATAAGAATCCAAAAATTATCTAGTGGCTTAAACCCATGTTACGGAAACAAAACAAAAAATAATCCTTGGTCATCAAATGATAGTGAGCTGCAATCCTAACCACCTCGACTCAGAAAATAAGTACCATTGAATTTAGCTGGGCTTACTCCAAGGCAGTTGGGGTTAGGCGTACAGGTTTTGCCTCTATCCACAATGAATATGGGAAACAGAAAGGCAGGTGCCTTTGGCCAGTTATCACCTAACCTACCTCACAGGGTTGTTGTAAGGATGAAATGGAGAGGAGGAGAACGATGTACACCCCTTTGAGATCCTTGGAAGATAAAGGTGATATATCAATGTAATAAATAAATAAATGATAAACAGCTTAGTGATGAGGAAATTTATCACGTGCTTCTCCTCTGCCCTGATAAGGAAATTTGTCTCCCTTTGCATTCCTCGTGACAGAGTAAGGGCTTAGCAGTAGAGCATCTGTTTTGCCTGCAGGAGGTTCCAGGTTCAATCCTTATAATAATAATAATATAATAATTTATTATTTATGCCCCACCTATCTGGCTGGGTTTCCCCAGCTACTCTGGGCGGCTTCCAACAAAATATTAAAATACAATAGTCTATTAAACATTAAAAGCTTCCCTAAACAGGGCTGCCTTCAGATGTCTCCTGGTATTGCTGGAAGAGAATATTGTCTGAAATCCTGGAAACCCAGCACCAATCGGTGAAGGCAGTTCTGAGCTAGATGGACCAATGGTTTGGCACAATAAGAGGCAGCTTCCTATGTTCCTATGCAGGGAAACGAAGGGACAGGGAGTCCGGGAGCAGAGAAGCCAACAGACTAAGAAAGGTGAGGCTGAAGGAAGGCATAGGGTTCATCCACACTTCTGCTTGTCTCATGCCTAAAAAGTATGGGTCCAAGAGATTTTCCGTTTGTCCCACTGCTTTCCCAAGTAAGCACACTGTTTACCTCTGAATCGGAACATCAAGCTGCAAAGAAACTGATTGGTGTTTATTCCAATTCAGCGGTAAATACTGGGTTTCCCTGCGGGAAAACGACCGGGCAAGTGGCCGTGTGGATGAGCCCTCAATGGACAATGAAGAAACATTATCAAACTTAAAATGGAGTGATCCTCCCTTTTATTTATTTTATTTTAATATTTATAAACCACCTGCTAATCAGAAATATGGTGGGGCCCAACAAAACAAAACAAATATTTTAAAATATAAAATATAGAGATATATTCTTTCCAACTTGTGTAAGGAGGATGCACTGTTCACCTGTGATTCTTTTCCCCCTCGATGCGATTTTTGGAATGTTTTGTTCTAATGTTTTGTTTTACATGCTTTTTCAATAACAACAACAACAACAATCATAATATGCATAGTAAATGTCCAAACCTGTATCAAATGAATTTTCTAAAAGCACTTGATGAAACCAAAAAAGTTTCAGTATGTGGTTCCCAAAATGAACAGGAGCACACCCTGGGGGGCTGTGGAATTATCTAGGTGGCAGCAAGGAAACGCTGGTAACATTGACTATCAGACATTGAAAAGCTGGTATCACTGGATCAAGTTAATAACTTTGGTTAAATTAATTAAATTAAGGGCATTGAATTTTTGATCAATGTACAATTAATTTTTACTGTTTTGAATTTTCTTGTGTCATTGTCTTCCTTAGTGGGTTGTGGAAACTGCTATTCTGAATAATGCTCTTTATACGTAGGGTAGAGTAGTGGACACTGGGGATGGGTTTATGGAGCCAAGGGGACAATCACCCAAAAAGTTTGGAACTACTGTGCTACGGAATCAAATCTATAATTTAACTAAGGCATCTGCTGCAGGGAGGGGGACACCTGAATGTCTCCAAACACATATCTAATATGTGCTCAATCTTTGCCCGTCATTCAACATCCAGTGAGAGACTAAGGAATTGTTCTTCAAGGTCTGGTTTACTTCCTTATTCTCCTTCAAGGAGAACTTCAGCTCCCAGAAAAGGGAGGGAAGTGTCCACTTGACAGAGTGCTAGGAGGATCTCACCTGAGGGCTCTGCTCTGGAAGCCACAGTTCAAGAAGGAAGTTAAGTTGGAAAGGCTTCAGAAGAAAGCTATGAGAACAATAAAGAGTTTTTAAGAAAATAGCAACGTGAGGAAAAGGGTGAAGGAGCATGGCGGAAAGATTAAGTGGAAATGCGTTGACTTTTCAGATATTCAGTGGAATGTGGGAAGAAGAGGGAAACAATTGGCTAAGAAGAAGACAAGGAGCAGTGGGGTTCTACAAGAAAGAAACAAAGACCACCACAGCTAAAAAAAATAAAAAAGATTATAAGATGATGAAGTATCTGTTAGTGTGGCACAGCCTTTGCCAGCTTGGCTCCTTCCAGAGGTTTTGAACTACAACTCCCATCAGCTGCAGCCTGAGTATTCTCAGGCCCGAGAATTGAATGCAACCTCCCAGCCCCTTCTATTTCCCCCAGGCCACACTCCCTCTCCCTCAAAGGTTCTTCTCTTCACCCTCCTTGTTTTTGCCTGGCTGGGATGCATCCTTGAACACTGATAATGCCTCTTGTTTGCCCGGATAGAAGACAGAGGGGGAGTGTGTAGTGTGTAGAAACCACCCTACTATAATACTGAACTCACATTCATTGTTCCGCACACTTTTGCCTTTGGCCCCACCCACCGCTGAGATGTGGCCCCCAGAAGGTTGCCCAGGAGATAATGTGGCCCTTGGGTTGAAAAGGTTTCCTCATTCCTGCTTTAAGCAATGGGGTCGCACATCTCTGGCTGGCTGCTTCAGTCTGGATCAACCTCAAGAGAAGACCCAGGTTTCTAATCTATACTAAGTTTAGCACATTCTGTTAATAGCAAGAGATTAGTTCGTTATTATTGCAAGACACTGGTTATACATGCAGATGTATCCCATGATAGCAAGAGCACTGCAGCCTTTAGATGACATTTAAGGTGCATGTCAAAAGTCCCAGCAGTAATTTCTTGTTTAGGAAATGGCTCCCATCTCATAAAAACACATTTTGATTTTTATTAATAACCTCCTAACAGCCACAATCTGTCTTCATCCTCCTCCCACTCTTGCATTCTTATAATGCCTTTTTCAGTTCTCATAGCACACAGCATGAAGCCTTGGAGCTTCATTCATCAGTGACTCACACCCTTGCTTAGGGTCGAGTTTTCATGGTAGCTATATGGGGGAAAGCTTGAAAAGTTCCTCTCCCATGCAGTGCGCAAGACAAAAATCCGTATTCATTACTACTCCAAAAGACTTGATGCCCTTTGGAGATGTTCATCCATTAGGAGTGTGTGTGTGTGGAGAACTTAGTCACCTTTCCGTTCTTAAAAAAATAAAATAAAAAAGCAAAAGGAATCATTATTATAGATACTGGTCAGCTGAAAGATGACTGAAGATCTGGTTCAGTACACAACGGACAGTAGCCGTACAGAGAAGCAAGGGTTTGATCTGGTTCAGATTAGAAATACATGTGCTGAACTCACAAGCAAACGCCTTGTTAAAACTCTTCCTTTCATTTGGGTTGGAATCAGAGTCTTCTCAAAAGTTTTAGAACGGGAAGAAAACTTTGGCTTGTAGGCAACTGAATTCTTAATAGTCGTTGCTGAGGCATCGTGGGGAAACTTGCTACTTTTGCTAAAAACAAAAAAAGATGCATTAGAGCCAGCAGCAGAACAGAGCTCATCACAGAAACGAGAAAGAAGTGACAGGCTTGCAAATACTTTTGCCTGAACAAGGAAGGAAAAGGGTCAATATCTTGTTTTATTTCAAGCCTCTGAAACTTACACTGCATTCACATGAATGAACACAAGCAGCCTTCCTGAAGGGATTGTTCAGGATCGCATAACTCACTATTGTACAGTTCACCAGGAGAATCATGTTGGGTGAAGTCATACGAAACTGTCGTATAGTTCTGCTTTGCAAACGGGACTTAATTAGTCCCTACACAGTAGAAAGAGGAATTGTAGGAAGAGGGTTTTGTAACATTCAACATGAACCCAGAAAAATGAAATGTCTGGGTCTAGGACCCACCATGAAAAGGAACATGGAGTGACCTAAACCAATGTTTCCCAAACCTGGGTCTCCAGCTGCTTTTGGACTACAACTCCCATCACCCCTGGTTGAGAGCCAGTATGGTGTAGTGGTTAAGAGCGGTAGTCTCGTAATCTGGGGAACCGGGTTCGCGTCTCCGCTCCTCCACATGCAGCTGCTGGGTGACCTTGGGCCAGTCACACTTCTTTGAAGTCTCTCAGCCCCACTCACCTCACAGAGTGTTTGTTGTGGGGGAGGAAGGGAAAGGAGAATGTTAGCCGCTTTGAGACTCCTTAAAGGGATTGAAAGGCGGGATATCAAATCCAAACTCTTCTTCTTCTTCTTCTTCTTCTGGTCCTGGGAGCTAGGGATGGTGGGAGTTGTAGTCCAAAAACAGCTGGAGACCCAAGTTTGGGAAATGCTGGTCTAAACATTCTAGCATTCAAATAAACAGATATGTGAGATGTACACACTCCCCCTTCCACTAACATGGTATCCCTTATGTTTATGTATGCATTCACTGAGCACCTGACAAGAGCAGGAATGAGAGCAGGACAGGCCTCTCTAGGTAAAGGTACCCCTGACCGTTAGGCCCAGTCGCGGACAACTCTGGGGTTGCACGCTCATCTCGCTCTATAGGCCGAGGGAGACTCCGTTTGTCTGCAGACAGCTTCCAGGTCATGTGGCCAGCATGACTAAGTCGCTTCTGGCGAACCAGAGCAGCACACGGAAATGTCGTTTACCTTCCTGCCAGAGCGGTACCTATTTATCTACTTGCACTTTGATGTGCTTTTGAACTGCTAGGTGGGCAGGAGTTGGGACTGAGCAACAGGAGCTCACCCCGTCACAGGGATTCGAACCGCTGACCTTCTGATGGGCAAGCCCTAGGCTCAGTGGTTTAGACCACAGCGCCACCCGCGTATGCATTCACTGAGCGCCTGAGAAGAGCAGGAATGAGAGCAGGACAGGCCTCCCTACAGGTGCACAAATCCATGTCTAGGCTCTGTATGTGCAATGAGGACTTTGGATCATGCAGGGCTACTGATTATGCAAAAGGCCCTATGCCAGGGGTGGGGAACTTGTGGTTGTCCAGTTATTGCCGGACAACAATCTCCCATCATCCCTGACCGTTGCCCATGCTAGCTGGGGGCTAATGGGAGCTCAACAACATCTGAAGGTTCACCTGTTCCCTCTCTCTGCACTTATAAAGTGTGTTTTGTTTTTAGAGACTATCTATAGCTCAGTGCTCACAGTCAAAAGCAGAACCTTATTTTGAGTGTCACTTGTTAGAAAGAAAGGCATTTTGATGATAATGCAGCCCTGTGCAAATGCACTGTGCACATTTTGGCATCTAGCAAGTGAACAGATTTATAAAGAGAAAAGCTAATGGACGTACAAGGAGGAATATACATGAAGGTTAAGAACTTTGCCTCGAACAAAGACATTCCTCCTCCGTACACTAGGTGCACTCTAGACAAGCTGGCTTGCTTTATCTCATAATAAAACAGCATATATATTTGTTGCGATGCATTATTTGCACAGATGCAAATAATATTCCATCCGCTGTTTTCTCCTCTCCCCTCCCCTCTGCCTTCTCACTCGCTTTTGTTCCTCTGCAGTAAAATCATATTTCTCTGTACTGAAGTGCTCTTGTTGATGAGGAGTGAAGGGCAGGACAATAGGCATGAATCCATTATCAAACAAATACAGTAGAGCGAGTTTTCTATGTAAAAAAAAAAAGTCATCACAAGGGAACGCTGTTTTTTTCTCTGCCCTTAAGCCAGCTAATTTGCATGCTTACGCAAACAAGACTTGGATGTTGTTTTCAGTATACTATGCTCAAAATGATGCTTTGTCAAATGCCTGCTTATTCCCAGTTTTTGTTTGACAATGGCTTTGTGGCTAAAGAGGCAGTGAGCCAATTACTGGAGAATGTTAATTCTGCCAGAGTCACCTGCCATAGTCTTGCTTCCCATCATCCTAGGGGGTTGGAGGAGATTGCTACCATGCCTGTTGAGAGGCATATATTGTCTTGTTCTTGTAGCTTAGTGAAATGTTTTGATAACTTTGCTTGTGTTCCCCTGCATGTTAAATGCCTGTTACTTGCAAATTTATTTCTAAATATTTTAGAAACTTGAACTTATTGATGTGTCGATGTACTCATGATTAAACCCCTGTATCTTTGAAGAGTTTGTAAGAAGACTGAAAATATGAGGGGTGGGAGAGGGAATCCTAGCTTCTTCCTTCCCAAAGTGTCAGGAGGACCCATGTATTATCTAGGGCTGCCATATTTCAAAAAGTAAAAACAAGGACACCCCAAAAGCTGTTGAGCTTTCCTTTACGAAAGCACAAAAAGGGCGATTTTTTGATTGACTTGCCTAAGATCTAGGACAAAGTGCTGCCTTTTGGAAATTCCCCCCGTACATCAATTCCACCTTTGAAATCCCGGTAATGTCTAGGAAAATCTGCATGTATGGCAGCCCTAAATTTCCCATGTGCAATCTGAAACCCAAGGGGCGCATTCGTCGGCAGATGCAAGATATATTGACATTATTTTCAGCTCTCCTACCCTACTAAAGCTTATTCTGTGAACCAGTCTTGCCCATGTAAGCATAACAATCACTTAAATTTGAGCCTTGTGATATTAAAACTTGGTATTCAGAGGAATGTTCACATAAAGCAGGCTTCCTCAACCTCGGCCCTCCAGATGTTTTGACACTGGAGGTGGCACCAAGGTCAGCGGGGTGCAAGCATACTGGATTGGCACTGGCAATGTGGTTGCGGCATGCCAACCTTGCTGCTGCCTCACCCTTTGCTTTCCTGGTATACCACAGCCATGGCAGTGATGGGAGGACAGTTGTTGTTGCTGTTGTTTAGTCGTTTAGTCGTGTCCGACTCTTCGTGACCCCATGGACCAGACCACGCCAGGCCCTCCTGTCTTCCATTGCCTCCCGCAGCTTGGTCAAACTCATGTTGGTAGCTTCGAGAACACTGTCCAACTATCTCGTCCTCTGTCGTCCCCTTCTCCTTGTGCCCTCCATCTTTCCCAACATCAGGGTCTTTTCCAGGGAGTCTTCTCTTCTCATGAGGTGGCCAAAGTATTGGAGCCTCAGCTTCAGGATCTGTCCTTCCAGTGAGCACTCAGGGCTGATTTCCTTCAGAATGGAGAGGTTTGATCTTCTTGCAGTCCATGGGACTCTCAAGAGTCTCCTCCAGCACCATAATTCACAAGCATCAACTCTTTGGCCATCACCCTTCTTTATGGTCCAAGCTCTCACTTCCATACATCACTACTGGGAAAACCATAGCTTGAACTATACGGGCCTTTGCTGGCAAGGTGATGTCTCTGCTTTTTAAGATGCTGTCTAGGTTTGTCATTGCTTTTCTCCCAAGGAGCAGGCATCTTTTAATTTTGTGACTGCTGTCACCATCTGCAGTGAGGGAGGTCAGCAATTATTTCTAAATTTGCATCAATGCACACAAATTAGCTTTTGCAGAACCATGACCCCTTTTGTCTTATTTTTGGGCAAGGTGTAAGTGGTCACCTTTTCTGTTGCCATTGCTTTGCACTTCAAGAAAATGTGGTGTTTCGGCACAGAATCAACAAGGGCTCCATGGACACAGGTCACAGAGGGAGAAAATGAAAATGAGTAACATTGCAGTTTGCAATTATCCTGCCCACCAAATGGACATATATCAAGTACTGGCTTTGAGAGCCAGTGTGGTGTAGTGGTTGAGAGCAGTAGTCTTGTAATCTGGGGAACCGGGTTCGTGTCTCCACTCCTCCACATGCAGCTGCTGGGTGACCTTGGGCCAGTCACACTTCTTTGAAGTCTCTCAGCCCCACTCACCACACAGAGTGTTTGTTGTGGGGGAGGAAAGGAAAGGAGAATGTTAGCCGCTTTGTGACTCCTTAAAGGGAGTGAAAGGCGGGATATCAAATCCAAACTCTTCTTCTTCTTCTTCTACCTGAAACCCTTGAATGCAAGTGGTGGGTTTTTGGGGGGCAATGAATAACACTCTTCCTCTGGCCCAATTATGGGGTGGTTGTGAGTCTTATCCCTGAGTCGCTCTTTCTTACCAGGCCCCCTGCTACTACAGTCAAGTCACGAGAACAGAATCTGCCCCTGCCCTTTCTTCTCACCAGATCCCTGAGTGAAACCACAAGGGGTTGTATTCAGTGCAGAATAGACTATTTAAATTAATGGACCTAAGTCAGTCATGCCCAATATTTTCAATGAGTCTACTCTGAGTAAGACCAGTGCCAGATTTACGTATAAGCTAAACAAGCTATAGCTTAAGGCCCCACTCTCTTGGGGGGGCCCCCCAAAATTATGAGTCCTTGTAAATAGTGTTTCTAAAGAAACATTGCCAAATGCCAATGTGTTTGCATTTTTAAGTTCGTTATGAATAAAAAAATCATTTTAAGTTAGAGCTTAGTACTTAAAAAGGTAAAGGTATCCCTGCCCGTACGGGCCAGTCTTGACAGATTCTAGGGTTGTGCGCCCATCTCGCTCAAGAGGCCGGGGGCCAGCACTGTCCGGAGACACTTCCGGGTCACGTGGCCAGCGTGACATCACTGCTCTGGCGAGCCAGAGCCGCACACGGAACGCCGTTTACCTTCCCGCTAGGAAGCGGTCCCTATTTATCTACTTGCCCCCGGGGGTGCTTTCGAACTGCTAGGTTGGCAGGCGCTGGGACCGAGCAATGGGAGCGCACCCCGCCGCGGGGATTCGAACCGCCAACCTTTCGATCGGCAAGCCCTAGGCGCTGAGGCTTTTACCCACAGCGGCACCCGCGTCCCTAGCTTAGTACTTATTTCACTATTAATATACTTCTTCTTAATTGTACTTCACTATTATTATACTTCTTCTTAATTGCATTTCAGTTCAACAATTGCTTTGATAAAATGCATATTTTGTTATGTGATAATGGATTTAGATACCTGTTAGGTCCATAAATTACCATATAGCATATATTCAACACAAAAAACAGTGACAATTTGACAAAGAACAGCTGGACATACAAAGAGTCCCATTACCTTCAGTATCTTAGGGCCTCATCAAACCTAAATCCAGCCCTGAGTAATACTAATGTTGGCTACAACCCAATGTTTCTGACTATTAGATTATCAGCTTCCGCTGTACAAAGGCTTAATCTACAGCGCAAACGTATGGTCTTCTAATGGATTGTTGAATATTTATTTATTTTATTTATTGAATTTATATACCGCCCTATACCTGGAGGTCTCAGGGTGGTTCACAGAACAAATATTGCTTTATTTGATATAAGTTGCTTTATTTGATATAAGTTGTTTACTTTAAAGTTATTGTGACTTTTTATATTGGATCAGATTGTTACTATTAATGTTTTATGTTTTATTATTATTTTTGTGTGTGTTGGAAGCTGCCCAGAGTGGCTGGGGCTGCCCAGCCAGATGGGTGGGGTATGAATAAAAAATTATTATTATTATTATTATTATTATTATTATTATTACTATTACTCAGAAGTAAGCCTCACTAAGTCCAATGGGACTTACTCCTAGGTAAATGGATAGAGGACTGCAGCTTCAATTTATTTAATTTTCTTTACCCTTTATTATTATGTATCTCCTAGAATACTTGGAAATTCTCTATATGCGTGTGCATATGTATGTGTGTTTGTATGCGTTTGAAATGTGTTTGTGTGTGAAAAGATAGTATAAAATGAAATAATGCTGCAAGCAGCATTAAAAAGAGTGCAATTTGAGACGCTAATGGGATTGCCACTGTTGCTCAAACCCATCAGACGAAAGTTTTATCCTAAAAAGAGCAAAATAATATCATTAACAGAAATTAAAGTTAAAGTCACCGTGAACTATGGACTTGAAAGACCCGCGAGGAAACGAAAGCCCATTGTCTGTTTGTAAAGCCAAGGGGTCATATAGTCGCAGACCGGCCCAAAGCTGTACCAATTGCTTGAAATGTACAGTGCTTCAAAATCCAATTAACTGTTTCAAGGAGAAAGTCCTCATTTTTCTCTTTCATCAGGAAGGGAAATTTGCAATCATATATTCCAATGAAAGTTAAGTTGTTTTTGATCTGATAATTGTCAGATGCATTTATCTTAATTTGTAAGGTTTCTCATGCTAAAGCTCCAAACTGCGGAGATATAACAGAAGTGCCAGGAAATGAGGTGCAAAAAAAAATATATGGCTGGAATTCAAATTAACCAATAAATATATTTTAATATATATCAGCAGGACTCTAGAGGATTCCATTAATGTTGAAAAATAGAAAGGATTTAGGTTAATTTGGTAAGAAGGCAGGTCAGAACGTTTACAACAGTGGCAGAGAATTGTATAGAGATGCAAAAATTTTCAAGAGAGGAGAGGGGTTTTTTTTTTTCAAAAACGCTGACTCTAGCTGTCACAGTCCTGCCTTGGTTAAATCCAGTAGAGAGATATGCCGACTTTCTAATTTGCTTTCCCTCTATTTTAATAATAGCTGTGCATAAGTAATTTATGAAAGGCCAACCAGTCAGTGGGCAACAGAAAATTAAACTCATTTTATCGGAAAGCAGGTGGATTTCTATATATCATTAGCATGCATTGAATTCTCACAATGTTATTCCTCACACTGATGGAATGTAACCAAATAATATATGAGTTTTTTGCTTATGCACAAGTGAAATTTTTAGATAAAAGTGCCGGCCCCCATGGCAATTTTCTGCAGAACGAAAACTAATTCTGCGAAGCTTCTTATTACTGGGAAGACTCATTTAGCTTGCATTAGAGACTGACATAAGTGACTTTCGGATTTTGCTAACAGATTAGATGAGATGGGAGCCACAAGCTGTAATGTCATTAGAGGATGTCGCAGCGGCCGGAGAAGAGTTTTGTGACACTTAAGGAGACAGTCCCGAGTAAATTGTTTTCCATTTCCGACACGCTTTGGATTATTCTTTTTCTCCCTGATGAAAAAATGATTAAAAAAACCCCAAAACAACCCTCCCTATCTTCTGCCCTTCTCTCCCCTGTCCTTTCAACTCATGTAGAAACTTGCATGCAACGTAAGCCTTTAAGGAAGCCTTTCTTCTGCTTCTGATCTTCAGGTTGCGTCGATCGTTATGTAGCCAAAATGGCATTACCCACACAGAGAAGGGAGCATCAGCAGACTTGCTGCTAAAACCGAGGTTTGCAGAAGCACAGAACAACAACAACAACATGCAACCCTTCACAACACCCCAAAACAGTCCGTAAGTATTGGACTGACTAAGGCTGTGTGCGTAACATAAATTTAAAGCACACATACACACCACCACCAAGAAACCTGGGAAGCCTAGTTGGTTAAGGGTTCTGGGAATTATAGCTCAGGGGGGTAAACTCCAGTTCCTCAGGAGTTGTGTGTGTGTGTTAAATGTATGGTGTGCATGCAGACACACCACTGGAGGTGGAAATGAAAAATAGGAGGGTATATGGAATAGAGTGTCTGGAATCCTGTAGAGCCAGACTCCACAACACAACGTTTTGTTGCAGCCACACACACATTCCGAATCCTGTTATCTGGGCCTTGTTTCACCTAGACAGATTAACAATGTGCATTAAGAAAACATAGCACTGACTGTATTACTTCTGCAAACAGAAGGGGCCATTCTGTTTTGGAGCATGCGGCAGAAAACCAAGATGGTGTCCTCATAAGCCAAAAATATAATATAATAAAGTAAGCAAATGACCATTTGCTGCCCTCTAGTGGTACCCTGAGGGACGTGGGTGGCGCTGTGGTTTAAACCACAGAGCCTAGGACTTGCCGATCAGAAGGTCGGCAGTTCGAATCCCCGCAATGGGGTGAGCTCCCGTTGCTCAGTCCCTGCTCCTGCCAACCTAGCAGTTCGAAAGCACGTCAAAGTGCAAGTAGATAAATAGGTACCTCTCCAGTGGGAAGGTAAATGGCGTTTCCGTGCACTGCTCTGGTTCTCCAGAAGCGGCTTAGTTATGCTGAACACATGACCTGGAGGCTGTACACCGGCTCCCTCGGCCAATAAAGCAAGATGAGCGCCGCAACCCCAGAGTCGGCCACAACTGGACCTAATGGTCAGGGGTCCCTTTACCTTTACCTTTAGTGGTACCCTGATAGCTGCCTGCTCCTCTACCCAGTGGTAGAGCCAGCCTTGTATATAACAATGCTTTCAGCAACCTGTTATCATTATTTAGTTTGCTTCTAGATATCAGGTAGAAGCAGAAAAATATTGGGATAATGTCTGTGTTTCCAACTTTTCTAAAGGAAGACATGTTAAATAAATGGTATTGGGGGGTGGGGAGAAGGGGGTGATATCTGTGGTTACTTCCTCCCCAACTGTAGCCCCATAGCTTCCGTCTCCTTTTACATTGTATTTAACAAAAATTGATACATGTCACACTGCATTTATCCCTGAAGGAAGTAGAGTGAAAGAACATGATAGTGCTCATTTCTATAATGAATAGTTCAGAGCAGTCAAAGGAATTTATTAGAATGCAAGCTTGCCTCCAGCATCTTTTCCTCTCCCCCACCCCACCCCACCACCCTGGGGAAATAGTTATGTATCTAGGATGCATCTGTCCTGAGCACCTCCTGCAATGGTCACAACCTGAGCCTCAAAGGCCACACGGTCAACCTTGCTGGCTTTTCATCTTTAACACCCTCAATGTCTTTGAGACCAAAGAACTGCCTGTTCCCATATGTATTTGCTCCCTCTCTGAGATTACCTTTTGCTCATGCCCTGCTGCAGCTGCTGGTAACACCAGGCTTGTGGTTTCCCCCCACCCCTCAGTGGTGGTACCCAATAGGTTATCCCTCTTCCTTGCTGATGTTCATTTGAATTTTGTTTTTGTTCTTCTTTTCTTTTTGCCCCAGAAGCTTTTATATCCATCAGAGGCTGGAGCTGGAATAGCAAAGAGGATGAAGAAAACCCACGTCTTCTGCCCTGACCAGTAGAAGCTGGTAGGGGGTACAGCCAGGGGTATCTTACCCATAGAGGCTAGTGGCATGGGGTGCCGGGGCGCCAAGTTCTGGAGGATGCCAAGGAAGAGGCGGAGGCTGGCCACGGCACCTCCTGGCATCAGCTTGCCACCCTTGCCCGCCTCCACCATGCCTCCAGATATGCTTAAGACGGTCCTAGGTACAGCCACCAGATTGCCCCTCTCCACCCCCTTGTTAGATTTGCTCTGCCCTTCTATATGTATCAGCTATGCATGGGTGTATACATGCATATGCAGACCAGATCCAGGTGCTCCTGGAGGAAACTGCTTTTCTAGATCCATTTCAATTGGCGCCTTCATTAGGCACCAGGCGACAACATTTCCCCATAACCAGGCCTTTGGCTGACTAACAACGACTGAGTTTATCTCAGTGCTGATTTCATATGCTCCAAGTGTTCTGATTTTCCAGGGACATTCCCAGAATTACAAAAGCCATCCCAGCATCTGATTTGATCCTGGAAAGTCCCTATTCCTCCTCCCACCCACTGCCAGACTTGAGGAAGAGGAGGATGCAGTGCTTGTCCTGAGTGATGGTGGTGATGGAAGTGATGGCTGCGAGGGAGCATCCCATGGCCTCTCCCCTCTGTCTGCCTCCTCCTTTGGGCAGCTTGTAGCAGCTGCTGGAGAGGCTGCCACCACGAGGCCCAGCCTTGTGTGATGCACCGGCTCAGAGTTGCAGGCAAAGGGCAAGGCCACCCTGCGTGTGAAGAAAGGAGGAGTGAAGAGGAGAAGAAGGAGTCTTGGGGTTGTTGTTGTTGTTTAAAAAATTACTTTGTGCTTCCATGTCTAATCTTGCACCTTTCTAAAATTTATTTATTGGTGTGCTTTTCTTTTTGTAAATCTACCAAAGGATAAAAAACAGTGGTACCTCGGGTTACATACACTTCAGGTTACATACGCTTCAGGTTACACATTCCACTAACCCAGAAATAGTGCTTCAGGTTAAGATCTTTGCTTCAGGATAAGAACAGAAATCGTGCTCCGGCAGCGCGGCGGCAGCAGGAGGCCCCATTAGCTAAAGTGGTGCTTCAGGTTAAGAACAGTTTCAGGTTAAGAACAGAATTAAGTACTTAACCCGGAATGAATTAAGTACTTAACCCGAGGTACCAGTGTAAAAGAAAACTGGGATTACGTCGTCCCCCCCCCCCCGGATGGTGTGTGTGCTGTGTCCCATTATTGCAGTGGTGGTGGCCTTCTTCTGCCAGGAAATGCTCTGTGGCAAGGGGCTCCCCCACAAAAATGGGGGGTCAAGGAGGGTCAGTTGCGGGTGGGGTGAGGGGAGTGAGAAATGCCCCTATTTTCTTTTATTTAAAAAAATAAATTTTTATTATATTTTTCCGCCATAATAACACAAACCACAAAGCAGATTAATACAAAAAAACAGAAAAGGAAAAAGAGAAGAAGAGAGAGAGAAAAAGAGAGAGAGAGAGAGAGAGGAAAAAGAAGGGGGGAAAGGGAGGGGGGAAAGGGGGGAAACAATTAACAAATAGACAATAATAACAAACTTAATTCTTCACAAATCCAACTTTTTAAACATCTTGATTGACTTCCTCAAATCCCTCCCTTCTGAGTTTCCTTGTAATTTAAAAGTAACAGCTTTCCAATATCATTATTAAACTAAAACAATTTCCAATTATAGTCATCTTATTCACTTTTCTTGACATTCTGAATCCCATTTATTTAATTATAACTTAATTTGTCCTGGGCCTATTTGTTTCTTTCAAGTAATTTCTAATTTTTTATATTACAATATTTGTTCAAATAATCCTTGAATTTCCTCCAGTCCTCTTGAAGCTCCTCTTTCTGGTCGCGGAGAAATGCCCCTATTTTCATCTGAGGAACGTTGGAGGGTATGTGATTTGATTCCCATAGCTGATACCAAATTCAGTGTTTGCATTGCAGTCATGAAATATATGTGCTCCTGTATGCACACTTCATCCTAATAAGTGATTGTTAGCAGGAACTTAGAGGTAGCTTCTGCCTGTGTGTACTTCATGTCTTATTTATTTGTTTGTTTCCTGCACAGAGCATAGTTTCTTTTAGTTGCAGATATCCGGAGCACCAACACCAACTGCTGAACATTTATTGGCAAGATATATTGCATGCTGTGTGCAGAGTGAAGCCTTTATGGGAGAAACTCACATTTGCCTTCCTTAGTGGAGCCATTCCTGTCAATGCCTAACTTTGACCACTATGCCGTTTTGAAATATGTTATCTCCTTTTAAAAACTCCTGCCCCTCCTGCAAGCAGCTCAAGGCCCCAGCTCCTCTCATATTCATAACAAGCCCCTGAACAGAAGGAAAGACCCTGCCATTGCGCCCAATGACCTCTCTGGGACTATGTAGTCTTCTGATAGACTTCACCAGTCTGGTGAAGGGAACTTTCCTTCTTTGCAATGATCCCATTATCAGCCACTTACACTACTTTCCAGAGCAATTAACACCTGAACTGCAGCCTCATTTTCTCCAAGATTAAATGAGGGGATTATCAAGGAAGAGAAGGGGTTTTGCAAACAATTACTGACTCAACAGAAGTGCATGGCATGTAATCAGGTAGCAGCAAGGCAGCAATCCTGCACACATTTACCTGGGAGCAAGCTGCGTGAAGGCTAAACCCCACATCTAGATTTACTTCCAAGTAAAAGTGTATAGGATCGGGCTGCATAGTTTCACGGAATTTGTTTTTTGAAGCTGCCAACAGGTGGGGCTATTGCTTTGTCTAACTAGACTTTAGAATACTCTGGTTGAAGGAATGTCAAAATCGCCTTCTGCATCCTCTAACCAGACTTCTACAGGTGTGGTTCCTGACTATTGCCTGGATCTGACTGGCATTTATAACAGGAAGGCAAACCAGTTCCAAGAAGAGGCTTGACAACCATATGTCAGGAGTGCTCTGATGGTGTTTCCTGCTTGGCAGGGGGTTGGACTCGATGACCCTTGTGGTCTCTTCCAACTCTATGATTCTTTTCTATTCTAAGTCGGAGAAGGTGCTCAGGGATGATTGTGTCAACAGCCCAAGTCATCAAGATATTCCAAAAGTTAGCAAGGACTTTGACAGGAGCGCCAGTCGTATCAGCCAGAAAAATTCCCTAGAGCCATCCAGAAACCCATTGGCTCCATCAGCCTCCGTGGGTGGATCATCCTAATAGGGGGAATCATCTACAGCAGGGGTCCCCAAACTAAGGCCCACAAACTAAGGCCCGCGGGCTCTTAACGGCGCTGCGCTGCGCGACTGCCCACTTCTGGGTCGCAGGAGCACCAGAAATAGCTTGTGTGCATGCACAAGCCTTATTTCTGGTGCACATCCCGGTCGGAGGAGGCCCGTGCACATGCACACAAGCTATTTCTGGTGCTCCTCCGACCCGGAAGTGCGCCAGAAATAGTGTGTGCGCACGAGTATCGGCACGCGCTCCCCCACCCTCCAGCCCGCCACGCGATCGGCACTGGAGACACCGGCCTGAGGCACAGTAAGTTTGCTGACCCCTGATCTACAGAGTGGTAAAACTGCTGAAAGCCTGGAACAGGAAGCAATCTGACCATGATGAGGGACTGATGTCAACACCACCTTCTTCCTGCCCAGTCGAGAAAAACAAGGTTCAGAGAGAGTGGCCTGTCACATGCATTGGGCTAGTGACATGGTTGTCATGGGACAACCATGGGACAAGTTGAGACAGCCTCGTGGTTGTCATGGCAGCCATGACAACCATCAGAGGGTTTCAGTGACCGAGGCGGAAGTTAAGGAATCAGACCTCAGCTGACATTCTGCACAAAATGTGGTTGGGGGGTCAGAAGCATGTTTTTTTGGGGGGGGGGGTTGGCAGTCTTACTCCCCTCTCCATATTGGGTGGGTGGCTGTCTCTTCTGTTAAGCTGAATATTGCAAAGTCCTTCATTACATGAGGAAACTGCTCCACAGCAAAGGCTCTAATACCTAACCATACATACTTAACTGGCACTTACTCAAAATAAGAGGGCAGGTTATGACATGTTATTTATTTATTTTCATGAAATCTTCTTTCTGAATATTTGGTTAATCGCCAGGGTTCTGAGAAGCAGCTCAAGGGGCCGTGACCCCTTCCTAACCAAAAAATCCGAAGAAAAGGTTTTAAGGCAGTAAAACGTCATATTCAAGCACTTCACTTTTCCTTTATTTTTAAAATTCAGAACTTTAGTAATTCGTTCAAGGCAGCACGGGTATCAACAAATACCTCCAGAAAGGACTTTCCTCCTTCACACTTCCCATGAGGAAGACTTCCGGAAGAAAAATTCAGCTGCATTTTGACTTGGTGCTGGGACTTTATATTTGTGGCCTTATTTGTTGAGTGATGCATACCCACTAGGAAGATGATGCTGGTGGTGAATTCTTTTATATAAAAATAAACAAGAGCCTCCTGTTTCAGAGGCTTGAATCTTTGCAAGCTATCTCACCCACCAAGCCGCTTCTATTTTAATAAATTAGCTTCATTACTTTAACTGTTGCACTGTGTCTCCGTTAGTGATTAATTACAGCTCTGCTTCACTCCTTTCCCGATAACACGGATGCTGCCTTTATTTATTTTATTCCATTCATAGCCCAGTCTCAACCCGCAGGCTCAGGGCAGGTATCACTATTTTGCTGTGCCACCAATTCCACAGAGGCGCAGATTAATCCTGCATTTTGTCTTGCATCTGGCCACCAAGAGCCAATGTGAATAAAATTTACTGACGCTTCTACCAAGAGGCACCTAAGCGCTGTAGATGCAGCAAATACGCATTCTGCATAGAGCAAGGACAGCAGGGGACGTCCATTACTTCCACATGCTCAGTGACCCCAGATTTGGTTCTCTCGTAAGGAACTGGTGAGAGGTTAACATAATGCTACCTGCAGCTGAGGAGACATCCATGGAATGTATCAAGCAGTTATAATAAGACCAGCAATGGCGTAACAAACAGGAATTTGTTAGTGCTTAGAAGTTGCACCAAGTGAAGGAGGAGTTAGCTGACAGCTGTCCCTAAATCACCTCAAGATTTGCACCGTGAGAGTTGTTTTGATATTAGAGCAACCTCTTAATTTAGGGCCAAATTATATACGATGTTAGGGACGCGGGTGGCGCTGTGGGTAAAACCTCAGCGCCTAGGACTTCCCGATCGTATGGTTGGCGGTTGGAATCCCCGCGGCGGGGTGAGCTCCCGTCGTTCGGTCCCAGCTCCTGCCCACCTAGCAGTTCGAAAGCACTCTTAAGTGCAAATAGATAAATAAGTACCGCTTTACAGCGGGAAGGTAAACAGCGTTTCCGTGTGCTGCGCTGGTGCTGGCTCGCCAGAGCAGCTTTGTCACGCTGGCCACGTGACCCGGAAGTGTCCTCAGACAGCACTGGCCCCTGGCCTCTTAAGTGAGATGGGAGCACAACCCCAGAGTCGGTCACGACTGGCCCGTACGGGCAGGGGTACCTTTACATTTACCTATATACGATGTTAGATGTGGTTTTGCATCTTACATGCAGGTTTGTACACACCAGACGTTTACAGCACCCCTCTCAAAAATAGAGCCATGGGAATCGTAGATTGCCCCTTAGATAGTTGCAGTTCCAGGCGCCCTTAAACTACAGTTCCCACAGTTATTGACAGTGCCGGTGTGTGTGTGCGCACGCTTTAAATGTATGTTGTGCACTATCTAGCCTTTGCTTTGAATGCAAATTATATCTGCAGAGAAGCAGCTGGGGTGGAGGCTGTTTCCTCCCCTGCTACCATCCTGATGAAAACCCCTCCTTAGACTCTAATGTTTGTATTTGGGGGTAAACGCCCATTGGTGCTGAAGGGGAATATTCTCCCATTGCAAATGCTAGATATAGTGGGTTTTCCTGGACTTTAGCAGGGGAAGAATCCAAGGAAAGGGTGGAATTATATCTCCTTGCTGCTCTGATCCCATTAATTATCAGCCTTTCTCCTCTACCCTTTTTGCTGATGCAGTTTGCATTTTTTAAAAACCCTGTACATGCACATTGCATCTTTTTGGGAGTTTAGTTGCTGGTATTTCAGCAGAGAATGCAAGGAGGGTTCTGCCTTTCTGGTCACCACAGTGCTGAAATGGGAGGGAAAGACACACCTGTTGAAATCTTCTATATATATTTCATGTCTAACTTTATGCTAAGTAAAATATGTTTAGAGAACAGATGGAGCATGAGGCTACAGACCTATAGAGTCTCAGACAAAGATCTACATTTCTTTTATCACACCATTTATATATTTCTGAAATTGATTGTGTCACTGTCTTACAAAAAAAATTAACCCCACCCAAAAATAAAATACAAAAGAAATTTTATGAAATTCGTAAACAGGTAAGATGTTGGTCATGCGAACATTAAACCCTAAACAGATCCGCTCATCAGACTGGTATCAGTAAAAACAATAACTCGAGTTTATCGGTCAAAAGTAGGGCTGGATTGAGAGGTGGGCAAGCCAGGCAAGTTCTGGGACTGCTAGGCTTGGGGCACCTGTCATGGGCTCAACTATCCACTCTTCAGGTGAAATAAATAGTACGGACAATTCATCTCCATTTGGAAAGCTGGCAACACTGACCTATATGGCCTGTGTTGCCAGAATTGTGTGTATTTCTGAAAATATGACAGATCGCTGCAACAAATGATGTTCGTATATAATAGTAATCAGGTTCATGTGGGCAAATTGATGGTCACATATGGCAAGGCAAATCATGCATCAAAGTCATGAAATAGGCTATATATAGAATAATAGAATCAGAGAATTGGAGAGTTGGCAGGGACCCTAAGAGTGATTTAGTCTAGTCCAACCCTATGCAATGCAGGAATTTCAGCTAAGGCATCCGAGACTTTTTTAAAAAATGATATATTCAAAAGCTGAGCAGATGGAACAAGGACAAGTAACTGTCTTGACAGTCAACATGTAAGTAGTTATCAGTTTACAATGGCTGCTAGTCATGATGGCTATATGCTGCATCCAATAACATATGTACCTCTGAATACCAAATGCTGGGGCACATAAGCAGAAAAATGCTATTGCACATACTGTATGTGCTATTGCGCATCCCACAGACATCTGTTTGGCTACCATAGGAACAAAATGCTGAAGGACCTTTGGTATTATCCTGCAGGGCTCATCTTATGTTCAACCTAGTAGTGATGTATGGAAGTGAGAGCTGGACCATAAAGAAGGCTGATCGCCGAAAAATTGATGCTTTTGAATTATGGTGCTGGAGGAGACTCTTGAGAGTCCCATGGACTGCAAGAAGATCAAACATATCCATTCTGAAGGAAATCAGCCCTGAGTGCTCACTGGAAGGACAGATCCTGAAGCTGAGGCTCCAATACTTTGGCCACCTCATGAGAAGAGAAGACTCCCTGCAAAAGACTCTGATGTTGGGAAAGATGGAGGGCACCAGGAGAAGGGGACGACAGAGGCGAGGTGGTTGGACAGTGTTCTCGAAGCTACAAACATGAGTTTGACCAAACTGCGGGAGGCAGTGGAAGACAGGAGTGCCTGGCATGCTCTGGTCCATGGGGTCACGAGAAGTCGGACATGACTAAACAACAACAACAACAGAAAGAAGAATTCTATAGCCTTCTTTACATGGTACAATGAACGCAAGCTATCTCTTCACACGTACAATTGTTTTGCTGCATTCAGATGGAACTTCATTTCGTTTCCCCAACATCTTCTTATCTGATAATTTTCACATCCTATGTGATTTTTCACATGACATGAATGCTACTTCTGGAAATCGAGGAGAATCTAGCACAGGGTTTCCCCAGCTTGGGTCTCCAAGCTGTTTTTCAGATTCCCATCATCCCTGACAACCTGTCTTGTTAGCTAGGCATGATAGGAGTTGTAGTCCAAAAACAGCTGGAGACCCAAGTTTGGGAAACAATGATCTGGCAGAGGTTTAGTGCTAATGTTCATGCTGATTGCTTTCAGAATTTGCCATCTCAGTAATCTAGAAAAATCATTGGACGATATTGAGGGGGAACAGAAGCTTGAGGTCTTCTCTGATGTCATCTGCCGTGGTGTCATACCACACCCACTGGTGTGAATGGAACTCAGTGTGACATGGCAGTATGTTGATGAAAAAGCCACAGTTCTGTTACGTGACAGAAAATACACTGTGAAAGGAACATTAGAAACCAGGTCAAAAGCACTAGCATTGTAACGCAGAAAACTAATGCAATAATCATTGTGTCTGAAGGCACCCATTGTATGAAAGGATGTACACTTCAATCAAACCAATCAATCATTTTATTTGTATGACGACTTTCCGACGTTAAAACCAAGATCAAGGCGTCTTGCAACATATAAAAAATGACATACATTTGTAACTATTCGTAACAAAAGTAGTCCTAAACGATAAAGCGTCAGTAAGTACACAACCAAATGGAACGATTTCCACATTAACAACAGGAAGATCCAAAATAAAGATACAAAAAATTAATATCAATAACAGCAACAACCCCCTAATACCCCCATCCCAGGATTCTGCTCAGCAGCCTCAGCTTTTGTAGCTGGAGTCCGTCAGGGCTCTGCCCTCCCAGGCCAGGTGGGAAAAGGCCTGCAAGGCAGGGAGCAGGTCTTCCAGGACTCACAGGCAAGATGGTATCATGTTGAATTGCACAGCTCAAATATTGTGTGTACAGGTACACAGACTATACACTCCTTGTACATGTGAATATCTTTATGAGTGTACATCTTGACTTTTAGTGTACACAAATTGTAAACATATTGAATGTAATGTGTGAGACCCTATAGGATTCAGTCTAGATTAATCAGTGCTATTCAGTATGCTTAGAATTTTAGGGCATAAGGCTAGGAGGTACAGTGGTACCTTGGTTTGCATACATCTTGGTTTGCATACGCTTTGTATTACAAACACGTCAAACCCGGAAATGCCTGTCCTGGTTTGCAACCGTTTTTTGGATTACAGCCCTTTTTTCTTTTTGGATTATGAACCAAAAAATTTTGGAGCCCCCATTGGCGAAAGTGCGCCTTGGGTTACAACTTGTTTTGGTTTACAAACAGACCTCCGGAACTGTACTGTTAATGCTACTATTCTCTGATTTTTTGGGGCGGTACAATGTACAATGATGTAACATGAATATAGTACTTTTCATGTGGTCCTTTATGTTATACAGTTTATAAAGTAAATAAGGGGGGAACTGGTCTCTGCTGCAAGGCATTTACACAGTCTTAGTTTCAGTATGGGAAAAAACAAAATTGTAGAGGAAAGTGACCTCTCCCTATATAATGCCTGGACAGTTTGCAAACTGTATTAGTCTTCTGTTTCTAAAACATAATTTAACTAGCAAACAGAGTCCCAATTACCTTTCTATAATTTTTCTAGAAGGAAAGAAACTTTCATCTCGCCGTTTTGTTGCCATTCTGACTTCTGTTTTTTTAAAATAAATAAAAATAAAATGGAGGGGGGGGTTGCTAATATTGTCGCCCCGGAAAGCCATAATAGCCTCTGATTTCCAATATTGGGGGAAAGCGCAAATATATAAAATATACTTGAAGCTCAGCCATAAGTAGATTATAAACATTTAATATAGAATGTTATCATAATATTCAGAGCACCAAATTGCAGACTTCTGTCACCCACTTTCAAGCATGCTTCTGAAGATCATAGTTAATTCTGCTGATTTATGGTAATGCTGAAACCCTATCATATACAGCATCAGAAACCACTAACAAGCTTAGTATAAGCTTGGACTGAAATGGCTTGAGGTTTAAATTTCTGTAACGATTATAAACTAGAAGGAGTAAAATCCCACTTCAGCAAAAAAGGAAAAAAAAGAAAGAAAAAAAGAAAGAAAGTGGCTTGTTACAATTCAGTTTTGCCTCTCCGATTCTTCCCCTCCCTCCATCTCCGTTTCATGTCGCCATATTTTATTTTATTTTATTTTTAGGGGGAGAGGAGGAAGTCATCTGAAACTGGGGTGGCATCTTATTCGAAACATAAAAAAATTAATCCTTTTGTATGGTAATTGCGCTTCATAATTAGGAGGCACAACTTCTTAGTTTGTCTTAAAATACTTAGCGAAGTATTAAAATAATCTGCAGGAGTTTCAGAAGCGGGGGGGGAGAGAGAGAATCTGCCCAGTGCTTTTAAAGTAAGAACCATTTCACAGACTGGGAACAGATGTTGAGGGTTCTTTGAGCCTAACAGCCCCAATTCATCTGCCTCTATCTGCAGCGGGAGTTGCTAGCTGCCAAACTGGAAAAAGAATCTGCTGTGGTGGTATAATGGTCTCCCACTGCCTCAGAATAGGAGTCACAGTAAGAGCATACATAGTTAGTTATTAGTCTTAAAAAGCAGAGACATCACCTTGCCAACAAAGGTCCGTATAGTTAAAGCCATGGTTTTCCCAGTAGTGATGTATGGAAGTGAGAGCTGGACCATAAAGAAGGCTGATCACCGAAGAATTGATGGTTTTGAATTATGGTGCTGGAGGAGACTCTTGAGAGTCCCATGGACTGCAAGAAGATTAAATCTATCCATTCTGAAGGAAATCAGCCCTGAGTGCTCACTGGAAGGACAGATCCTGAAGCTGAGACTCCAATACTTTGGCCACCTCAAGAGAAGAGAAGACTCCCTGGAAAAGACCCTGATGTTGGGAAAGATTGAGGGCACAAGGAGAAGGGGACGACAGAGGACGAGATGGTTGGACAGTGTTCTCGAAGCTACCAGCATGAGCCTGACCAAACTGCAGGAGGCAGTGGAAGACAGGAGTGCCTGGCGTGCTCTGGTCCATGGGGTCACGAAGAGTCAGACATGACTAAACGACTAAACAACAACAACAAGTTAGTTATTTATTAGATTTGTATGCTACCCTTCATCGTAAGATCTCAGGGCACTTCACAGAGTAATATACAGGATAAAAACAAGTACCGGTAATTAAGTGGAGGGAAAACAGCAAAACAATACAAAAACATTTAAAAGGCTGTAGGATATTAATCAGCCACGTACATACACTATGTACATTCAGACATACATAATTATATTTGTATGCCACCTTTCCATGATTAAAACCTGAGGCTTCCAATATGTTTTGTTTTACTTATTTTCATGTTTTTATCTTGAATTTTATTCTGTGAACTGCCCTGAGATCTTATGATGAAAGACAGTATATACGCAAATCTAATCAATAACAACAACCAGGGGCTCAGATTCCTTAGTCCAGACTCCAGCTCAGGTAAACTCAGACCACTGGATACATAACAGTTAGCCCACTCTACTCTTTAAAGGCAGAAATAAGAAATCAGACTCCACTACTAACAGGCATCCCTGTTCTGTCCAACTGATCAACTAGTTAGAGGGAAAGTTTGCTCCTCTGGAGAGTGAACTTTCAAGTGTCAAGAGAACTGATTCACTGCAGAATATCCGAAAGACAGAAACCCCAAATTTGGGTCACTTTTAAGGGGCAATACTGTTGCTTTTTCTTTTTTTTTTGCAATGCTGTGCCATTCCCACCAACATTCCCCTGGTGAAAATTGGGATGCACGTTTTTTGGAACCGAAAGACGCATGGCATCACTGGAAGCACCAGCACCGGCACATATCCAGGACATTTTGGATCAAAACAGAAGCTGGGATGGCTTCTGTAATTCCGGAAATGTCCCAGGAGTATAGGGGCGGTTGGAGGATATGCTGTGCTTGAATTTGTTTGGTGTATCAAGGTTGCCCTGTAGAACATTACTGCCCCTGCTTTTTTTCCTGGGGGGATGCAGGGGTATGCATACCACTAAACATTTTGTAAATCTCTGTACTTTTGTCCATTTCCTGTACAGTCATACGTCATGTTATGTTTGCTTCATGTTACATTTTTTCAGGTTGTGTCCTGCGGCGACCCAGAAGTACCGGAAAGGGTTACTTCTGGGTTTCGCCACTGCGCATGCGCAGTAGCACTAAATCGCGCTGCACACCTGTGCAGATACGGCACTTCAGGTTGCGGGCTTTTCACATTGCGAATGGGCCTCGGGAACAGATCCCGTTCGCAACCAGAGGTACCACTGTATTTATTTTGTCCGATTTGAACTATAAAATGGTGATTTTTCTTAAGTCAAAATGAGAGTACCCCCAGTGGCGTAGCCTGGGGGGTGCAGGGGGGGCCGGCCGCACCGGGCGCAACATCTGGGGGCTAGGGTTAGGGGGCGCAAATCCACGGGTTAGGGGGCGCAAATTACTTGCCTTGCCCCGGGTGCTGACAACCCACGCTACGCCACTGAGTACCCTTAAACCATGGGGGGGGGGGGAAGCACTGATTTTACTACGTTGCTGAAATGAAAAGCGCTCTCAAATCCAGTCAAACACAAAAAAAGAAAAAAGAAAACAAATCCAGTCAAACTGCAAAAAAGCAATAAAAATGATGGCTTTTTTGTTTCATAAAAAAAAAACCACACACACCACAGTGTCTAGTTAACTCACAGCAGGCACACAAAAACAGAGGCTGAGTTTGCATATCCTCTCAAATATCAGATCCTGCACTGTTTCTAAATTTTAACCAAAGGCAGTTCTGAAGGGATCCCAAGCCTTAATACCGAATAGGGCTGCCTATGAAATCAGAATGATCAATATGTTTGTGCAAAGAAAACAAAATGGAATTTATCAGGAAATGTAAATTGAACACGCAAAACCTTCCCATGTCTCTAATACAGCAGCCTGATAATTGCTGGAGAGGAGTTAATCCTTATGCAAAGATTACCAGCTAAATGCAAACAAGGCTAGCAAGCTCCATAGATTTTGCTGAATAAGTGTTAGCTGGGCAAGAAGTACTAAGCAGCACAGCTTTCCCTTTAAGAGGGTTGCAGAGCAATCCTAGGCATGTTTTCTGGGAGGTAAGTTCAGTTCAATTTTGCATTTAAAGGTGCACCTACCTAATCCCCACTTTGTGCAACCTGAAGCACAACAGAATTGTCTCTGGATCTTGCAATGCAGGTCTCCATCCAAGTAATGCAGACAAAAGTACTGTACTGGGGTAAAGCATGCATAAAAATGCATGTATTCATGAAAATATCATAAAATGCATTGCTTTAGCAAAAAATTGCTTTGCAAAAATGAGTAAAGGTAAAGGGTAAAGGGACCCCTGACCATTAGGTCCAGTCGTGACCAACTCTGGGGTTGCGGCGCTCATCTCTTTTTATTGGCAGAGGGAGCTGGCATACAGCTTCCAGGTCATGTGGCCAGCATGACTAAGCCGCTTCTGGCGAACCAGAGCAGCGCACGGAAACGCCGTTTACCTTCCCACCAGAGTGGTCCCTATTTATCTACTTTCAATCTGACATGCTTTTGAACTGCTAGGTTGGCAGGAGCAGGGATCGAGCAACAGGAGCTTACCCCGTCACAGGGATTCAAACTGCCGACCTTCTGATCGGCAAGCCCTAGGTTTAACCCACAGCGCCACCCGCGTCCCAAAATGAGTACATTAGGGAAAACAGCATACGAACATCTCTACATTCGGGTAAATTTGACACAGAATTCATGTCAGTTTGCATTACTTAGTACAGAAAGTATTGATCTGATGTGTAGAGACCTTTCCTATTCTACTTAATTCAAGAGGGTTCTGGAAGCTACAGTACTGATAGGGCACTACAATACTGATTGTATTGTTCGGGAGATCCTTTGGGGTTTTGCGGAGGCAGGAGAGAGAGAGAGTCCCATGGCTCAATAGGAAGGCTACATATAGTTTGTTGGATACAATCTATATTTTACTGCATATGGTGGTGGGGTATTATTGTTGTTTATTACTATGGTGTGTATTTTTGTGTTTTTATTTTGTAAACTGCCCTGTGATCTTTACCACCTCCATTTGCTGGTGCAATTTCAAAAGTAGGCTCTAATCCATGGGTCAGCATACTAAGGCCCGCAGGCCAGATCAGGCCCAATTGCCTTCTGGATCTGGCCCATGGACGGTCTGGGAATTCCCTTTCCCTCCCACAGCAGCGCCTCATCCTCCCTCCCTCCTCCTGGCTTCTCCCTGCCCTGCCTAGAGGAGGAAGGGGGCTGGGCTTTGTTGGTGCCAGCAGCAGCAGCAGCACTCAGGCGACTGCCATTTTATTTTATTTTTTATTTTATTTTTTATAAAATATTTTATTAAGTTTTTTGCACAAAAGGTTAAACAAAAAAGAAACAACAGGAAAAACAGAAAAACACAAAATTACAAAAACACAAAACATCAAAGAAAAAACAATAAAACAGCAATAAAAACAATTCCATTTTCATAATATTTCTTGCATTCGCTTATTTCACCGACTTCCCCACACCTCCCTTCCCTGTATTCCGAATCTTAATCAGCAAATCCCTTCCCTCTGCCTTCATTAATCCTTCTGTTAATTTTGGTATCTTAATATAACTTAATCTCCTTGATATCTTAAAATATTGAGTCTTTTAAATTTACAACTTTTTACTAATAACCTTTTACATTCAATCTGATGTCATTCTAACATTCATTAATCTTGTAGTATTTCTGTAGATATTCTTTAAATTTCTTCCAGTCTTCTTCCACCGTCTCTTCTCCCAGGTCTCTGATTCTGCCGGTCATTTCAGCCAATGAAGCCTTATTTACCAAGGGGATCCAGGGCCTGAGCCCATTAGCACGCACTCCCTACCTCGGAGGAGACAAAGGCACCAGGGACCAGCTTCTTCAGAGAGAAAGGTTTTTATTTTCATATATGAATGGCACCAGTGGAATTGCTTCACAAAGACTGGCGCATTGAAACAAAGGTGCATTCAGCTTTTATCACCCTCAGTTCTCCTCCTGCCCCCCCCTTTACACCCAATCATATGCATCCACCTATACACTCCACCTTCTTGGAGCATGGGGGGAGGAAGGCACCCTTACATTCCTACGCATGCTCAGTTAGTGAATTACTACGTGTCCATTGTCTCCATATACGTGTTCATTCTATTCATATACGCTACGTGGTCATTCTTACTAGGGGCCATCCTTGCCTAACTAGTTTAACTTGCCTAAGATACTTATCTCACTCCCTTCAATCCCACCTCTTCTTTTTGGGACAACCTAACTCCTAGGTTCGTCCAATGGGAGGGGACGTATTCTTGCATTAAGGCAAGCACACGAGGGCCCATCATACGGGAGACCATCCTGTGCATCATATTTTGCAAGCATTGCATTAAGCAGGGGATACAGAAGCAAAGAAGAAGCAAAATTAGCAGGGGTCCCATCATCACAGCAAAGAGTCCTCGAAGCCAACCACTTGGTAGGAATTTGTCTAACCAGGACATATTCCAGCCTTCCCAAGTTTGTACCGGAACGTGTGCCACCTTTTCTATGCTGGCAGCCAAATCACGGATGGCTTCACCATGATCTGAAATATTAAAACAACATGCTCCGCCAGTTAGGTTGAGGGCTGCACAAAAACCACCTTGTTTAGCCAAAATGAAATCCATTCCGAGGCGCAGCTGAAGGACAGCGGTGCGGGTCTCAGTTAATTGGGTAGCAACCAAGCGGAGGGCCGTGGCTGTGGCATTAGCCACTAGTTCAACCACTGCTTGGAGGCGAATAATGCGATTCAAATTATAAATAGGTTCTCTAGCACCAGTTACCAACTCATCAGGGTTCCATGAAGCAGGGTCATAATGTGATATTATCCACTCTGGGGGCCATTCATTATCTCCCCACTTTTGGGTGCTCCCCCCTGCTATCCCTGAGATGTCTACACTTTTACGGAGTCGCCGGGGCGAGGTGGAAGGTATCCACATGGGAGGTAAGAGAAAAGCTGGGAAGCAAATGCCATATCATCCGGTCGGAAGGATGTGATAGGCCGTGGTCCCACAAACCCAATAAATTTTCTGCCCTACCTGGGAGGTGCCAGTTAGACCGATATTACTCAAGAGACCTATAGTAGAGCAAGCCCCATCACATCCGGTGTCATCGAAGGGAGCGCACGTACAGTTACAGTTGGTGGAGCGGCCCACAAAGGTGGTGCGGCTCATAGTGGGATCTCGGGTTTGATTAGCACAAAACCAACCAGGGGTCCTATAGACCCGAAAAGGGGAAAATTTGTTCCAATATGAGGGGAAAGCAAACTTAAAGCTAAAGTTAGCAGTATATTGGACTAGCGTGCGATTGAGGGGTAAGGGGAGCATAGGCAGTCCACCAGTAGTGTCCTGGGGGCCAAGGGTGCAAACAAGACAGCGTGTTTGGTTCGTACTCTTGGCCATCATTTCGGCCATCTGCAACCAGTGGTTATACGGGTGGTGGGCCCCCCATTCGCGCATCTGACTAGCGAGACCAAGAGTCCATGTTTCACTTGGACCTTCTTCTACATCCCTCTTCCCAAAAGCTAATCCCATAAAGAGCAATATAAGTATCATCAGGGGAATAGGGACACGTGGCCGTCATCTTCCGAAGATTCGGTCACGTTCATGCCAACAAAAATATCCCACCATCCAAATAACAAGGGCTGTACACACTACTCCCAGCCACCAGAACCAGTGGTTCCAGGGCTCCTCCCACCAATATTCAGGGGTCATACTGGAGGGCCCACTGATACTGCTCCTCAATGAACCTTATGGCTTCGGGGTTTTCCCTAATCCGCCAGTAGGAGGAGGAGGCTCCCACTACCTTGAGCAATTTGCCCACTATTCCCAGGGGGTGTTTGGTGCTTACGTGATTTCTTAAGAGAACACAATACCCAAAGGGAGCCCCTCCTTCTTCATATATCAATTTGCACCCACAGGAATAGATCCACCCCTGTACTGGCCTGTCCCAGGGGGAAACTATGTCTAGGGGCTCTGGTCCCAGCACCAGAACTCCAGATGGTGCCTCTGGGGCGTTATCAGGGGAACAAGTCTCTATGTTGGGGACGCTGCCCGCGGGCGCCCCTCCCATCCATCCAATTTTCAGCCGTGCGTGGAGGTGTCAGCGTCCGGAGTGACACCAGCAGGGCGGTCGTCTACCCGGCGTCGAGTGATGGTCAACCGAAGGGGTGCGTCAGGATCAGATGAAACAGTCCAATCAGAGACAGCTTTCTTCACTCGAGTGTGGTGGACCCAAGGGGTGATGCCTGCAACCTTCACAGCGGTGGGGGTGGAAAGCAGAACGGTGTAGGGGCCCTTCCAGCACGGTTGTAGCGGTTCCTTGGCCCAGTCTTTCACCCACACCTCATCACCTGGCTCGAACTGGTGGAGCGATTCAGTCAGTACACAAGGGGTACGAGCCTGGGTCCACCTGTTGAAAGAGAGAAGAATTCGGGCAAGCGACTGCACATAATTACTTAATTCCACATCCCTACTGACATGGGGGGACAGCAATCGCACGTATGGGACTGGCCTTCCAAACATCACCTCGAAAGGTGACAAGTGGGTTCGCTTTGAGGGGAGACTGCGGACCCTCAACAGGGCCAGGGGTAGCATGGTCACCCAATTAGATCCTGTCTCCTGGGTCAGTTTGGCCAATTGATTCTTCAAAGTTCTATTCATCCTTTCCACCTTTCCCGAACTCTGGGGTCTATAGGCGGTATGCAAATTCCACGTGATCTGCAACCCTTTAGCTAGGCCCTGCAGGACCTGGTGAACAAATGCCGGTCCATTATCGGACCCAATAGTCCGGGGCAGTCCATAGCGGGGAATGATTTCCCGCAAGAGGCATCTGGTCACCTCTGAGGCCTTTTCAGTCTTTGTAGGCCAGGCTTCTACCCATCCAGTATAAGTACAAACAGTCACAAGCAAATAACGGTAAAATCCACAACGGGGTAGCTCAGTGAAGTCCACAACGAGGTCCTCCATGGGTGCGGTCCCACTGCGCTGGATTCCTGGAGGGACCAATGGTCCGGTCCGGGGATTGTTCCTTTGGCATAGTTGGCATCCCCTGGAAATCTGGCTGGCCATTTGGTAAAGGTGAGTTACGTAGAAACATTTCTCCAATTGTTTGGTGGTGGCATCAGGTCCCACATGAGTAGACTCATGGTATTTCTGGATTACTTGGCGGGAAAGGGATTCTGGCACCCACACTCTGTCATCTGGGGTAAGATACCATCCTTCCTTGGTCTGGGCAAGCTTCTGAGATTCAGCCATTTCCACTTCCCGTTTGGTGTATATTGGTGGGTGGGTAAGATCCACAACTTCCTCTGGGATCAATGCTCCGAGCAGTGGGGCTTCAGGTTGCCCTCGGGCTGCCTCCTTTGCTATTTTATCGGCCAGTCTATTCCCTCTTGCCACTTCTCCTGGGCCAGTCCTGTGCCCATAGCAGTGCACAACTGCCACTTCCTCTGGTTCCCATACAGCATCTAGGAGATCCAATAGTGCTTGTGGATGTGCCACTTGACTGCCTCTTGAGGTGAGCAATCCTCTCTCTTTCCAGAGGGCTCCATGTGCATGCAGGGTTAAAAAGGCATACTTGGAATCAGTGTGAAGGTTTACCTTCTTCCCTTTTGCTAGGCACAAAGCCCTGGTGAGCGCTGTGATCTCCGCCAACTGGGCCGATGTTCCGGGTGGGAGAGGCTGTGCTTCTATTACCTGGTCCTCTAGGGCTACCACTGCATAGCCTGCCTTTCGCTGTCCTGCTTCAACGAAGCTGCTCCCATCCACAAACCACGAGGGCCATCGAGGGTCCGCCTCATCCTTCAGGTCAGGTCTACTGGAGTATACTTCATCCATGACTTCAATGCAGTCATGTGTGGGCTCTTCACCTTCTCCTACCGGTAGCAATGTAGCTGGGTTGAGAGCCTGGGTAACCTGGAACTTCAAGCGAGGATGGAGCAGCAACATTTGGCACTTCCTCATCTTTGCTTGGGAGAGGAAATAAGTGCCTTTCATGTCCAATAAGGCTGGGACAGCATGTGGGGTAACGCAGGTGGTGTCTTGTCCAAAAGTAAATTTGTCTGCTTTGGTTAACAGGGTGGCTACTGCCACTACCGCTCTCATACACGGCGGCAGTCCTTGTTCGGTGGGCGTCAAGCCGTTCAGATAAATATGCCACAGGTTGCTGCCAGCTTCCCAATTTTTGACACAGGACCCCCTTTGCTGTACCTTCATCCTCATCCACAAACAAGGTGAAGGGCTTCTCGGGGTTTGGGATGCCAAGTGCTGGAGCCTGCTGCAATGCCTTTTTCAAATCCTCAAAGGCTTGCTGCTGTTCTTCTCCCCAAACAAAAGAGTCTTTTTCGGTTCCTCTGGTGGATTCATGCAGAGGCTTGGCAATAATGCTGTAGTTGGGTATCCAAATTCTGCAAAATCCTGCGGATCCCAGGAAGCCTCGAAGTTCTCTGCGGTTTCGGGGTTCAGGTATCTGGGTGATGGCCTGCTTCCTTTCCTTCCTCAGAGTCCGCTGTTGGTGGGATATGTTGAATCCCAAATACTTCACAGTTGGCTGGCAAATTTGGGCCTTTTTCTTGGACACCCGGTAACCAGCCCTTGCCAGATGATTTAGCAGGTCTCTGGTGGCATTCATGCACTCTGTTTCGTCTGTACACGCAATCAAAAGGTCATCCACGTACTGCAGTAAGGCTCTGTGTGGAGAGGTGGGGAAGCTGGCTAGGTCCGAGGCCAGAGCAACTCCAAAAAGGGTGGGGGAATTCTTGAACCCCTGTGGAAGTCGAGTCCAGGTATATTGGACCTTTGTGCCCGTCCCTGGATCAGTCCATTGGAAAGCAAACAAGGGCTGACTTTCCTTTGCTAAACGGCAACAGAAGAATGCGTCTTTTAAGTCCAGAACTGTAAAACTCCTAGCCGTGGGAGGGATCAGGCTCAGTAAGGTATATGGGTTTGGCACGTTGGGGTGCAGGGTCTCCACGGCTTGGTTTACCAGTCGGAGATCCTGAACTGGGCGGTATCCTCCATCTTCCTTCTTCACCGGCAGCAGTGGAGTGTTCCATTGTGATTGACATTGCTTCAAAATTCCATGCCGGAGTAGGCGCTGCAAATGCACCCATACCCCCTCAGCTGCCCGTCGGGGAATGGGGTATTGATTTATAGCAACCGGGTTGGCAAATGGTTTGGGCTTCACAATTATCGGTGGTATATTCTTTGCCATTCCAGGAGGGTTGCCTTCTGCCCACACTTCAGGGTTGACATCACATAATAGGTCTTCTGGCAAGGTGCCCTCCTCTTCTTTCATCATCATCAGGCGCCAATATTCTCTCAGGGGCAGTTCCATTGATAGTTCACCCACTGGGCCAGTTGTCATCATTGCTTCTCCCGTTGGTTGGAAGGAGATCTGGGCTTGTAATTTAGTCAGCATGTCCCGGCCCAACAAGGGAATGGGGCATTCAGGTATATACAGGAATTTATGTTGAACTATTTGGCCTCCCAAGCGGCAAGTGACCGGCTGCAGAAAGGGTACCTCCCTCGATTTCCCAGTGGCTCCAATTATGTTAATAACTTGGTTGGTAGGCTTAGTCATGGGTATGGGCAAGACCGAGTGGGCGGCTCCTGTATCTACCATGAAGGGTATAATTTGGTTCCCTGCTTGTACTTTGACCATGGGCTCACGGGAACCTAATTCAGTTGGGCCCGGTCTGTCCTAATATTCTTCCTCCTCTCTCAGGCTCATAGCGCCTGGTTGTCCTGCCGCTGGGGGATACCATGGGGGTCCTTGACCTCTTCCTCTCCCTCTGGGGGTGTGCTCTGGTGCCCAGGGTCTCAATTCCTGTCCAGTCCCGGCAGGGGTTGTCCCCGGGATCCTGTTTCCTCTTCCTCTTCCTTCTCCGGGTTGGGCCTGGGGGCACTCCCTCTTCCAGTGTCCCTCTTGCCGGCAGATGGCGCACTGGCTTCTTCCCAAGCGGCCTCTCCCTCTTCCTCGGGCACTGCCTCCCTGCTGTAGGCCGGGCGCAGCCGCCTGTAAAGCCATTAACTTCTTAGCTTGGTACTTCTCTTTTTTCTTCTGAGCCTCCTCATCTCTCTGGTTATAAGTAATTTGGGCGACCTCTAACATCCATTCCAAATTATGGCCCATGAACCCCTCATTTTTTTGGATTTTTCGGCGGATGTCAGCAGCTGCTTGGGCCACAAAGGCTGCCTTTACAATAGGGGCATTGACATCATCATCTGGATCCAAGGGGGTATATTGCCTGTAGGCTTCCTTCAATCTTTGTAAATACGCCCCCGGTGGTTCTTCAGGGTTCTGCATCACCTCACGGACCTTCATCAGGTTGGTGGGTTTCCGAGAGGCCCGTCTCATTCCAGTTAAAACATGCTGGCGGTATGTATTCAGGCTATTTTGCCCTCCCACATCCTGATAATCCCAATTTGGTGTAGTCTCAGGGTAAGCGGCATCAATAGCTGGTTGGCCTATATTTTGACTTCTCAAATGGGCCCTGGCTTCTGCATGAATCCTTCTTGCCTCCTCAGTGGTCAGCAGAGAATCCATGAGGTAGTGCACATCATCAAATGTGGGATTGTAGGTTTTAAAAATCCCTTCAAAGAGTTTAATAATTTTGGCAGGGTTCTCTTCAAAGGAGGGGTTTTGGTTCTTCCAATTACATACATCAGCGCTTGAAAAGGGCACATGTTGCACTGTGTAGGTACGTGCTGGCACGGCTCCTCCCGCGCCAGGGGGGCCAGGCGGGTCATACACTCTACGTAATGGCGTCAAGCCTGCCCCTCCCTGTTTCGCCTGGCTGCGTTCCCGGTGGAGGAGGGCCCTCCGTCCCGCCCTTGTCCATGCATCCTGGAACTTTTTGCTCTCTTTGTTCACACAGCCTGCGGCTTCCACCAAATGACCGCAAATGTCTATTTCATCCTGAAAGGGTGTCACATAATCCTGCAGCCTCCTAAACTGAGACTGGGTCCACTTGGTTTGGGCCTGGGTTAAATCCTCCAGTTTTTGTAAAAATTCCTCTCCCTCCTCTTCTTTTGAATCCTCATCTTCCTTGGTATTATTATTATCTGGAGGGGGTGCCGTAGGGGCCACTGGCCGGGGCACATAGGGAGGAGGTGGTATAATTTTATCTTCCTCTCGTTCTGGGTCTTGTAAGACCGGAGGCCGTGACGTCTGGCTCACAGAACAGAGTCTTGTGGCTTGCTCTTTGGGGCGGCACGCCCTTAGCCACGGGGGATCCTTTTCTACATTGGTCTTCCAAGTAGAAATATAGGGGATTTGGTCTGGGTGGACATTGATAATATTTCTCCAGAGGGGGTTGATTAATTGCAAGTTAAAGGTTCCCTCGGAGGGCCACCTGGTTCCCTGTGTCGGCCAGTCAATTGCACAAAGTGTTCTGAATCTCTCTTTTTTCAACTTGAGTCCCCAATCATCATTTTTAGTAGCCGCCTTCCAGTTGTTTAAGAAACATTCCAGAGGGGTACATTTATCTTCCCCCGGGGAGGTGCATTTACTTTCTCCCGACCCCATGTCTCAACAAAGTAATCCGCTCCTAAAAAACAATTCTGTCCAGGCAAACAACTTCCGCTACAGACTGTGACTTAATTGCACAATCCTGCACACGCTTGACCATGGGGCACTAAGCCCTGGTCACTCAAACATTCATCCTTTCACTGGATTACTTTGACACACTTCACACACTTTCTTCCCCAAAAACCTCCCTTTCCCCGTTCCTCAATTACCTCCCTTCCCCGTTCAGCCATTACCTCCTTTTCCCGGCGGCACCTTATTGCCACTGCCAGGTGAGACTGATCAGGTCTCGTGCCCCTTTCCCTTGGGCTTACCTTTTTCCGTCTAGACCCCCTTCCTTCTCCTTCTCCTTTCTCCTTCTCCTTCTCCTTCTCCGGCCGGTCCTTTCTCTCTCTCGACCGAGTGTCTCCACTCCGAAGCGGTCTGGCGGACTCCCCCCACGAATCTGGTGGAGTGCGCGCTTGGAATTCGCCAACAGCGTTGGAGCTGTTCACCGCGGTCGAGCCTGGCCTCCAGGTATTGGGGAGGGGCTAGATCCCGGACACGAGCCCCCAGATCTGAAGCCTTATTTACCAAGGGGATCCAGGGCCTGAGCCCATTAGCACGCACTCCCTACCTCGGAGGAGACAAAGGCACCAGGGACCAGCTTCTTCAGAGAGAAAGGTTTTTATTTTCATATATGAATGGCACCAGTGGAATTGCTTCACAAAGACTGGCGCATTGAAACAAAGGTGCATTCAGCTTTTATCACCCTCAGTTCTCCTCCTGCCCCCCCCCCTTTACACCCAATCATATGCATCCACCTATACACTCCACCTTCTTGGAGCATGGGGGGAGGAAGGCACCCTTACATTCCTACGCATGCTCAGTTAGTGAATTACTACGTGTCCATTGTCTCCATATACGTGTTCATTCTATTCATATACGCTACGTGGTCATTCTTACTAGGGGCCATCCTTGCCTAACTAGTTTAACTTGCCTAAGATACTTATCTCACTCCCTTCACCAATTCAAGCGACTGCCATTTTAAGCAGCCCCTCTCCAGAGCCATTTCGCGTGCCGCTCATCGTCCCTCCGCCGCCACCGCCAGCCCCTGCTGCTTGCAAGACACAGGTAAGCAGCCACCGGGGCTCGTCCAGTGCTGTGGAGAAGGGAGGGGAGAGTCGTAGGGGTGGGGATGGCTTATAGTCCGGCCCCCCACAAGGTCTGAGGGACAGTGGACCGGCCTCCTGCTGAAAAAGTTTGCTGACCCCTGCTCTAATCTCTTTCCACTGTTAGATAGCTGTTCCTCTGTCTGCATTCCTACCCTGGAAATCATTTGTTTCAATAAAAATCCACCTTGTTTTCCCATGCAAAATATTGGAAGCAGCTTACAAGACAACCACAATGTAACAGAAGCGTGGCCAGGTAAAAATAACCAGCATATTGAAATGCAGATAAGCAGTAATATGAAAAAGCATCATCATCACCATAAGCATCAGGTGACCAAATCCTATGTGAGGCAGCCAATCAGAAGCCAAACGCCCAATGGGATCTTAACTGCCTAGCTGCAATGGAGTCAGCTTGGGAGACTGCCTATTTTGTTGTTTAGTCGTGTCCGACTCTTCGTGGACCAGAGCACGCCAGGCCCTCCTGTCTTCCACTGCCTCCCGCAGTTTGGTCAGACTCACATTTGTAGCTTCGAGAACACTGTCCAACCATTTCGTCCTCTGTCGTCCCCTTCTCCTTGGGCCCTCAATCTTTCCCAGCATCAGGGTCTTTTCCAGGGAGTCTTCTCTTCTCATGAGGTGGCCAAAGTATTGGAGTCTATTTACTTCTTTTTAATTAGTTTTTACAAAGCTTAGGTTGTGTCTCTAAGAAGTGCCCCCCCCCCCCATTTCAGTCAGTCACTCAGTTTTATTGCACATAGCCAAAGGCTGCCGCAATGTACACAGGATCATTCAACAATTAAAATAAAGTATGCTGGATTAATACAAAAAAACTTAAAACATTTATATTATCAAGACATTACCTACTCTAAACAGAGCTATAAAATTACCTTAATATACAGGTTAAGACATTAAACAATAAAATTTATGGGCTAAAATCACCACATGGCCACTAATATATTAAAAAATAATGTTAATGAATACAATGTGCAATTATATTCAGAGTTTGCTGATAAAGATAGAATATAGCTTGAGGTAAAGGTAAAGGGACCCCTGACCATTAGGTCCAGTCGTGGCCGACTCTGGGGTTGCGGTGCTCATCTCGCTTTATTGGCCGAGGGAGCCGGTGTACAGCTTCTGGGTCATGTGGCCAGCATGACTAAGCCGCTTCTGGCAAACCAGAGCAGCGCACGGAAACGCTGTTTACCTTCCTGCCGGAGTGGAACCTATTTATCTACTTGCACTTTGACGTGCTTTCGAACTGCTAGGTTGGCAGGAGCAGGGACTGAGCAACGGGAGCTCACCCCGTCGCGGGAATTCAAACTGCTGACCTTCTGATCGACAAGCCCTAGGCTCTGTGGTTTAACTCACAGTGCTGCCCGCGTCCCTTTTAGGCTTGTATAGGGAAGTTTTAAAAATGTTTAATGTTTTATTATGTTTTTATATGTGTTGGAAGCCACCCAGAGTGGCTGGGGCAACCCAGTCAGATGGGCAGGGTATAAATAATAGCATTATTATTAATAATAATATGGAATAGGATGTCCCTGTTTTCACTGGAGAAAGGTTGAAGGGTAGGTACTGTGTTTATTGTGTTTATACATTTTAGATGCTTTTAATTGTCTTAAATGTTTTTACCTTCTTTTTAATTATCACTGATGTCTTTGCCATTCTGGGCTTCTTTAGGATATAAATTTAATAAAATAAAATAAATAGATGAATTATGGAGCAGGGGCATACACCCAGATCTCTGTATTGGGAAGTTTTTAATGTTTGACATTTTATTATGTTTTTATGTACTGGAAGCCACCCAGAATGGCTGGGGAGGCCTGCCCAGATCGGTGTGGCATTATTATTATTATTATTATTATTATTATTATTATTATTTGTAGGGCTCTGTCTGAGAGATCCACACACCTTTCTTCCCCACTTCAGTGCTTCAATTTTCAGAGCGGCTCTCTAGCTGCAAATCTCACAAGGGTATGTTTCCTAAAAAGATTAGAAACCAGAACCCTAGTTAGCTTTTGTTTAGCTGTTTTGCTGAGGGTGTTCTCGTAAGAGCATGCCAGCGGTGAATGATCCACGCTGAAAACCTTGACGACTCTTTAAAAGCCTTATTTTCATTTTTCAGAAATATGACAGCAAGAATTAGTACTGGCTCTTCTGTTTCAATAATGGCAGAGATGTTGAAACGACAACAAACACCATTACATTTGCATGAACATTTCTGGAGACAAAAATTGTCATTACTAATTTGGGTGGAACGTTTTATCATCTGCCCTCCAAACAAACAAAATCAGTATAAGCTGTTTTTAGCCGTCAGCTGCAAATCAATGCGAGAAACTTATAGACAGACTCGCTGGCACTCATCAGAAAAAGGGGGGAAATCTTGTTTATTTTTTTTAAGCTGAAGATTCCTCCCCCCCTTTTCCATTAAAAAAAAAAAAAACAGTTTTCAACACTATAATGAAACTACTTCATTTCGGGCAACAAATATGTGAGGATGCAAAAGTAAAGCACTTTATGCTTTGGCAATGTAATTGCAAATGTGGGACAGCAACATCTAATGCATAAGTTGTTGGACTCCAACTCCCACCAGCCCCAGTCAGCATGGCCAAAGGATTATGGGAGTTGTAGGCACCTTAAGTCACCATATTGGTTACCCATGGTCTAGTGCAGGCACCCCCAAACTTGGCCCTCCAGATGTTTTGGGACTACAACTCTCATCATCCCTAGCTAACAGGACCAGTGGTCAGGGATGATGGGAACTGTAGTCCCAAAACATCTGGAGGGCCGAGTTTGGGGGTGCCTGGTCTAGTGGCTACATGCTAAGTAATCCAATCCCATGAATCTCTAATTAAAAGCATTTGTGGCCTATGTTTACCCTCAAAGAACTCTTGGAACTGTAGTTTATTAAGCTGCTGGGAAGTAAGCTCTGTGATTACTACAGTTCCCATGATTCTCTGGGGGAAGCCATGCTGGTTAAAGAGGTATAAATATGCTGTAAATGTATGGCATGGGTGTAAGCCCTGTTGGGTGGCATTTCTGCAGAAGACCAGTGGGTGCCGGAGAGTGTGGGTGCTCACATGACTGAATGCTCCTGATACAATTTCCTTTATCCCAATAGAGAAAACTAAATATCATACAGTAGAATTCTAGCTTAAGGTTACCAGATGTCCCCGTTTCCCGGGGACAGTCCCCAGATTTACAGCTTTCTCAGCATTCACATGTATGTAGCAAACAATACATGTCCCCGGTAACATTATTCTAGCCTATGCTTTTCCCTGAGAAGCTACAGTAGTTTTTATCTCTCTCTCTCTCTCCTCCTTCTTCTTCTCCTTCTCCTTCTCCTCCTCCTCCTCCTCTGGTGATCACTCATAGCCAAGTAAGATTGTCTTCCATGAACACGGTTTGAACAGTGAGTCCGTAAGTGACCGTGGAGGCCAATTCTGGACCCACACATCCTTCTGAGGCATCTGATCAAGGCCTGTATTTTAAAATGAGCTTAAAAATATATTTGCAAATGTTTATGTTTCATGCCAGGCAGAAAAGCAGCTAGCTAAGTACTTTGGCAGTTGTTTATTCTCCTGAACAGGGCCCCCCTGATTTATAGCAGTAGCAGGAGGCAAGTTTCTCAAAGTTGTAAAAGGGAATTACAGGCTGGGAGCAAAGGTTATACTGACCCTACATATTACAGAATACAATCAAGCTGCAAAAACACTAATTAAGAGTTGGTAAATAGTACGATTTATTGTTTAACAGAAAATAATACCATGTGCCTCCCATCGGACTCTAGTCATATTTTCCTAAGGTTAAAGGGCAAAGACCTAATGGGAAAAGCAGCTGGCTGGAAAAGGGGGGTGTAAATTGAAGAGGCTTCCTTTTGAAGCTGTTTTTTCTGAGTTCCTTTTTTCTTTGCAAAGGCCTTTTCTTCTAAAAAGCTATCTATGTTATGTATGAGATTTATTGGCTTAATGTAATGATGCAAAGGATTTAGAAAGTAAGAAATGTTAGATTCTTATGTCATTGATGGTGTGTGAGAATGTGAACCCAAGATCTCTGTTTAAGATAGAATTTAATACCATGAGCCATCTGTTTTAGCCATTTGTTTTGAAGGGGCAACAGGGGCAAAAGCTGGTCTGGTAATTAAGGAGCCTTGTCGAGGCAAATGTAAGATATATGGCTACTTGTCTGCCATTTATGGATAGAAGGAAATATAGCTCTTTGTCTCCCATAAAAGGTAATAGGAAATGGGTGTATCTTTTATGATTGGTTCTAGCAAACAGCCAATAGGAATTTCAACCAGGCTGATTGGACAGAGGCAGCCAAAGGAGGAGCAAGGGGGCTGGTGCTGAGGAAATATAAGTGCTGGCTGGCCATCAGGGCTGGAGTGGGCAGAGCTTTGGTAACCATATACCACTGTGCCTATCATTTATTTGTCTGACAAATAAATTATTATTTTAATTTCTCTATTGCTGCATTGAATATTTCATTCCAGCTAAGCGTTAACCACAAGCAGGGTGCTACACTTCCACAGTGGGGACATTGGATATAAGGAAGGATTTTCTTTTAAGGAAAGTCATGTGATCTACCATTCTTAAATGGTACATCCCAGACCTAGCTTCACCACCTCACAGAGAAATAGGATCTAGGGAGATAACGTTCTTTCAAAGGGTAGAAATGCTGTGTCGAAATAAATGCCCCTTCATTTAAATTTGGATAATTAATCAATTAATTAATTAAATGCCCCCTTTTCCCCCTTGGAGGGACTCAAGGCAGCAAGGTCCCTACCAATACCCCTGCAGGATGAAAGGGGCTTTCATTTTCATGGTGGGCTCACCTGGCAGGTAACCACAGTCCTCTTCAACCTTTTCAGACCTGTTGACTCACTCTTAACCTAAATATGCATTTCGAGACCTGTTTCTTAACTTTGACCATAGATTTGCATGGGGGTAGTGCTGCCCTTTCAACCGTCCTTAATCAGGCTGGATCCTGGCCCACCAACCAGGGATCTAGTGTGAGTGTCCTTAAGAAGGACACTGACAAACTGGAACGTGTCCAGAGGAGGGCAACCAAAATGGTCAAAGGCCTGGAAACGATGCCTTATGAGGAACGGCTAAGGGAGCTGGGCATGTTTAGCCTGGAGAAGAGGAGGTTAAGGGGTGATATGATAGCCATGTTCAAATATATAAAAGGATGTCATATAGAGGAGGGAGAAAGGTTGTTTTCTGCTGCTCCAGAGAAGCGGACACGGAGCAATGGATCCAAACTACAAGAAAGAAGATTCCACCTAAACATTAGGAAGAACTTCCTGACAGTAAGAGCTGTTCGAGAGTGGAATTTGCTGCCAAGGAGTGTGGTGGAGTCTCCTTCTTTGGAGGTCTTTAAGCAGAGGCTTGACAACCATATGTCAGGAGTGCTCTGATGGTGTTTCCTGCTTGGCAGGGGGTTGGACTCGATGGCCCTTGTGGTCTACTCCAACTCTATGATTCTATGATTCTAAGTTAGGGATGTCATATGTGTGTGTGCTGGCTCCATCCCAAAAATTACATGCATTCATTTGCTCTTCTTAGAAGAGTCTTTGCACACTCATGCACAGGGAACTCTCTGTGTAATCGGGATCTCTGTTTTTTATATATATGTAATGTTCTCAATTGCGCAGGGAAGTCCCCAGGCACCTGTGCATATAGCCACGTCAAGATGGAGACAGAAACCATGATCCCAGGTCTCCCGTCAAACACATTCATTCTGCACAAATAAAGGACTAGCTGAGTGTCCTTTTTAAAGGGCAAGATTTCTCTGTGTTGTATTTCAACAGAGTGCTCTCAGATGAATGGTCTGCATTGCCCACACAAAACTGACTGACCATGAAGATCATTGACTCAGGCCTGGCCAGCAAAATATCAGGCAAGTGTTTTGGGCAAATGGCGTTATCGGCAGAGATTCCCAGTTTATAGGATGCTAGGCCTGAGAATCCACAATGGATCTTTCCATTTTAAAATGTTGACTCTTAAAACCAGGGCTCTTTTTTCTGGGGATACACATCCCCCAAAACATTTGCTGAATCTTTGTACTTTTGTCCATTTACTGTATTTATTTCCCCTGATTTGAACTATAAAATTGTGATTTTCATGAGACAAAATGAGAGTGCCCCTAAACATTTTTTTAAAAGGAAAAAAAAGCACTGCTTAAAACATTTGACTTTATCGACAGCCGGACAATGTTCCTTCGCTACTTTTGCAGATAGGAGCGTTACCTGCTCTGTCATTTCAGGACTTGTGTATTTTGTGTATATATGCTATATTTTCTAAATGAAGAAGAAGGTGCTGTTGCCCACCTTAGAGCAGAAAACATTGGCGCCCACCTGAGAGGTGCTGGAACTGAGTTCTGGCTGGGGGAAAAAGCCCTGCTCACAGCATACATTGTCAACACATCTGCTCCTGAATATGATGGAGGGGGGAGGTTTATTGGTTTGTGTTTTTTGTTCTTGTTTTTATCATGTATTTTGTGTTTTTTATATTGTATTTTTAATGTTGCGAACAGCCCTGAGATCTACAGAGGAAGGGAGGTATACACGTTTAATAAACAAATAAAGGGCAAAACACCCAGAAGTCCCATTGACAAGTTGCTGCCACTTATAAAAACGGCAGCTTTAAGAGCTTGGCCTTGCTTTTCCCTCCTCCCTCCTCTTCCTTTTTCCTCGTGTGCCATGTCTTTTTAGATTGTAAGCCTAAAGGCAGGGACCATCTCAGTACTGCTTTTAGAACTCCCAGAGCCTCTTTGGTTAAAGGGCAGGGCATGAATGAATCTCTGAAGGATGATCACCTGCATTCGCCCACAATAATTGAGAAAGATGTGCTCCATACGGTGCGATTTGGGATGGCTCATCAGCTGGTATTGGAAGATAGATCTTGCATGCACTGGTTTTCTTTTTGGGGTGGGGGGGCAGGGAAATGCTGCTCTCCCACCTTCACTCTCCCCGCCAAACAAACAGAGAAATCTACAACCATTCTCCCCCTGCACTCCATTTTCTTCCAATCTGAGAACCATTTGTGTGTATAATTGAAAATTAGCAGTGCAGCTGTTTGAAGAGAGTAATTTATCACGGCACATTGTTCGCTCCTGACACTTTAGACCTGGCTCTAACAAGGCAGTGGTTGCCGGGGGTTGAGCTGCAGAAAGTGATTCGGCTGCAATGCCCCGTTTCCCCTGCTTTGTTGCTAATTGTAGCCTCTTTTTCTCCATTGAATTGGGAGTTGAGTAAAAGAGCTTGTTTGCTCTGCGCAAGGAGGCTGCCAGGGCCGCTTGGGCTATTATCACAAGATACTCTTGATCTTTTGAAAAGCAGGAAATAGAATTTTTCTCCAACAGGGAAAGTAATTTGCGATGCGTCCATTAGTTCTTCATTAAAGCAAGATTAAATTGCACGGCAAATCACATCTGTGTTTGGATGATTAAAGGGTGGCATTTTAGAGGCCAAAACTAATTACTAGCCAAAATGAATGGGAGTGAAAAAACAGTCATGTTTTTACATTAGATAGTGTGGTTTGTAATTAGATTCAAGCTAATTCCACTATTTCTTCTCATTTAATGAGATGAGCCTGTCCTCATCTTTTTCTAGGCCATGCTAACAGCCCCAAATGTATAATTTTGATAATACTGAGAGTTTACTTTATTGAAATTTCTTTCCTACCTGCCACAAGTGATTCTTCGGTCTATAGTACTTGATTTTGCAGAAACCCCCCAAGTGAACACATGAGCTGCCTCCATCATCAAGGGACGGAGAGTGTCTTCTCATGCCCTCCTGCAAGGGTAGAACCAGTCATATACATTTGTGAACAAGTGGCAAAGGACAGGTCTCTGGGGGTAAAAGAAACCTAGCCTGTTTCTAGAAGGATGTTGAAAAGACCTGAGAAGGGGCAACTCCAATAAGGTTTCACAGACAGTTCAAATACCGTACATATAAGGGTCCAAGACTGACCCTTGTTTGCCAAATATTTCATCAAGATTTCCAAGGGAAAAAACTTGTGGAATGGTCAATTGAGCATCAGTCGTCTACCATTCACAGATCACATTTCAACAATACAAACCAAGAGGTCATCGTGATTCTTGACTGCTAGTTTAACTGGCATGGCTTCTTCCAAGGAGCCCATTGGGTAAAGCATTGTGCAGCTGCTGAGATTTCCCTATTGGAGATGTCTGGTTGCTAAAATGACAATTCCCAGAATTCTTTGGGGGAAATTATGGTGGTTAAACCATTTTAGATTTGCAGTGTATCAACCCCTTTGTTCCCTTGGTTAAGTTAGAGCAGCTAAAATGCAGATTCTACGGAGACATGATCTCCAACTATAGTAAAGCACTAGTATATAGTAGATACAAAATCATTTGTCAAATTGTGTACAGCACCCTAAACAGTTCTGCTGTCCAGGCACCACAGTGATACCACTTCACTTACTTCCTTAAAATCTCTTCTCAAACCCTACTTTTTCTATGGGCTTAACCCGTAGACTCCCATACTCAACTGTCAAGACCATATAACACCAGTCCTGAAAGACCTACATTGGCTCCCAGTACATTTCTGAGCACAATTCAAAGTCTGGGTGCTGACTTTCAAAGCCCTAAACAGCCTTGGCCCAGTATACCTGAAGGAGTGTCTCAACCCCCATCATTCAGCCTGGACACTGAGGTCCAGCTCCGAGGGCCTTCTGGCAGTTCCCTTCCTGTGAGAAGTGAGGTTACAAGGAATCAGGCAGAGGGCCTTCTCGGTAGTGGCGCCCACCTGTGGAAGGCCCTCCCATCAGATGTCAAGGAAACAAACAACTATCTGACTTTTAGAAAACATCTGAAGGCAACCCTGTTTAGGGAAGTTTTTAATGTTTGATGTATTATTGTGTTTTTAATATCTGTTGGGAGCCGCCCAGAGTGACTGGGGGTATAAATAATAAATTATTATTATTATATTTAACTCAGTATCTGTAACAGAAATAAATGCATATACGTCCCCCATTAACCCCTGCCTCCATTCCATTCCCCTTCTCTGGTGTCTCCTCTGTGTTGAATTTTAGATTGTGAGCTTCTTGGCCTCTTATATTTTGTAACGTGTCTTACGCTTGGTTGGCATTCCATAAATATCACCTCACAACTGTCATTATTAGTGACATAGGCACCCGTGGTGGTTCTTACTCACTTGCCTTTTCTTCAGCTTGAGCCAAACATGTCTACTTCAACCAGGGCCAAGCCAAGACATTTTGGCCCTTGAGGCAAACCACCAAATGGTGCCCCCTTCCTGCCAGGGAAGAAAGGGTGAGTGAAGATCTACATCAGGAACAAGGGGTGGGGTGGGGAATAAATAACTACATTGGGATCTGCTGCCCCTGTGGATCTTGCCACCTGAGGCAGTCACCTCACCTCATCTTGCCTCATGAGTGGGCTGGCCCTGCTCAGACCTGCATCCTGTGAGAGACTTACATTGAAATGCATAGGACAGTGGTGGCCAAACTCGGCCCTTCAGATGTTTTAGGACTACAACTCCCATCATCCCTAGCTAACAGAACCAGTGGTCAGGGATTATGGGAATTGTAGTCCCAAAACATCTGAAGGGCCAAGTTTGGCCACCACTGGCATAGGTCAACATTCTGCTCTAAAAATGAACTAACTCCATTTCAGTTCAATTCACAGTTCAATTTGCAATTCATTCACATGGTCTTCAGAATTCCGCCCCCCCCCCGCCTTCAGAATTTTACAGGCTGCTCCGCTAAAGTATAAAATACTCTTATGAAGACTAAGAAAACATCAAAACACACGCACATTGTAAGGTGAACAATTGCTTTATTTATCCCCCCCCCAGCAATTATCATATTTAAATCTCAAACAGCAGCATCACGTTTCAGATAGCTAGAATTGGGAAATGCAAGCAGAGTTAAATGCATTTACATTATTAGATTAAAACGGAGCTAAATTGAGGTGAATTAAAATCGCCTCAAACTCAACTTCGCAAGAAACATAATTCATGCTCATTTCACTCTGAAATTATAAGAGCTACTTTCAGGTGTAATTCGGGGATTTTGGAATTAATTTGGTGCATTAATTAACCTGAAGGAGTTCATTCACTGATATTGACTGACCGCAATGGCAAAGAATTGGGGAGCAACCCTATGCATAAGAAGCTAACGTAAAGCAAGCTGGCATAAATTAAGCCGGCGTGAAGTTACCCCAGATCCAAACTCTGTTCAACAGTGGGGCTGCTGACACCCCCTGCATAAGCCTGGCAGAGAGAAAACGAGTCTTTAAAATAGTGTTCGAGTGACACCATCCTGTTTGATGGCTTAATTTATGCAGGATTGCCAGGTCACGTGACCATCTCTAGTCCTGCCCCTGCCACGCCCCCTTTCCAGCACTTACATGAGTTTAAGATCTGTGGGGCTTGGCTTAGCTGGCCGGGGCCCTGGCTGAGCTGGGACGAAGGTTTTACACCAGCAAATATCCTACTGAGCTGAGCATCAGGGAGTTAAGATGGCTTAGGCCAGCTGTGCCAGGAAGCTCCCAAGTCCCAGCAGATCTTGTTATAGAATCACTCCGTTAGTTATATATGGGGAGGTGAGGGTTGTTTTTGTTTCAAAAAAGTTGATTGAAGACGTATTCAGGCTGACACAATATAATTAGAGATGGTGATGAGGTTCTCAAGTAGCAGAAGGAAGTGAAATCCAGGTCAGACGTCCCTTTTACTTTTGAAGTTTTAATGGCCACTCCAGTTTTACAACCACTCACTGAGGTTTGAAGCAAGCATGTGTTAAAAGTCGGAATGATTTCCATTTGTCTCTAGCAACTCTTAAAGCTTCTGAGGGTTCTGAGCTCATCAAGCAGATAGGACTAAAGGGCTTCTGCAGGCATTTGATGCAGACACTGCTGCCATTTAGCTGCTTTAAGATATCCCTGTGCACTGTTTCTAATACAATATTTGTACCTTTTAAATACACACCCAATTACAAAGGCGACTGTGGAGCTAAAATCAGGTCTGTATTTGAAGGATAAATTTTCAAATGAAGGATTATTTGGAGAAATATTACAATATGAAGAATCTGCAACCAGGTTTCGAACTAAGAGCAACAGAAATAATTTGAGACTATTGTGTTACGACTATGATAAAAAAAAAGAAGATTGGAGATAGGTTTCAGCTATAAGAATAGCATCAAGGAAAATGGGTTGGGAAATAGAAAATAGAAAATAATTCTTTTATAATATGTACTGGAATTTTATGTGTACTTTTTTTGGAAAACTTAATAAAAAATATTACCAAAGTATTATTTTTCAAAGTATTATTTCTCAAAGCTGTATAAATCACAAGTGATGCAGAACCCTCTGTAACATCCAATGGTAGCTTCATTGCTATCTGGCTCCATGCAGACAGCCCATGGCCCCTGTAGTTTGGTCCTTGCTTGCTTTTGGTGAAGGAATGTAGTTGCCATGTGGATATTCACTAGTGATTATTTATTTGTTTAATTTATTAATTAAATTTGTATACCACTGTTCACCTGAAGATTACAGGGTGGTTCACAATGGATGGATCTACAAACACAGGACGCGATGCTATGAATAAGTCAGAAATTAAATCGTTCTAACAAAAGAAAAAAAAACCTTATGTAAAAATGCTACAGAAAGGTTTTGTGCTCTCTGGCACCACCTGGTGTTGTATGTTTGCGTCACAGCCTGCGTATTTCCTGTTTCACAGGATGTTTCTGTTGTGTCTTTGCTTTCGTTTCTCTCTCTCTGTGCCGGAACACTGAAGCAGGCAGTCATGTTTTTCTTTGTTCTGATCAACGCAGAAATAAACTTGTAAATAATGCTCTCCTGCGTGCATCTTTCGCTGTGCATTATCTGCTGATAGAGCGTGCATCGGCTCTGGAATGTGGCAAGCTATTTCTGGAGCTCGTGTCGCTAATTGCTGATACTGCGTGTCTACGGGAGATCGATGGACGTCCAGAGACGACGTGGAGTCATGATGGACTTTGTCTCCCTGGCAGTATCCCAACAAATAACACATTAAAATCACTGGTGTTTTTTTTACTAATGTAGCTGAGTCCAACATAAACTATAAAATGAAAATGCAAAATGCATAATGAAACAAAAACAAAAGGAAAACAAACCAATATCCCCCATTCCATAGAATGTGAATCAGCCCAATGCCTGGCTGAAGAGAAAAGTTTTTGCCTGGCACCTAAAGATATGTAATGAAGGCACCAGGCAAGGCTCCTTGCAAAGAGCATTCCACAAACAAGGAGCCGCTGCAAAAAAGGACTCGTTTTTGTGTTGCCACCCTCTGAACGTCTCATGGAGGAGCCACACAAAGAAGGGCATCAGGTGATGGTCGCAGGGTCTGGGTCAGTTCATATGGGGAAGGTGGTCCTTGAGTTAATACAGTCCTGAGTGATTACCGCTCCCCCCCTCAAAAAAAAGGATTGCCACTCCCCCCCCCATCCTCTAAGGATGAGGTTATTTGATACAGTACAATGATGGGGATCTTGTGGTCTTCAAAATGTTCTTAGACTGTAATTCCCATCATCCCTGATATTTTGGTGTATATTTTATTAACTTGTTATTATGCTGCCCTGGGAACCTTCAGCTTGCAGGGTGCGTTATAAATATTCCTACAGCACAACTGGATCAACACAGCTATTTGAATTTTTGGACTCTCCGGGGGGTGGTCATATTTATGGACCCTCCTGGGGAGCTCGTGATGAACTTCTGCGCTTCTAAGTTGACTACTTCACCGTTTCCCAGTGATCTAACTAATGAGTGCGAAACCACTGGGATGGTTTAAAAAGCACCTCCCACTGTGTGGTAAAACAGAGGAGACACTTATACATGTTTGGTGGACCTGTGAAAAAATCAAAAGCTTCTGGAATATAGTATACAATGAGCTTAAACAAATGTTTATGTATAACTTTATGAAAAATACAGAAGCTTTTCTACTAGGGATAACGGACACAGGTATAGCAAGAGAAGATCAGAAAATATTCCTCTATGCCACAGGAGCGGCAAGGATCCTAATTGCTAAAAACTGGAAAAAAGAAATTGTGCCAACTGAAAAGGAATGGCAAGACAAAGTGTTAGAGTATATTGAATTGGCTAGATTAACAGAGGCAATTAGAGATCACACTAGACAAGAGTTTCAAAAAGCATGGGGAAAATGCAGAGTATACTTCACAAAACAGTGCCCTAAAATACATACCTGGACTTGTTTCGATTAATGTCTGCAGGAGACTTTGGGGATATTTAAGTTATAATTAGAAAAATCTTAATAATTATTCATAAAGGAAACAGCTTATAAGAAGTAAATAAGGAGGCCAGATACAGGATAAAGGAAGTCTTTTATTTGGTTGTTTGTATTGTTGTATGTTATGTTTATTGTATTTCTGTATTAGAAGACATCTGAAGGCAGCCCTGTTTAGGGAAACTTTTAATGTATTTAATGATGTATTACAGTATTTTAATATATATATTTTTGGGGGAGGGAGCCCAGCCAGATGGGTGGGGTGTAAATAATAATAATAATAATAATAATAATAATAATAATAATAATAATAATATAAAGCAACTTGTTGCCTTCGAGCTCTTTGGTTGAAGGGTGATGCATTTGCACAAATGCATAAAAATAAATAATGCTACTGCTGGAAGATATGGTGGGTGAGAGAGAGTGGAGGTGGGAAGAGAGAGGTAAGTGGAATCATAGAATTGTAGGGTTGGAAGGGAACATGAGAGTCATCCACCCCAACCCACTCCAGTGCAGGAATATTTTGCCCAATGTGGGGCTTGAACCCACAAGCCTGAGAATAAGAGTCTTGTGCTCTACCAACTGAGCTATCCCGTTGGCAATCAATATACTTGTCTTTCTGACTGGGCATTTATTTCTTAGGTCACATCCACACCATACATTCAAAGCACATGGCTTCCCCCAAAGAATACTGGGAACTGTAGTATGTTGAGGGTGTTGGGAACTATAGTTTACTGCTGACAAAGCTGCCATTTCCAGTTGAGCCACCTGGATAGCACAGTTGGTTTTAGAGAATGGCACTGATAATGGCAAGGTTGCAAGTTTGATCCCCGTATAGGACAGCTGCATATTCCTGCATTGCAGTGTGTTGAACTAGATCAGGAGTCAGCAACCTTTTTCAGCAGGGGGCCGGTCCACCGTCCCTCAGACCATGTGGTGGGCCGGACTATATTTTTTTTGGGGGGGGGGAATGAACAAATTCCCCACAAATAACCCAGAGATGCAGTTTAAATAAAAGCACACATTCTACTCATGTAAAAACACCAGGGAGGCTCCACAAATAACCCAGAGATGCATTTTAAACAAAAGGACGCATTATACTCATGTAAAAACACACTGATTCCCGGACTGTCCATGGGCCGGATTTAGAAGGCGATTGGGCTGCATCCGGCCCCCGGGCCTTAGGTTGCCTACCCTTGGACTAGATCCTCAGGGTCCCTTCCAACTCTACAAGTCTATGATTCTATGATGGAGTTCCCAGGATCCTTTGCGGGGGAGACATGAGCTTTAAATGTATGCAGCTCAAAGTTGGTATCTGAGGGAAAGGAACTTATGCTTATTCCTGTTATAACCAATCCTCCCCGCCCGTCAGCAAAAATAAACTTAAGTCTATGAATATATGAATATGGAGGCAGAGTCCCCTCAGAGGTGAAGCCTCGGTTCTTTTCAGTGGCGTAGCGTGGGTTGTCAGCACCCGGGGCAAGGCAAGTAATTTGCGCCCCCCCCCCCCGCTGCACTGTCCCTCCCCCAGATAGTTCCTCGCTCTCTCTCCGCACCGCACGCCTGGCACCCTCCCCTCCACAGTGGGGGGGGGGCGACCCGGCGGCTCGGATCGGATTCGCACAGTCAGCACTGCAGTGAGAGAGAGTGAGTGAGCCAGGTAGGGGCAGAGAGCTGCGAGTGCGAGCGAGCGCCCCCCCCTGATGTTGCGCCCAGTGCGGCCGGCCCCCCTTGCACCCCCCCCGCTACGCCACTGGTTCTTTTTGCCCTTTTGTGTCACACTGCCACTTGAAATAAGCACATTGAAATACCTGGTGACAAAGCTTCTTTGACTCTAGGCATGAAACGTTAGTTCTGTTCTCTTGCTGGGCTATGAGCCTATGGAGTAAGGTTTGTAGGAGACCTTCTTTGAGGAAGAATAAGCCAGCAGTGAGGAGAAGGAAGCCGTTTGGATCACACCCTACAGGGTCTGGGAGAGCTCCAAAGTTCCATTTGCAAGGAATTCATGGCAAGAGAATGGAGTGTATTCTGCTAAGCATGTGTGAGCTGTAGTATTAAGGGCAGTGGTTCCCAATTAGCTAAGTATTGAGGACCTCCTTGTTTTTCAAAGCCAAGCCATGGACTCCCTACATTTTGAAAAGCGATATGGTAGTTTTTGTTATGTGAATGGTGCCATGGACTCTCTGGGTTATGTAGACACGCCCCCCCCCCCCCGGGTCCACAGACCGCCAACTGGGAGCAACTGGCCTAGAGGTTTTTGTTGTGGCGGGGAGGGGCTGTTGATGTTATTTTTTTGTATCTTTATTTTAGATCTTATTGTGATTTATGTGAAAATTGTTCGGTTTGGTTGTGTATTTTTTAATGTTGTATCTATTGTTTATGAATGCTTTTGTTATGTTGCAGCTATATATTTTTTCATGTTGTAAGCAGCCTTGAGCATGGTTTTAACTATGGAAAGGCGGAAAACTAATAACATTATGTATGTATGTATGTTCCTCTCCTGGGACGCGGTGGCGCTGTGGGTAAAACCTCAGTGCCTAGGGCTTGCCGATCGCATGGTCAGCGGTTCGAATCCCCGCGGCGGGGTGAGCTCCCGTCTTTCGGTCCCAGCTCCGGCCCACCTAGCAGTTCGAAAGCACTCCCGGGTGCAAGTAGATAAATAGGTACTGCTTTATAGCGGGAAGGTAAACGGCGTTTCCGTGTGCTGCGCTGGTGCCGGCTCGCCAGAGCAGCTTCGTCACGCTGGCAACATGACCTGGAAGTGTCTCTGGACAGCGCTGGCCCCCGGCCTCTTAAGTGAGATGGGCGCACAACCCTAGAGTCGGACACGACTGGCCCGTACGGGCAGGGGTACCTTTACCCTTTATGTTCCTCTCCACGGAAATATTTAGTGAAAGGTGAAAGATTTATATGATCTGAAGAAAAACCCGAGTATGTATGTATGTATGTATGCTTGTGAAATATTGCAGATCGTGAGAACTTTTAAACTTTGATTTTATTGTGGAAGCTTTATTTATGTTGTGCTTAATATTTTATCCCAGTTTGCAGCTGCAAATTGTCTTGTAAACATAATACATTGCTGAACATGCCCTAGGTGGCAGCAGCAGAATGAAATATTAGTGGGGAAGGGAGAAATGTTTTCCCCGATTAATTCAAATGCCCATTAATAAAATAAAAAGTGTGTGTGTGAGAGAGAGTGATACACACACACACACACACACACTTGGGAGGTGTTTTGAGCTCCATAAGAGATTGTTTTAAACTGGCCAGCATTTAACCCTACGCTTGCTGATATTCAATTTTTAATGTTGATGCATTTTTGGTCAAAATCTGGAATAATAGGAAAAAAACGCTTTGTCCTCAGATTGGTTTTAAATTCTGTGGCTCAGCTCTGGAGCATCTGAACAACGATAAAGTGGGAGAGGAAGTGTCTATGGGGCCAGGGGCTGCCAGTTGAGTCAGCTCTATAGTTATGTATGTAAAATATTTTTACCTTGCCATTCATTACCAAAGGAACTTCCAGTTCAGGTTACTAGTTAAAGCATAAATAAAATATATAAACAGCCACTTAAAGCAGGCAGATCACGGACCAGAGTGCTCCAGTTGGACAGTAAACTCCAGGAAAAGCCTCGACAAATAATCAGGTCTTTAACTGGTACTAGAAATTCAGCAGCATCAGGCCTTCTCAGTATTGGCACCTGCCCTGAGGAACGCCTTCCCATCCTATGCCAAACAGATAAAACACGTATTTGAGTTTTAGAAGACATCTGAAGGCAGCACTGTTCGGGGAAGTCATTAATGGTTGATGTTTTCTTGCGTTTTTAATACTTTGCTGGGAGCTGCCCAGAGTGGCTGGGTGGCATATAAATAATAAATTTATTCTTGTTATTATTGGCACCAGTTGTATCGCAAAGGGGAAGAACTTCCAAAGCTGGGGTGTCCCGTCTGAGGAGCTTCTCGTCTGTGTGGCTTCAGAAAAAGGTTGAACTTCAGGAAAAGGTTGCACTGCTGAGATCTCCTGGCTGATCTCTTTGTGCAGGCTCCTTTATAGGGGAGCAGGCATTCTCTCAGGTAACCAGGCCCCATGTTGTTTAGGACTTTCAGCTAGTACAAGAATGGTCTCTGTAGCATTTTGACAGCCAGTGCAATTCTTTCAAAACTGGTGTTACATGTGCACAAACAGGCCGTCTCCATCTGGGATGTAGCTGCAGCGTTCTCCAATTAACAGCAGATTTCAGCCCCATGTGGAGTGCATTATAGTGATCCAGTCTTAAGGTTACCAATCCATGGGTCGTGAGGCAGAGCAATCATGAGGCAGAGTGAGTTAGCCACCTCAGACATCGTTTTTTTTGAGGGACAGAGCTGTGTGGGCTGCAAAGCCTGCCTGGGACATAGCTAGGCTGCTTCCCTCAGGCGCAGTGGAGGTTGTCATCTCATTGCCAGGGTTGAAGTAAGAGTCAGCTGTCATCCTGGTCCGCTTCTATGCAAGGGGTAACCATAGAGAAAAAGCAGCTGTGGTGTCTTTTGTCTGTTTCTGATCTGGCCCTGACGGTCGCTTCATAATAATAATAATAATAATAATAATAATAATAATAATAATAATAATTTATTATTTGTACCCCGCCCATCTGGCTGGGTTTCCCCAGCCACTCTGGGCGGCTTCCAACAAAGATGAAAAATACACTAAAATGTCACATATTAAAAACTTCCCTGAACAGGGCTGCCTTCAGATGTCTTCTGAATGTCAGGTAGTTGTTTATCGCTTTGACATCTGATGGGAGGGCGTTCCACAGGGCGGGCGCCACTACCGAGAAGGCCCTCTGCCTGGTTCCCTGTAACTTGGCTTCTCGCAGTGAGGGAACCGCCAGAAGGCCCTCGGAGCTGGACCTCAGTGTCCGGGCAGAACGATGGGGGTGGAGACGCTCCTTCAGATATACTGGACCGAGGCTTCATTACCCAACATGCTGTAGTTGATCAGGATTCCAGGTAAAAGAGCCAAGAATGGAAGGGAAAGGAGACAGGAGAGACTGTAGCACTGGGAGACTTTGCAGAAATTGGATTTTTTATTTGGCTTTGAACCTGGCACTTACTGGGAATGTGCAGGGTGCTGTTCTCTCACATCTGAGTTACCTGCAGCTGCCCTGACAAGATGAGGAATGAGGGACCGTGAGGGAAAGGCAAGGCTGACCCTGTGTGCACTAAAAGCACAGCTCAGAACACCCTGCATCCACATTGCAGAAGATTCTGTGGCCATGTGTTGAGCTTGCACAGGGAATCAAGAAGGCAGGAATCTGCATGAGATTCCATACATGCTTCTGGCTCGACAGGAACCCTCTGAATAGTATTGGCAGAGGCACCCACCAAGCCTAGGTTTCCTGTATGATAGAACAAATTCCTTGTGACATGTGGAATGTGGCGTATTCATTGCTTGCCCTGGCCCAGGAGAATGGTGTTGTTCTGTTGCCAATGCAAGACTTAGTAGTCCTCTTTCTCCTCTGGGCTGTGTACACACTCAACTGTGTAGCACAAAAATGTAGCTAAAAATACTTCATTCTCATCCTCGAGGCGCTGCTTTAGGTCTTGATTTCTAGATCCTGGGTGCGCTTGGAAACTCCCATTGATTAGGTTATCCATGCCTTTCCCTCCCTGCAAATGCCTCAGCTGAATGAAGAAGGAAGTGGCAATTCCAATATTGAAATACACCCACTTACGTCATTGGATAGTAAAGGTAAAGGGAACCCTGACCATTAGGTCCAGTTGTGGCCGACTCTGGGGTTGCGGCGCTCATCTCGCTTTACCGGCCGAGGGAGCCGGCATACAGCTTCCGGGTCATGTGGCCAGCATGACTAACGTTGTTTGCCTTCCCGCTAGAGCAGTACCTATTTATCTACTTGCACTTTGACGTGCTTTCGAACTGCTAGGTTGGCAGGAGCAGGGACCGAGCAACGGGAGCCCATCCCGTCGCGGGGATTCGAACCGCCAACCTTCTGATCGGCAACCCACAGCGCCACCCGTGTCATTGGATAGGTGTAGATAGCGGTAGTCACGTAATCTGGGGAACCGGGTTCGCGTCTCCGCTCCTCCACATGCAGCTGCTGGGTGACCTTGGGCCAGTCACACTTCTTTGAAGTCTCTCAGCCCCACTCACCTCACAGAGTGTTTGTTGTGGGGGAGGAAGGGAAAGGAGAATGTTAGCCGCTTTGAGACTCCTTAAAGGGAGTGAAAGGCGGGATATCAAATCCAAACGCTTCTTCTTCTTCTTCATTGCTGGGTCCACCTACATATGTTTTCAAAAGGACACACAGCAGGGTAATGCAGACTCAATCTGCAATGCCCTTTTATTTTCAGAATGAAACCAGTTTCTCAAGAGATGTTTTTCACTGGCAAAAGAGATGCTGTAAATCTTGATTGCATGTTGACTACGTAAAAAAAATCCCCCAAAGTACTCAGTCTGTCTTGATTTTAAAATAAAATGTTGTATGTATGCAACCTTGTTCACTTCTTCCGATCTTTGTGGATACCATTCTGTCCTTCCCAGTATTATGGAATTAGGGAGAAGTGAAACTTCCTGGAAGGAGGAGAAAGACACACACACACACACACACACACACACACACACACACAGCATTATACAAAGCTTAAAAACAGTAAAGCAAGAATGACAGGATTTTCATGCCACTGAAAGATTATCTTCTTTACATTTATAACTCTCATCATGAGTAGATTGTTGGATTGTATGTTCCAGCTTTTTTTCAAGAGACATTTAGAACTTCAAATGCTGCAACAAATTAATTTGCAAGATAGAGACAATAATGAGGGATTCCATTTCAAGACACGTCTGTGAAACGTTATGAAAGCTTAAAAAGGAAAAGAAGAAGCGTGAACTGGCAGTCATCATTTACTAATATAAGGGAAAGCTACTGAAAAAGATGCAAAAGCAACAGCAGTTGAAGCTGCTTCTTCTTCTTAATCCGAAGAGGAAACCGAACTGAGAAAGCGTAATCAGATGCTACCCTCTTAACAATGTTCTAGGCAACAGAACAAGTTTTATAGAAGGGAAACAGGACAAACAAAACTTGGGACTTCAAATGTAATGGAATTATTTTAAGGAATTTTTTCAAAAACGTTTTTGTACAGGAGACATGTAAAATGCTTTTGATATTTTCTCAACTATATTCACTGAGTTTGCAATTTCAAAGTTAACATGGCATAAACTCAGGATCATGCAGGAATTAAGGGGTTATCAACATTGTGATCCTGGTGATTATGAACGAAATGTTTATTGCTTCTAACTATTGCCATTGTTTACTATAGCTGTTATAGATATGTCTTCAGACCTTCATTCTGCTTTTGCTTTGATAACGCCTTTTTATAAGAAGCTCTTTCTAGGATATGTCTATACTGGTCGACAAGCCTATCATTTAAATTGGGAAGGGAGCCCATCTAGGAGAAAGAAAACTCTGATCCAAAACTTCCGCTGACTTGCAGGATATCCTTGGCAGAAGAAGTGGCTAAGGAGAAAATCCTACAAATCCGGAGTAGAATCCCTAAAACAGTTGGATGGTGCCTTGTACGTCTCCTTCTGGCAACTCCTTCAGCCAAGCTGGAGCCAGTGGAGCGAGGTGCCCAGCGTGGGGGGGGGGGCAGCCGCGATGGCACTCCACCGGGATTGTGCTGCCGGGGGCGATGCACTGCCCCTGCACTCCTCTTCCTGCACCAGTGGCTGGAGCCCAGTGATCATAGAATCATAGAATCATAGAGTTGGAAGAGACCGCAAGGGCCATCGAGTCCAACCCCCTGCCAAGCAGGAAACACCATCAGAGCACTCCTGACATATGGTTGTCAAGCCTCTGCTTAAAGACCTCCAAAGAAGGAGACTCCACCACACTCCTTGGCAGCAAATTCCACTGTTGAACAGCTCTTACTGTCGGGAAGTTCTTCCTAATGTTTAGGTGGAATCTTCTTTCTTGTAGTTTGGATCCATTGCTCTGTGTCCGCTTCTCTGGAGCAGCAGAAAACAACCTTTCTCCCTCCTCCATATGACATCCTTTTATATATTTGAACATGGCTATCAAATCATGGATCATGGAACCCAAGAAAGTAAAATCTCTCACTGCCCCCATTTCTTCCCCTTCCATTTGCCAGGAGGAGATGGGACCAGGGGCCATGATCTTAGTTTTTTTGATGTTGAGCTTCAGACCATATTTTGCGCTCTCCCCTTTCACCTTCATTAAAAGGTTCTTTAATTCCTCCTCACTTTTTGCCATCAAGGTTGTGTCATCTGAATATCTGAGGTTGTTGATATTTCTTCCGGCAATCTTAATTCTGGTTTGGGATTCATCCACTGCCCCCTCCAATTTATAGCAATATGTTCCAGGTTTTTCTTTATTTTTTAAAATGCAGTCTCAGAAGCCTGCAATTTTGAGTGGAACATCGTATTTTGTTTATCCAAAAGGGTAGTCACACGCACCTCTCCACTGTGGGGCAACCTGGGGCAGGTGTGGTTTTTAAAGGGGGATATGGCTGCTGAGGAAAGGGTTAAGCACTTCCTCCCTTGAAACTGCTCTGTCCTGTCCAATATGTCAGCTTTCTAATGCTTCTTTTTCATTTAACCCCCCCAACCTCACAAAAACAGGCATGTAACATATAGTTTCCCTCCAAGTTTTAAGGTACACATCTTTTCTACAGTTAAAGGAACGCAGAGCCCTTACTGTAAATGAGTTGGCAGATTCTTCAGCTCAGATTACAGGCGGACTGTGTGTGAGAGAGGATCAGCAGTGAAAGTCCACAAGACTTTATCCTAATTTTATCAGATTACTTCCCCTGAAACTCTTCTTTTGAAGTGCTCTTCAACAGAAGAACAAATGGGGAAGACATCAATGCTTCATAAAGCTGAAAGCTTCTCCCTGGGGTAATTGAAATATTTCTTATCAAAGGATTGATAAGATCAGGTTGCAGCTGTAACAAAGAAGAAACAGATAAAGCCAAGTGGAAATCGGTAAGACAGCGCTGGTGGTACAAGCCTATTGAAGATGGTCGAGCTAATTAGAATCTATAACTCAGGACATTCCATTACATGCTGGGCAAATGACCCTGTAAGTTTCAAGTCTATCTGCTACATTAAAAAAAAAAAAGTTCAGATGTAGAAATAATAATGTGGCTGATGGATTCTGTATCCTTGAATGAGCATCACCAACCAGAGGTCTGGGTATCTGGCAAATTTCTTTTAAAATAAGGTCCTTTGAGTTCAATATATGCATCTATCTTCACCAATGTTTAAAAACCTTCTAAAAATTTCACACAGAGCTTTCTGAGAACCAATGTTCAAAAGAAGGGGGGCAATGAAACATAATAAAGTTTTACAAAAAAAAAAAAAAAGGAAGTTGGGGGAAAATTCCCATTAAAGGCTGAGGTAGTTTAAATTGGGTAAAAGAAGCAGAATTGATCTAACAAAAATACAGGGTTTTAAATATATATATATAAAGCAGAGACTGACTTAGGGGACATTTTAAATTACAGCAGGACGTGGCCCTTGCTGCACCTGTAATTCAGTCTTAAACATGTGTGGAGATTTCCAAATTGCTTCTCAACAGGTTAGGGTTAGGGTTCTGGAGGATTATTATGAAGCCCTAGATAGGGATACATTATCTTGATTTTTGTTTGTCAAAGTTATCCTTTGTCCTCAGTTTATGTTGGTGTGGTCCAGAAGACATATTATTGGATACAGTATAATACTAATAATATATTAGTTATACTCCACCCATCTGACTGCCTTGTCCCAATCACCCTGGGAAGCCTGCAACATGAGATAGCAAACATTAAAAGCTTCCCGATATTAGATGTCTTTGGAAAGTTATATACGGTAGTTGTTTATCTGTTTGAAATCTGATGGGAAGGCCTTCCACAGGGCGGGTGCCACTACCAAGAAGGCCTTCTGTCTGGTTCCTTGTAACTTTACTTCTCGCGGTGAGGGAACCTCCAGAAGGCCCTCAGAGGTGAACCTCTGTGTCTGGGTGGCTGAACGATGGCAAAACTCTCATTTCTATGGTCTTCCTTGGTAGCTTTGAACGAGCCACCCACTCTTTCAGCCTCAGTTCTTCATCTGCAAAATATGAAGTATAGGAGGTGATCTCACAAAATATGACTTGGCACCCAAGACTGTGTACACATTACCCTTTACTCCAGCTCCAAATGCTTGAAAGATAAGGGGTGGGCAAGCCTCCATTGCCCTGTGGTAATTCAATTTTGGGGGAAGGATAGGCTAGAACTGTCTTCCATGATAGTTATCTATGCAGAGGGAGGGTTTGGGATTATTATTTTTAGGAGGAATATTAAGTCAGGTGAACTACCATCTTTCGATGTAGTGCAGCCCATGCACAGGTCCACCATATCAGGTTGAAAACATGCCATACATTTAAAGACTTTTGTAAAGTAATTTCCCCCAAAGGATCATAGGAAGTGTAAAGGTGCGTTAAGGGTGCTGAGAATTATAGCTCTGTGAGGTGTAAACTATAGTTCTCCGGATTCTTTTGGGGTGGGGTGCTTTAAATGTATGTTCCAAAAACGTGGAATATGAATCAGCAAATTTTACAAAACAGTAACTCCTCTCCAAAGAAGCAGCCATGTGGGGAGAAACATAATTGCACTTGGTAGCAAGGACTTTTGTCCTTCTCTGGAAAAAGGAGCACCCTCATACATCATTTTATGCTCCATCATTTGTTTATTTATATACTGCTCTTAAAAAAAAACACAAATCCCAGGGTAGTTGTCATAACAATGCCTTGTTGTTGTTGTTTAGTCGTGCCCGACTCTTCGTGACCCCATGGACCAGAGCACGCCAGGCACTTCTGTCTTCCACTGCCTCCCGCAGTTTGGTCAGACTCATGCTGGTAGCTTCGAGAACACTGTCCAACCATCCCGTCCCCTGTCATCCCCTTCTCCTTGTGCCCTCAATCTTTCCCAGCATCAGGGTCTTTTCCAGGGAGTCTTCTCTTCTCATGACGTGGCCAAAGTATTGGAGTCTCAGCTTCAGGATTTGTCCTTCCACTGAGCACTCAGGGCTGATTTCCTTCAGAATCGATAGGTTTGATCTTCTTGCAGTCCATGGGACTCTCAAGAGTCTCCTCCAGCACCATAATTCAAAAGCATCAATTCTTCGGCGATCAGCCTTCTTTATGGTCCAGCTCTCACTTCCATACATCACTACTGGGAAAACCATAGCTTTAACTATACGGACCTTTGTTGGCAATGCCTATCGTATTACTAAAATTACTCCAATCTGAATGGTCACTCCCCAACTGCAAAATAAGTATAGTGCCTTATCTTATTGGGCTGCTGTAGAAACCAGCACAGGAACAGCCCTATGAAGTCCACCTCTACGCTTCATATTTTGCAGTTGAGAAACTGAGGCTGAGAGTGAGTGACTTGTTCAAATATACCCAGCACATCTTCACCAAATATTTGAAGCTCTCTTAAGTGGAATCTACACGCATATAAAAAACGTTTTCAAATGCTTTTTTAAAAGCATTTTTAAAAATACATTGAATTTTCCATAAGTCCATCACCATCTAGTGCAGGGGTAGTCAACATTTTTATACCTACTGCCCCCTAATGCATCTTTCTTGATGGTAAAATTTCCTTACCGCCCACCAGTGCTTGATGGAAGGATTCAGCTTGTGCCACAGAACCCCCTAGCATCCTGAAACGCCCACTAGTGAGCGGTAGGGACCAGGCTGACAACCCCTGATCTAGTGTCACATTGTATATTGCACTTAAAATGTTTCATTTGCAGCTGTATAGCTGAGTCTTTATACCACTTTAACAGTCATAGTTCCCACCACCCAAGAATCCTGGGAACGATAGTGTGTTAAGGGTGCTAGGAATTATAGCTTTGTGAGTGGCAGCTCCTAACCACTCTCAGCACTACAGTTCCCAGGATTCCTCGGGGAAAGTAGTGCTTTAAATGCATAATATGGATGTAGCCCTGGAAGTTCACAGAAATTGTAAGATTTGCCCCTAAAGTTCCTAGGCCTCTGGATCATGCTGACTTTTCTCAAAGGGAAGATTGTCACATATATAACATGCACACAGAAATATATTTTCAGCTCTTTTTTCTCTTGCACTGCCCTGTATTCTTTTGTCCTTTCTATTATTCACTGTCCATCTCATTTCTGCCTTCTCATGTCTCTTTTCTCCCTCCTCTCATTAGTCTCCTACTAGCCCAGTTTTATTAATAACGTTTTAATGTATTCAGCATCTAACACTCGGCCATTTCTCTCCTACAGTCTTCACTAACATTTCCCATGCTGGAAAAAGACTTTTGCTTGGAAGTACCAATTCTACCCAGCAGGGGGAGGGGAAATCCCAGTGTTTCGGAGACAGGCTGAAAACCCAGATAGCTAGGATTATTATGGAATGTGGTACAAATTGCAGTTTGGAGCAGACTCCAACCTCAGAGCTCAAAGGATGCAAAAGAAACCCAGTGGAATCGGAGAACACAATTTATAACTTTGTTGGCAGATGACCTGGAACATTTGACAGCAGGGCAAATTCAGTTTAGTTTATAAACAGAGAAGTTGGTGCTTAATTTTTATTGGGGCTATATCATCACGATCACTAATGCATTTTCTGCTCCTTATTCTGTGAGCAAGGATGCAGATGATTAGAGTATTATTTTTTTAATAGTGCTTCACATTACTGCCAATCATAAAGTGAAATAAAATCTGGAGATTAGAAATCATGAAATATTTGTGCATGTGTGAACCAGGTCCAAGCATTGAATAACCCATAGATATCCAGACATGTACAAGCGTATGTGTACCATTGGCCATTTTAGATATATTACTGCCCCATGTTGCTTTTCAGTCCCGCAAATGGCTGTTGACTGGTTGTCAACAATAATGCTGCTTTAACATTATTTCATCCCACTTAAACCAATCTATGGGTTCCAAGAAGCATTCCAGATGCATGTTGAAACAATCCTTTCTCTACCAGCCTCCTTAAGTCTATGGAAATTCTCTGGAAAGGGGTAGGCCTTGCTCCTTTTAGGCAGAACATGAGTGAGAGCAAGTCTTATAACCCTGAGAATCAGGCTGCTTGTTGACTTAAATCCTATTATTTCGGGCAAAGAGTGTTGTGCATCAGTCTGTTGAGTCACATTCAGTCACATGTACATTAATCATGAAACTTAAAAAGGATTTGGTATAATCAATATTTCAAGCTTCAATTGTTCTGTGTTGCTCCTTCCTTAGCCCAGTCCCATCAAAATGTTTTAATTTTTTCCGTGCAGCAGTAACTGGCCCTTCACATCAGCCTGTGAAATACACTTTGCCTCCTAAACACTCCGTCATTTATATTTCCAGCACAAACAACTTTAATCAGGCAAATTCACATGTAGATTGCAGCACACCAAGGCAAGCCTTATCATTATCGGTCCAGAACTATGAATAATATTCCAAATATAGCCTTGTGGGTGCTTCTCGTGGCTCTGTCAATTTCTTTTTAAATTAGCAGAATCTTAGCAATTTCAAATCTTATGTCTTTTGTATTTTCAAAGGAAGAGTAGCTTTTCTGTTGTATGTCTAGGTGCAACCTGTACGCATTTCCACTTGGGACAATCTACCATAAATAGTTTGCAAAGAACTACCTGCAACATAGTCCCCCCCGCCTTTAAATTAAGCATTAAGTTACCTAATTAGTTTTTCATTGTCCCTGATAATAGCATTATAGGCCTGTTTTTATTTAGATTCTTTTAAAGAATCTCTTATGGGTGGTCTAGAAATAAGACAAATACATGTTTTGGTTCACTTTTAACACACTTCAAAAATATTTCTTGTGTCCACCATTGCATCATAGTGAACAGCAGGGGAAAAAACTAGTACAAAAGTAACAGTGGGCCTTATTGCAGCCAATATTCTTCTATTTTTTTATTATAATGTTGGCCTTTCCCCACTACTACTGCACCAGAAACAACTCTACTGTGTGGTTAAAAAAGCAGCATGTATTCCGTGGGGTTCAATACCACTCTCCCTCAATGCTTTTCTTCTCGCAAGCTTTTCAGCTTTTTCTCATCTGTTTTACTTGAATTATTCTGATGGCATTTTGGTTTATGTCGGTTTAATTATTTGCAGGTTTTAGATTATTTTTGCGTGCACATTAGCATGGCCAGGCAGAGTGATCTCCGCAAAACGCTGCCAAGATGCTTCGAGAACCTCTTATTAAAGAAGTTTCGAAGAAGTTTCAGAGTTTCGTGGCCGAGTATAGAGTACAAGTGCATGTATGCAAAGATTGCGATGGATTTGGTCGCTAATCTCAGGTGCGTTCAGTGAAAACAAACAAGGGAACACTATCATTGAAAAGCAGGTCAGCTGGATCCGGACCCCGCCCGCCCCCGGCTTTACACCCAGATTACATTCCGGTTTGGGGCTCTTGCCTCCATGTCCGGCTGGTGAACCTCTGGTCTCTGTGCGCGGGGAACCTAGAGACCTTTGCAGGTAGCCAACGACTCTTTAATCTTGCGTGTCAACAAAGCCAACAGCTCATTTGGGCCAGGGCGACTCTGCCCTCAGCTTGGCGCGTTTGCGTGCTCGCGCTTTCTCGCTGCGGCCGGCGGCAACTCCCACGGCCCACCAGCGCGCGGGGACAGGCAGCACCTCTGCGTGCACGTCTGAACGCAGCTTATCTCCCGTCACGGGGCCAGCGACTGCGCCGAGGCCGCGCCTCTATAGATGTGGGCGCGCGGATCCCACCCTTGTTCCCCCCTTCGGGTTTGATTCAAGGCGCCTTTAAACAGCGTTTTTCCCCCCACAGGCCGCCCCCGCCTGCGAGGGCTTTCCTGGAGCAAACCGTCGCGCGAGGCGGCGTTTCTCTTCGCGTGTGCGCGAAGAAGCGGGAGAAGGACGTCGTGAGGAGGCGGCGGCTGTGCAACCCCCACTTAGTAGGAAAGGTAGCATAAAATAAGAACGAAACGCCCGCCCCCTGCCTCTCCAAGGGAGCAAGGAAAACGAGCCCTCGTCCCCCATCTTGTTTCTCCCGTTTCGCGGCCTGAGGAGGCGTCGCCCGCCCTTGAGGCGCGCGCGAGGCGGCGGCGGAGGAGGAGGTGGGGGCGGTGAGGCCTGAGGGAGCGGAGATCCCTCCGCCTCCGTGAGTCGCCGGCGGCGGCTGAGACTCGAGGGCGGCGCCGCCCGCCCCTTGCCCTCCTCCTCCCGCCTGCTCCGCTCCTCCCTCGGCCCTGGGCCTGCGTCGGGTGTGAGGAAGGGGGGAAAGCCCCGAGGGCGCCCCGTCCCTCCCTCTTTCCCCTCCCTCCAGTCTCTCGCTCTCTCTCCCCCTCAGGTGGAGATAGTTTCTAGAAGCCCGTCCCGGCGTCCTTTGCGGCCCCAACATGGAGGAGCTGACGGTGGAAGTGCGCGGCTCCAACGGGGCCTTCTACAAGGTACGCCTCGCCCTCTCGCCGCCGGGAGCCCGGGGAGGAGCGGCCTCGGCGGGGGGGACGGGGACGGCCCGTTACTGCGGGGTTGGGGCCGGAGGGGTGGGCGGAAGGGCGGCCCTCGGCAGCCACCCTCGGAGCGGGGGAGCCTTTGGCCCAGGCCGGAGCGGGCAGACAGTGGAAGGTTGAGCGGTTTCTTTTTTTGGGTGGGCGGGCGGGTGGGGAGGATAAAAGGTGTGTGAGGCGAGGGGTGCGGGGCGGGGTGGTGTGTGGCTTTTGGGAGGGGCTTGTGGGCGGGACACGGGTGAGGGGAGAGGTCGTGGGGAGAGCCCAAGTTCTGGGTGCGTTACGTGTCCCCGCAGTGTTGAGGTAACGCTTTTTCGTTTTGGACACTCCTGGAAAGCGGTGTAACGTGTGAAGGGGCTTCCCTTCGTTTCCCGGGGCAGGGCAGGCCAGGGCTGACTTTGTGAAGCACCTTGAGAAACCTCTTTTGGAGGGTTTTGTGTTGGAAGGCTTTTTTTTTGGCCTTGTTACCTTGATAAAAGTGGGGGGTGGGAAAGGGAGCTTCCGAATTTTATTTTACTGTGGTGTGTTTAGTCCCCCAAGTAGGACACGGGTGGGGTGGGGTGGGGGTGTTATGAGTCACTTGTGAGGGGTGTGGGGGATGCCCTCTGCTGTGAGTCAAAATACAGTTTATATCCCTTTACTAATATTAGATTCAGGTCAGGCAGCATGGAGTCACACCTCTGGTGATAAGTAGACCCACTGCTGTGGTTTGGGTTTTGGAGAACATTTGTGCAAGCTAGGGCTAGAGGTAGGTAGCCCTAGCTTCACCCAAAATGCAGGTTATTTTGTTTTAAATATGCTACTCCTTCATAAAGTTAGGAATGCACGACAACCATAATACTTTTACAGACTCTTGAGTTTATTTATGTCACCAGAAAGCTTTCTTCACTGCCACCCTCCCTGGTATGCCAGGATGTTACAGGATCAATACAGGATACTCTCAGCTGTTGCTGTCAGTCTTTCTCCCTAAGCCAAGCCTTGGATGCTTGAAAATCCTAGACCTTTTTATGGCGTGAGGCCTCTGTTCCTCTGCAGGAGCACTGATAGGAAGCCAGCATTGTGAATTACAGTTTTATCTACGCACTGTGAAAGTTTTATTTATACTTAATCATAAATGTATGCTAATTACAACAAAACTGTTCACTATATCTGTGTTTTGGGTGGGTGTTGTGGCAAGTATAACCCATGTAAATGTGATGGGAATTTAAAGTTTGTTGCTAGTTGACATTCCATGCAATACCAATGGCAATTTTGTAAAACCTAAGGTGAGGGGGACTCCCTTGTAATAAAGTTTTGAAACTAATTACACCACATTTGCATTTTGTACTTGAATTCATATACTTATCAACATGGATCCTACTCTTCATCTGTGGAATAAAGAAAGTTAAAGTCTTGTATAAGCTTTACAAATATATCAGAATATAGAAGAAGAAGAAGAAGAAGAGTTTGGATTTGATATCCCGCTTTATCACTACCCTAAGAAGTCTCAAAGCGGCTAACATTCTCCTTTCCCTTCCTCCCCCACAACAAACACTCTGTGAGGTGAGTGGGGCTGAGAGACGTCAGAGAAGTGTGACTGGCCCAAGGCCACCCAGCAGCTACATGTGGAGGAGCGGGGAATCGAACCCGGTTCACCAGGTTACCAGTCTACCGCTCTTAACCACTACACCACACTGGCTCTCATTTAGGCAGTTCATTTGTTCTAAAATTTATATATTTTCTCAGTAGGGCCTTTTTACTGGTTAGTGGTGTCAGGAATTTCTGAGAAGTATTTTGCCTGCCATTTTATTTCTTTATGACCTTGTGCAACATACCCGTGCCTTACTTTAGTTTTGTGACTCCGGGAGTGTTGAAAGGCATATCTTAAGATATTTTCAAATGCAAAGTCATAGTAAAAATTTGGAATTCGCTTTTGTGATACGTGGATGACTTTTCAAAGACAGCAATTGCAGGCTTGATGAGAGATGTGATTTGACAACATCAGTTTATATGTAAGAAGGTTAGAATGTTCAAGTTTAGTGCCATGTTAAGTGAAAGTTTTTCATTCAGCATTTTGAAAATTTTGTTCAACTTCAGTATGTACATGTGATGAAATTATGTTTATACTTTGCTGAATCCGTTTGGCCTTGAAGCTTCCTCGCTCAGCTAGCACAAGCGTTTATTTTTGAAGAAGTCAGTTTTCTATTCTGCTTTTTCATGTGTGCAGATGGAAGGAGGAGGAAAGTGTTGTTTTCAGAATGGTAAGTCTGTGATTTAAATAAAACCAACCTACTGGCAATAATAGTTGGAACTCCTTGTTGGTGGTAAAAGTAATACAAGGTCTCACTGAGACTGAATTTAATCAGTGATAATTGCTTCAGGCAGTCACATACCAGGCATATATGGTTATTATCATGGATCACAGCACCATTTTAAAATTGAACATTGCTTGGGCCTAGTTGCTGCTAATGTAAAGCCAGGATTTCCAGGGCATTTAAGACATCGCATTTTAGCATTTGTGGAGTTGTTAGCAAATCTGGAAATGTTTAACTTACTCTTGGATTTCTTTTTTGTGATTTACCGTATATTGGCTAGTGATTCTCTGTCTCTCTCTCTCTCTCTCTCTCTCTATATATATATATAGTGACACAAAAATAATTCCCAATCCTCCATTTGAATGCAGGCCATCCTGTTTTAATTTCCTGAATAACTCAGGGAGGATATATTGACAGAATGCAAAATCCATGTGACTATACTTGCTTTTAGATTCTTGTTTCAAAATTATGGCTAGTTAAGATTCCCTCACCCAGCATGTTTATCTACAACACGGATGGGCAACTTGTAGCTCTTTAGATATTGTTAGGTTCCTGACTCCCATCAGCCCTAGTCAGTGTGCCAGTAATTGGAGACAATGAGATTTGTAGTCCAACAATACCTGTTGGACAATAATTGCTTCAGAGCGCTCAGATGGATGAATTTTTTAAAATATATCCGTTATTAGTAAGCTGCCATATGGGGCTTGATTTGTTCATGACCTAATACATGGCTGTGAAACCTGTGGCTATTCAGGCGTTACTGGACCACATCCCCCATCATCCCTGACCTTTGGTCATGCTGGCTGGAGTGATGAGAATTGGGGGATCTGACAACATCTGATACTTCATATCACAAGTTTCCCACCTGTTATAACAATGAATAAATAACCAGAAATATAGTTTATGGATATGGAAGCTATCAACAGTTACTTATTTCCAGTTAAAGATGGTTGCTATTTATTTATTTTTAATCTGGTGTGGTCTGGTCTCCCATTATTAAAAAAAGGCTGACTTACTTTTTCAGTTGATGCAGGTACTTTTGATTTCAAATTGAAGCTAGCTTTAGAAACCCTGTAGCAATAACTTGGCACCAGCATTCGAAACTCACCAGGTGCCAGGCGCATTTTGCACCTGCTATCAACCACTTGCAACCAAGTGAAGATGCCAGGATGGCGCCTGACGTCTCCACCATCTGGAGGTGCATGCCTGGGGGATCCTCGGATCTGGACTGCTTTCATACACTAGGAAAACGTCCTGTAGAATTCTGTCAGTTATAGTTTATCTCAGATTTCCACAACCTCGGCCCTCCAGATGTTTTTGGCCTACAACTCCCATGATCCCTAGCTAGCAGGAGCAGTGGTCAGGGATGATGGGAATTGTAGTCTCAAAAAACATCTGGAGGGCCGGGGTTGAGGAAGCCTGTTTTATCTTCACAATCAGAATGAGCTTTAGGAACCAAAAAGTCGTATTGCAAAATATGACTTTTGAGCTGTCTGCTCCAAAAATGGCAACTGGGCATTCCTTTTTGGCAACTTTAACCCATTTGGCGCCTAGCTTATATATATATATGAGTTTCTAACACTGCCATTGGTACTTTCAAGAATTGGTATGCCTGCGCACTGAAATCTCTGTGGTGCTACTATTGTTAAAATTGACTGGTAACACTAGCATCAACTTCAATTTAAGAAGGATTTAAAATGGGACTGGCCAAATTCTAGTCAAGTTAAGCCTTTCAGTGGCTACTAGTTATGTTTGTATACTGCCTCCAGTATACCAGTTGCTATTGAACAATTGCAATAGAGGGCTGTTGCCCTCAACATCCATCTTGTGGACTTTCTATAGGCATTTGTTTGATCATTATGGGAAGCAGCGCTGGACTAGAAAGCCCTCTGATATAATCCAGCAAGGCTTTTCTTATGTACTCTTCCGAAGTCAGATTGAATATCAGTACTTTTCAGGTTTTTCCTCTGTGTACAGTGGTCAGTTTATAATCATTTACAAGCTACTGAGATCCTTGGGGAATATTTTACTCTGTTTCCAGAAAATTACCTTTAGTAGTGTTTTTATATTGGCACATTATTTAGCAATTCTTGCCTTTCTTAGTGTGGCAAGCATCACAAGATGTAATTTTGAAGGCATGAAGACAGCCTTTGGACCAACAGGCAGGAAAACTGCACCGCTGAAAACCTTGTTGGGAGATAAAGTGATGGGCAGAGCACTATCAATAACTGTACTCCCAGGAAAACATGGTTTCCAACAAAGCAATTGATAGCATCCAGACTCTGCCTTTCTTGGAAGAGCTGGATTTCCCTCCCTCCCTGGATGAACTGAAGAACACCATCAACTCTCAGGCATGTGGTAAAGCCCCAGGACAGAAATGCTGAAAGCCAGTATTAATTCCTCTCTCATGAGTACCTTCTCTGCATTACAAAGAGGTCTGCAAACTTGAATCCCTTGCAGAAGACCACAGTGCCTGGAGGCGAACAGTCAGGTTGTATACCACAGTAGTGACCAAAGGAGGAATGACTTGCAAGGAGGAGTGCAGAGGGAAGACATACCATGATGTGCCTGTAGCAGTACAATCAGATGCCTTCATCTGCCCCAGCTGCAGTAAAATATGTCTCTGCCATATCATTCTCAACAGCCACAGCAGGTGGTGTAAATCTCTCAACAGTTTGAGTTTACACCTTTTTCCATTGTATAGACAGATGCCAACAACAAAGGACTGACTATTTTTGTCAAGAATTGTGAAATCAGAGTTTTAGAACAAACTTTTGCCAAAAATGTTATGGGAAATCCAGTGTTAATATTGGATGATGTTTACAATTTCAGAAGAACTTTGCAATGAAATAGCTTGCATTGCACTAGCCATTGTTAAATTAGTGCAGGTTAGAAACTGGACAGTGTCATACTCAATGGAAGAAGGCACAAAATTTTTGTCAAGTTCAAATGATACATAGATTTTTGCAATTTTGGAACTATGCTTTAATATCTGCTTCCAGTGGTTACTTTGAGCTGTATTTGTTCTTTACCAGTACTTTTTACTTTCTGCTGCCCATGAGTCATATCTCTTTTGGATTGAGCTTTACTTGGCTATCTTATAGTCACTGGCAAGTTGCATAGCTGTAAGCTTATTTTAGGTTATCTGGTTTTGATAGTAGAGGCTCTTGAGAAAATAGGAAGTTAAATATTTTATTTCGTGTTATGCCACTGTACAACACTATTTTTTCCTTTGGGTGTATTATGATTTTGAAAAATCAGTTTGAAATCCCAGTGTACAAAGTAGCATAATAAGAATAGTTTTCTGGACAGCCCTAGAAACATATTCAGAGAAATGGAGAGGTTTTCAAAATAATGGTCTCAATATATCTATGACTTTGTGATGTGACATTGACTTCTGATAAAATGAATCTGCTAAACCAGGGATCAGGAACCTGTGGCCCTATAGATGATGTTGGACTACAACTCCCATTATCCATGACTATTGACTAAAGTCTGTTTTGGAGGCCTAATCTGGCCCGCTGTTCAAAACCTCAACAACTTCAATCCTAAGAAAAGGTCACCAACTTTGGTTGGCCCTTTGGTCGGCCCTCATGACCCTTTACTTCATCAAATTTGGCCCTCTGAAAAAAGTTTGGACACCACTGATCAAGGCTAATGGTGATGGGAAGAGGAATCCAACAACATCTGAAGGGCAAAGCCTTTCCATTCCTGAAATAAACTGTCAAATTCTTCGTTGTTCAGATCATTAAAGCTTTTATGTTGGTTGAACTCCTGCCAAGTACAACATAGTACAAATTTCATTCTATACTGATTCTTGATCAGTATAGAATTCATACACTTGTTTTTATTTGAGAAACTTGGCATGCTTCATGTTTCATCATAAAGTGATCAGATGTGCATAAATGAGATAGTATAGTTCTTATGTGGAAATTACAGTATCATATGAGGAGCCTGTTTCAGTGCACACTTGCGTGAATAGATCAAACCCCTTTTTTATGTGATGCTCATTGCAGGGGTGTTTTCAAACTAGCAATGTGAAGCATGATGAACAGTTCTATAGCTATAACTTCCCAGTTATGCATGTTTGAATTTATTGTGGGTCTTGAAGGACACAGTTTCCCCTGACACCCCCCCCCCATTTGCTCAGTATTGATCCAGTATTCCCCCCGCCCCGCATTTGCTCAGTTATGGTCCAGTATTTCCTTTGATACACCAATATACCAGTGACACAAACAAACTTTGAGAGTCGTCGTTGGAGCTTTGATTTAGATTCTAAAGTTTACTGGTGTGTGCACATCAAGGTCATAGAATCAAATTACAAATAACTAAGTTGAACCCATACTTGTAAGTTTATTATAACTTTATTTATTTATTACATTTATATTTCACCTTTCCCCACGGAGTTCAAGGTCCTATGCATTGTTTTCTCCATCTCATTTTATCTTCACAACAACCCTGTGAGGTAGGTTAGGCTGAGAGGCAGTGACTGGTGACCTTCATATGTGAGTGAAGATTTGAATCCTGATTTCCCAGCTCCTAGTCCAACACTCTTAATCACCATACCACAAAGGAACACAGGAAACTGCCTTATACCGAGTCTAGCCATTGGTCTGTCTAGCTCAGTATGCTGACACTAACTTGATAGCAGCTCTGCAGGGTTTTAGACAGGAGTCTTAACCAGGCTGGCAGTTGAACCTGATACATATTCCTCCCATTCACTTCCCCCCCTCCAGAATTTATGAAGCAAACGGAAACATCAGCCCAGGGAACACTAGTGGTTTGGTTAAAGGTAGAAATAGAAAGCTCTAAACGTGTAATGTAGCAAGAAATGAGGAAGCAAAGTTATTTTCAGCCTGTGATTTTGACTGTGTATTTGAAATCCCTCCAAATCCCTGAATTCTAAGTTTACTTGCTCTGTTCTTAACAAGGTCTTGTTGAATCTCAGTACACCGGGGTTGTCAAACTGGCATCTACAAATGTTGGCTGGGCTTACTAGTCAGTCGTTATTTGTGGTTGTCCTCCATCCATTTAGCATGAGCAGAGGGCTTGAGAGGGGCTATTTTTTAATTTGTCCCGAATATGTGGAATATCTTACATTCCATAGCTTCAAACTACAGTGGTACCTCAGGTTGCATACACTTCAGTTTACATACGCTTCAGGTTACAGACTCTGCTAACCCAGAAATATTACCTCTGGTTAAGAACTTTGCTTCAGGATGAGAACAGAAATCGTGCTCCAGCGGCGTGGCGGCAACAGGAGGCCCCATTAGCTAAAGTGGTGCTTCAGGTGAAGAACAGTTTCAGGTTAAGAACGGACCTCCGGAACGAATTAAGTTCTTAACCCGAGGTACCACTGTATAGGGCATATGAGGGCTGCATTTGTGACTATCCTTTTTGCTCTTGTTGAATGGATATGTAAGATGCTTGAATTTTGGCATTGGGATTTTTGTTGATGTTGACAAACCTGAATAATTTGTCAAGGAGAGAGGTGTGAGAGGCAGGGTGATAATGGGGTGGTTAGACCAGAAACAAAGGTGAATGTTTAAGAGCTGTATGAACATCATAAATGTTGTCTAGCACAGGGGTAGGCAACCTAAGGCCCGGGGGCCAGATGCGGCCCAGTCGCCTTCTCAATCCGGCCCGTGGACGGTCCGGGAATCAGTGTGTTTTTACATGGGTAGAATGTGTCCTTTTATTTAAAATGCATCTCTGGGTTTTTTGTGGGGCATAGGAATTTGTTCATTCCCCCCCCCCCAATATAGTCCAGCCCCCCACAAGGTCTGAGGGACAGTGGACCAGCCCATGGCTGAAAAAGGTTGCTGACCCCTTATCTAGCATTTTGTCTTCCAGCAGTGGCTACCTGAATTGTCCTTGGAAGTTCACAAGCTGATCAAAGCTCCATTCATTTAAATCTCATAGGTTTCAGTGGAACTTTAGCACATGCAACTATATTAAAGTTGGCAACTTGTAGGCTGAAGTATTGGGATGCAACAACAAAGCTAAAAACTTAGGGGATTTTGAGGAAATCCAGTACTGAGACGAGATGATGGATTGCATCTGTAACAGGTTCAAGGCTCTCTTGGTGCAGTGGCTTGAGATTTGTTCTTCAAACAGTCATGAGATTTGTTCTTTAAAATATAAATCTGTATAGAAATGAAATTAATAATAACAATAATGTCCACCACAAAAAAATCCAACACTACCTAGGCATTATACTGTGGTGACTGCAATGTAGGTTTAAGGTGTCATTTGCCGATTAGATTATATATCTGAGTTTTTAATACTGCCTGTGGACAAGATCCATAGCATTATGTTCTCTTGGACCCTGTTCTGCTGCTTAGTGCTCTGGTGGCATCAGTGATAGCTACATTTTTCCTTCTTTCTTTGTGAGTCTGCTTTTTTCTTCTTCTTTTTAAGCTCTATAGTTTTTGTATAATTTTAAGATTGACATGTTGTATTTTACAGCATAGTCCACTGTGAAACACTTCTTGGTTCTCAGGGGGCTTCTTCAGACTGTAGCGTTCAGCACTGTAGAAATAAGCCTAGGTGAGCCTCAAGTTTCCACATTTTTCTGGTGTGGTCATGAGAAGGAGTTTGCAAGCTTTTGCTTCTGTTTTATGCAGTGGAGGAGCAGATTAGCTGAAACCTATTTCTTGGGAACTAGTGCATTCATGCTAAGCCAAGGTTTGACTTAACATGACATGTGAATGTAGCCACTGTAGTTAATAACATAAGAACAGCCTGCTGTGATGGACCAATGACCATCTAGTTCAGCATCCTCTTTTCACAGTGGCCAACCAGCAAGTACGACCTGAGTCTGTGGAGGCAGAGCATATCTATCCTGGCTAGTAGTCACTGATACAGCCTTTTCCTCCATGAATTTGAAGGCATGGATGATTTCCATTCTGGTGAATAAGAACGCCCCTGGGGCCTGAGCTATGTATTGTGAGGCTTACAGCTCAATCCTGTGTAGAATGAAACATGCTTAAGGCAAAGTCAATGGACTTGAGATTGTAGGATCAGCTGTTAGCACAGCAGCAGGAGATGGAGTTGTGAAAAGGAGGTTGCATTACAGCAGCTGAGTTAGGCTGCCAGAAAACTTGAAGTGGATTACTTGAGTGGAGGGAAAACTAGCAGCCTTTTAGCTTGATGCTGAAAGCAGATTCCTGCTATTCTCTTCTCTGGCAAAAATGAAGCCCTTTGTTGATGAAGTGGATGAACAGAATGAAGAGCTCATCTATGTCAAGAGAGTTTGATTGGGAGAAGTATTATCATTGTGAAGAGCTGCTGGACAGGAGTTGGGAAAAACTCAGGATTTTTGGGAAAAGGGAGTTTATGCTCTGTGTTCTCTAGTTATGTATGGACTATTTGCTACTGAGCTGGGACAATGTTTAATTTCTAAAAAGAGATATGCAGCAACTTGGATTTGTGGAAAATTAATTATTTGTATCCTCCTTCATTTCTTCGTGGGAAGGGGAGGGCAGATTGCACTTCCTCAATGGCAGGAGAAAAACACATTGGGTGTTCTCGGGCATGTTCCCATGCTCTTCCTGACTGATAGAAATAGTTGTTGACAACACAATTTGTTGACTGGTGGTTTCAGTAATTCTTTAAGTAAACTTGAAACTTTGCCGATGTGGCTGGGACTCTTAATTTAGCTAGAATTGCCATCACTTATCACTGTAGCAGTTTTCTTTCCTGAAAGGAAAAGTGGAATGTTTCCTTAACTTAGTTCTGATGTTGTAATCTGTGGTGTGCTAACTGCACAATAATAGCAGTATTTCTCTTGTAATATTATACTTTGGCCAAAATTAATTAGCCTTTGAGTGTTGTAGCTGAAGATGAGATTACTAATAAACTCAGTGAACCCTTTATTAATTTTTACTACGGCCGTACCTTGGATCCCAAACGCCTTGTGAGCCAAACGTTTTGGCTCCCAAACGCTGCAAACCCGGAAGTGAGTGTTCCGGTTTGCGAATGTTCTTTGGAATGTCTGACGCGGCTTCTGGTGCTTGCAATTGGCTGCAGGAGCTTCTTGCAGCCAATTGGAAGCCACGCCTTGGTTTCCGAACATTTTGGAAGTCTAACAGACTTCCAGAACGGATTCCGTTCAGCCTCTGAGGTACCACTGTATATTTGTTCCTTCTTACTTAGAAGTAAATATTAGAATAGTTATAAGCTGAATAGTTCTATAATACGATTGACGAATATCAATTTTTCCTTAAAGCTACTGCAAACCATTAAGTATCTCTTTTGTATGCAGTCTTTGGCATATTTACCCATGTTGTGTTTTTTCTTAAAAATTGTTCCCGTTTAAAATTACCATTCTAATGGGAGGGAGGTGCCATTTTGCAAAAGAAAAAAAATCATTCTTGATAACAGTATTTAACAATTTTTATACTTTATTCTAGGGATTCATCAAAGATGTTCATGAGGATTCACTCACAGTTGTGTTTGAAAATAAGTACGTACTATGTTGAAAAATATTACTCCCTTTATTTAGTTACATGATATGCCATCCCCCAGAAATGCATAACACATAGTTCACTATGGAGACAAAGCGCAGGAACTTGACTACAAATACAGTTGAATGTAAAATAGAAAGAACACACTTAAATGTTGTTGCTAAGTTCTTGGAGCCACAGTAGTCCTGTAGTCTTGGCAACTATAGTAAATTGAAACGGGTTTAAATAGAAATACATCTGATCTTACTGTGTTGACAATGGGGAGGCTGGTAAATAGCCACTCTGTTGGCTGCCTCCCTGTGACTTAAGGCAGAGATCCTTCTATAAATTAGAAGAGAACATTTCCCTCTCCTCTGGCTGTCACTGTCCTGGTTTAGGTGATTGGGAGCAAACTGCAACAAGTCTCAGTCTTGTGTTCTTCCTTTCCCCACGACCCTAATACTTGAGAGAGACCTTCCACTTTCATTTTAGAACAAATTACAATGCTGAATATCTACAGTGAGGGGAAAAGATATTTGATCCCCTGCTAAATTTGTCCATTTCCCCCCTCACTGTATATACCACAGAAGTGTTGTTTGTTTAAAGCAGGGTAAAACTGATATTGGAACCTATTTTTTTGGCCAACCTTGGTAAGAACAAACCACAGTTCCCAGTATTCATATGTAATATGGAACTCTAGTTTATTCTAAAGTGAAAGCAGAAATGTTTGCTCTCTTCTCATCTGCAAAGGATGAGAGAGTGGGAGAGCGCATAAAGCCAAGGCTCACCACAGCTTGCTCATAATCATTTGCATCATAGTTTAGGATAGAGAGTACCATTTGAGTAACGGATGGTTAATATAAGTGTGTGTTGTTAAGCAATCTAACAAAAATGTTGTTGGCTTTTGAATATTCAGGTTCTCTGTTTAATATTAGTGTGGACAGTATTCCATTTGTGTCCAATATTAGTATTTAAATACAGTGGTGCCCCGCAAGACGAAATTAATTCGTTCTGCGAGTTTTTTCGTTCTGCGAGTTTTTTTCGTCTTGCAAAGCACCAATGTGTATTGACGGTTTCCCATAGGAATGCATTGGCGGTTTAAAAAAAAAAAGGCTCAAGACGTTTTCGTCTTGCGAAGCAAGCCCATAGGAAAATCCGTCTTGCAAAGCAACTCAGAAACCGGAAAACCCTTTCGTCTAGCGAGTTTTTCGTCTTGCAAGGCATTCGTCTTGCGGGGTACCACTGTAATCAATTTAAAATTACAACTGTGAACCAGGGTTACCTTTTCTTACTGACTGTGATGTAATTTGAAACTTTCAGCTGGCAACCAGAACGTCAAGTTCCCTTCATTGAAGTAAGATTACCACCACCACCTGATATCAAGAAAGAAATTGGTGAAGGAGATGAAGTGGAGGTGAGTTCATCCAGTGATGGGCAGTGACTTGTATTTTTAGAGGTACTGTTGGTCAAGTTAAACCCTTAATACCAATCATGTCAAAATGAATGGAATTTTCACAGCAATGCTTGGTCACTTGTGCCATGGCTATAAATTAAAGAAGTCCCCTCTTTCCAGTAGCTACACAGCTGTCAGGAGTCAGTCTGCATGTTGTTATTACCAAGTAGAATGTATTCTTCATGAAAGCTATGTAACATACTTTTTGGGAAGACCATGTATAGTGAGGACAAACAAGTTCTGAATTAGACACACAGGACACAACTCTCAAATGCAACAGCAAGGTGCATTTATTCCTCTAGGAGGCACTGCATTGTCACCAAAGAAGGGAGGAGGATTCAGGGCTTCCTCTTGTTGCCATGGTTGGTGGATCTGTTTCTGTTCTGTGTCATGCTTGTCTATGCCTCAAATTTGTCATCACATAATGACAAATATGAAGAAACAGAAACTGATTGCGATAGTTCAGAAAATGAAACTGATCCTATGAATACTGCATTAAATTTAGTCTCCCCTCCAACCCTTTTCTCAGCTATTCTTATGGCTCATAGACATAGAACCACAGAATTGTAGAGTAGGAAGTCCAGTCCCCTGCAATGCAGGAATCTCAACATGCGGTCCCCTATCCAATTTGAAACCATTCTTTGTTTCAGCATGACACGGTTTTGTGTCTGCATGACAATGTGGAGAACTGAGGAGATGCAGTGATTTTGAGAATACTTAATAATTTTCTTTGTTTTACTAATAACTGACAATACCAAAGAGATTCTAGGTTCCTTACAGTTCAGTAGTTTGTAGCTCCAATTGTAACACATTTTAAAAAGTAAATTCAATTTGTAATTGTTGTTTGACTAAACTCTACCTCCAATATAACAAATATGGTATTTTACGATAAAGTCATACACAATACATGTTATGTTCCTAAAGTAAAAAATGTACTTTTGATCTGTAAATGCTGCTTTAAAAATAAATACTGGGTATTTTTCAGTTTCCCCCAAAATTTGTGTTTCCTCTGAAAAAAAAAAACTATCTCCTCCCCCCGCCTGGCATGACTTCAAAATTTCTGGAAATTTTACATCTTTACCTATTTCCAAAGATGAATTGGACACCAGTAGAAAATTGTTGCCAGCAGATTATGCCAAGCTCTTTATCCATCTGCCACCATTTTGTAATTGGCTTCATCCCTGTGCTGCCATTTTGTGATTGATAGGCCTATACAATTTTCAGCCGTGTCATTTGAGCCTTGCGAGTAGAATGTTTGAGAACCATTGCTCTGTTTTATATAAAGATATGAAGACAGACAAGATTATCTTAAATTTTATATTAAGGGAAAGAATTTACTTTTAGAATAGTTTATGCCTGTATTTGTATTGATACTTGTAATTCTGGTGTACACAGAAAAAGAAAATCCAGCTTTCAGTAGCCATGATTTTGTTGGCTGTCTACAAACATCATTGAAATGAATCTGGGTAGTGCTAGTTTGTGAAGATTGAAAGATATTCTAATCAATATGGTTTAAATATGCTGTATGATTCCCCTCCCCCCAGGTGTATTCACGAGCGAATGAGCAAGAGCCTTGTGGATGGTGGCTAGCAAAAGTTCGAATGATGAAAGGGGAGGTAAGTAGGAGTAAAACTTGGGAATTGTAAGCAAACTTCATGAGGAAACATCTAAAGAAAGCATTAAACCTAAGAAAGTTTTAAACCTCTGTGTAGGACGTTATAAACAAGAGCACTCCAAAAAATAAACTACGGTATGCAAGTCTAGTAACCTATTTACATACACTCCCCAAAATGGATGGGATTGAGTATTCTTATTTAAATTTGCTGAAAGATTTGCTTCCTGAGGGTGGTGGAATGGCAAAGGCAAAGAGGATGATTCAAATATTTATCATGCTAACTATTTAGTGCTCTTTGGGTTGCGTCCAGCTAAGTCATACTCGAGAGAAGACCTATTGAAATCAATGGATTTGTTACTTTTAAGTCCATGGGTTTCAGTGAACCTGCTCTGAGTATGCCTTAGTTGAATGCAGCCCTCTAACTCAGAGGTTTTCAATCTTTTTGAGTCCACGACTCCCTTAACCAACTACATTCTTTCTGCGGCACCCCTGTGAGGCACAGGAGCTCAATTACGTCCCCCCTTGCCTGCAGAGCTTGGCAGCCTCTTACCCTTTTTTGAACACCCTCCCTTGTGGAGTGTTCCCTCCTCTCCTCCCCCCTCTGCTTGGGAGTCCTCTGGGCAGCCGTTGCTACCGACCCTGGTCTCTGAGCTTACCCACCCCCTGCCCCAAAGAGGTGTGCCTCCCAGAGGCCCCATTTGCCTGCACAGCTTACAGCCAGGGCTGCTGCAATAGCCAGCTGTGCAAACCCTAGGGAAGCAGAGATGCAAGAGGGCATCAGAGGAGGGAGGGAAGGAAAGAGCGAAAGAGTCCAGTGTTGCCCTGAGCATCATTCAAGGCACCCCAGGGTACTCTGTTTTCCATAACAGTTCATTTCCCAATGTTACACCTTTTTGTTCCTATAACACAGTCTTTGTCAACCTGGTGCGTTTAAGATGTTTTGGACTACAACAGCTGTGCTGACTGCGGCTGATGGGGGTTGTGGTTCAAAAACATCTGGAAGATACCAGGTTGACAAAGGTGGATAATGCATTTTGCTTCCTTATATTTAGGGCTTCAGAAACCCCATGCTCCTGTTTCTCATGTAGTATAAAGGCTGAGTTTTACACCCAGGTGAGACCTGGGTTCAAATCCCCCCCCCCCCCCCCGTATCAAGGAAGCCCATTGGACGACTTTCGTCCAGCTGCACACTTTAGCCCAACTTAAACCTTATTGTTGATGTATGCCACCCTTACATTGGAGGGCTGTGATAAAAGGTAAAGGCAAAGGTACCCCTGCCCGTACGGGCCAGTCTTGACAGACTCTAGGGTTGTGCGCCCATCTCACTTAAGAGGCCGGGGGCCAGCGCTGTCCGAAGACACTTCCGGGTCACGTGGCCAGCGTGACAAGCTGCATCTGGCGAGCCAGTGCAGCACACAGAAACGCCGTTTACCTTCCCCCCAGTAAGCGGTCCCTATTTATCTACTTGCACCCGGGAGTGCTTTCGAACTGCTAGGTTGGCAGGCGCTGGGACTGAGCAACGGGAGCGCACCCCGCCGCGGGGATTCGAACCGCCGACCTTTCGATCGGCAAGCCCTAGGCGCTGAGGCTTTTACCCACAGCGCCACCCGCGTCCCTATAAAATGCAGTATATCAACAAAGCTGAGGCATGTGTTTTTTGAGGATGATACACTATGGAGATGATAAACTGCTATGAGTATTTCTGCATATTTTTGGGTCCAATAAATTTAGAGGTCTTCGGGGGGCAAATGTGTGCCCTTTAGATTGTTTTTTAAAAAATAATTCTAATCTGTCCTTAGTTCTACGTCATTGAGTATGCTGCCTGTGATGCCACTTACAATGAAATAGTGACATTCGAACGACTTCGGCCTGTGAATCAAAACAAACCTGTTAACAAGAACACGTTCTTCAAGTGTGCAGTAGAAGTTCCTGAAGATCTAAGAGAAGCGTGAGTGACTACTCTAAAATTTCATTATATTGCTATCTTTTATCTAAAAATTGGTTTTCTTTTAAACAACCTAAAGCTGATTTTTTTTTTTGAAATAAAAAAAAAATCATCTGAAGTCTTGGAAAGATGAAATATGGGAATAGTTCCCATTATACTCAGTAGGATTTACCTCCAAGTAGACATGCATTAGATGACGCTGTGACTCTGTTTTACTGAATCTTTAAGAAAGACAGATGGATAGGAAGGCCTAGACATGCAGCAGGATTTTCTCAGTACAGGCATACCTCAGAGATTGTGGGTTTGGTTCAGACCACCGCAATAAAACGAGTCACACAATTTGTTTGGTTTCCCAGTGCATATAAAAGTTATGTTTACACTATGGTGTATTAAGCCAGGCCCCCCTGACTCCAGCCCTAGCCAGCTCCACTCTTGTGGCCAGAAGGGTGGCAGCAGTTGGGGGACTTCTTTCCCCTGGATGTGGCCAGGCTGCCTGCAGCTGCACCTGTGTCCTCTTAAGGAGCAATATCTGTGAAGTGCAATAGAGCGATGTATGCCTGTAGCAGGGAGAAGTGGGTGAGAAATTCAAAGGCCATAGACTAGATTTTTATTGTGGCAATTGCTGAGAGGCATGAAGAGGAAGAAATAGGAAGGGACCCTAGCAACAGGCGACTGGGTTTCAAGTAGGAGTTTCATTTTTTATTAATGGTCATTAGTTTGGTGGGTAAAGATGGATCACCAGTCTCACAAGCTTCAGCATTCAAGGAAGAGGAAATTACATAACAGGAATATCACCATATCTGTGTCCTGCACTCACTTGTACAAAGGTATTGGATTTTTTTCCATGCTTTTGAATGCTTTGCCTCGAGTATTGCAGTTTTATACAGCAGCATGTTTTGTTGATAAAACTGCCACCTGAATTAATGTATAAATTGATTTTTCTAGGTGTGCTAATGAAAGTGCCCATAAGGATTTTAAGAAAGCTGTAGGAGCCTGCAGAATTTTTTACCAGGCTGAAACTGCTCAGCTAATAGTACTGGTAAGGTATATTTTCTGTTTGGTTTGATCACTGTGTGAGTTTACTTTTTGGCTAATGTTACGATTGTGTATGAGGGAGAAAAAAAAGATTGAAGACTGAAGGTTATCTCCAGCTTTGTATTCAGAGTAGGTCCATCGAAATCAATGCCTATTGTTTCAAATGAGTCTGTTCTAAGCACAGCTTAGTTCTCCAAGATACCTTGTTACTTGGGTATATTGAGAAGCTTTCTGCTTGTGAGTGAGAAATTTGCTTTAGAGATTCCAGGGTAGAAAGTTGTGGGCAGAACCAGTAGGCAGAGGATCTCATGCAAGCTAATGCCCAGGCTTTACTATTTTGCCTTTGACACTTCTGTGCATATTGCAATACAAGACAGCTGGGTCAGGCTGAAGGGTGCGTGTGCCAAGATACCTTGCATAACTTTGTGTACACCCCCATCCACATTTCCTGCCGCAGCTGATGCATCGGTATGGGCATTGCTTTCTGCCGATAGTAGGTCAGGCTATCCCAAACAATATCCATCACACCATTTTGATCCAGTGACGAAAATAAATGTTTGCTGACCTTGTTTCAAAAACCAAAAACAACAAGCATTCCTTGATGTTCTTCTGAGTAACGGAAGAACCTCTGTCACATTTTTCCAAAACATGCAGTTGTAACAAGGAATTGTTAAATAAAATGAGGGCTCTCTAGCTATAAATTGCCTCGTAAAGTGGAAATGCTGTTTGTATCATTGTTACTTTATTTCTACAGTCTGCCAGTGAGGCAACAGTGAAAAGAGTAAATATCCTGAGTGACATGCATTTGCGCAGCATTCGAACGAAGATAATGCTTATGTCAAGAAATGAAGAAGCAACAAAACATCTAGAAGTGAGTTGTCCTCATACTGCCTCCCCCCCCAATTTCAACCTCCCTTCTCAATTCCAGTCTTGATGTAGCTCTTCTCATATTTGAAGTTCTGCTGTTGTAAACAAATTATTTTGCCTCCTCCCTAGTGCACAAAACAGCTTGCAGCAGCATTTCATGAGGAATTTGTTGTCAGAGAAGATTTAATGGGACTTGCAATAGGAACACATGGTAGTAATATACAGCAAGCCAGGAAGGTTCCAGGAGTTACTGCAATTGAGCTTGAGGAAGATACCGGAACTTTCAGGATCTATGGAGAGGTAAAAGGAAACAAGGGGTTTCTTACCTTTGTAGTTGTTTGGCGTTTTTTTTTCTTTACTTGCCCTAGTGGTCTGAATTTGGCATGAGCCTGCAACTATATCAGCCTGCCTCAAACTGCAATAGATGCCTCCCTCTGGTGTCCAAGGATCAGGGAGTTTGGTAGAGACCTTTTCCATTGTGGCCCCAAAGGCTGGGAAACTCCCTGCAGTGGATCTGCAGCAGGCTGCCAAACTATAGTAGTTTCGGAAGGCTAACGTACCTTTTCCAAGTGACTTATTCTTGAATTAAGTTTTATTGGTTAGACTGGGTTGCTGTTGCTGTGGGAAAAGGTTTTAATGAGTTGGCCAAGTATGCTTTTTCTTGGTATGTATGGGAAGTGTTTTTAGGTTTTTGTTGATATTTTGTAATTTTCTTGTTAGCTACCTTAAGCGACATGGAACTATTTTAAAATAAAATAAATAAAAATGAGATGAGCACAAGATTCCAAAAATTCCATAGCCTTTGTAAGGACACTGTGCATTTGCTAGAAGGGAATGCTGCATAGCAGCGGTTCCCAATTAGCTAAGTATTGAGGGCCCCCTGTTTTTCAAACCTTTTGAAAAAACTTTCTATCCCTGTGTTTGAAAATAACCTGGGTGGGTTGTCTGGACCTCCTAGGGTTCAAGGAGCTCCCAGTCAGAACCGCTGCTGTATAGAAGGCTGTTTTTACTTGTGTCTGAATGGAAGTTTATATGATGAAACTCATAGTCACTGCTTTATTTTCACTTGCACTGAAGCTTTCCTTCAGTATTTTGCATGTATTTATATCCCTTTCTGTGCACTTAAACACTGCCTCTTGTGATTGACCTTGTTGTAAATTCCTTTAGAAATCATGGTGCTTAAGGGTATATAAATTGTTGAAAATGTTTGATTATTAGAGAAAGGAGTAGAGAAGCATGAGGCTACTTGAAGAAAACCAAGAAATATCAGAATTTAAAATAAAAATAGTACAGAAAGTTCCCCAAATCTCCACTTGTATTTTAGGCCACTAGATTCCAATCACACAGTTCGTAATCTCACAGTTAATAATATGAATGTGTATATTTCTTTAGCATTTTAAAGTTGCAAATGAGATTTTATGTACCTATCTCCTGTCTTATATCTAAATGTTAATTGCCTGAAGGAGTTTTAACTGTTGGAAGGGGTTTTAATTTTTAATATATTGTGTTTACAAATGGCTTCTGTTCTTTTCCAGAGTGCTGAGGCAGTAAAGAAAGCTAGAAGCTATTTGGAATTTGTGGAGGACTTTATTCAGGTTCCTAGGAGTCTTGTGGGTATGTAATAGTGATAAAACTTTCAACATCCTTGAATACCCTCCCCCTGCCTATTCAGCATGAAAATGTTGATGTCTCCTCACTCTTTAATGACACACCTGACCTACTATTTTGGTGGCTGATACACTTGAGTATATATAGAGAACAACGCTGTACTAACAAATGGAGTATTCTGGATTATGGTTAGAGGAGCATGGGAAGGCTATTTCCTTGGAAGAGGAAGCAGGAAATTGAAGGAGATGTTATCCAAGGGAACTGAGTCCAAATAGATTCCCTACCCTCAGTTAATTTCTGTCAGGCTGGAAAGCAAGAGTAGGCATTCCTTCCCCTCAATTGTGCCTCTTCAGCCTACTCTTTTTGCTTCAAATATAGCCTTTCATTTTTCTTAATTTCTTCCTCTTTTTGCCAAAGGAGCTAAGAAGCCTCAAGTGACTCAGTTCATTATCTCCTTGCAGAGGCAGTGATCAAGTGCAGCTCCACTCCTCTCTCCTGAGAGAGAAATTTTAAGCAGATGATACCTATTGCTGCTCCACACTATGGTCGCTTCCTGGGCTCATTCATCTGCCTGCCATCCTTGGTGTATTGGTCGTGATACCGAGGGAGAATATAAATATTGTCTCCCTTTGTCTCCTCATGACCAAGTTCTCGTTTAGCTGCTGCCTGGGACTCATTCACTCTTCTTCCTACCACCTGAGGACAATGCCTTCTGATAACTTGAAGCATTGTAGTCTTGCCCCACAGGGTCAGTGTAAAGTACAACCATTGTTCTGCTAGACATGGAGTAGGCTCTAGTAGAAAGTGACATGGGACTGGAGTGATGCTCCTCTAATCGTGCACATCAGATGTTGAGAGAAAAGGGGTTTTTTTTCTACATGGTAAAACGTCATTTTGAGTAAGACTGAACATTTGTTCTCACTGTTTCTGATTCCATCTGCCATGGGTTTTGGATCAGTTCATTGTTCATTGACCTTTTGATCTTCCTCCTGTTAAGAATTGTGTGTCCCAAGTAATTGCTGTTCCAGATTAGGGGAAGGGAGCTCTCTTCCTTGGGTAACATCAACTTCTGCCTTGTAGTCTTAGAATCACAGAATCATAGAGTTGGAAGAGACCACAAGGGCCATCGAGTCCAACCCCCTGCCAAGCAGGAAACACCATCAGAGCACTCCTGACATATGGTTGTCAAGCCTCTGCTTAAAGACCTCCAAAGAAGGAGACTCCACCACACTCCTTGGCAGCAAATTCCACTGTCGAACAGCTCTTACTGTCAGGAAGTTCTTCCTCTTGAGGAAGTGGATTTCCCTTTTTTGGAATGTGCCTCTCATACCCAGAAAAGAGACATGACTTGTTAAGGCAAAATATCCTCTTTTTCTTCCATATTCCTAAATAGTAATCAGTAGTCAGATCTGAGTGTTTGCTTGATTATAAACATGTTACAACAATCTTCTGAAAGTCCCTAACAGAGGGAAACATGGAATAACCTCATTGTTAGAAAACGTGTACAGTGGTACCTCTGGATGCAAACGGGATCCGTTCCAGAGCCCTGTTCGCATCCTGAAGCGAATGTAACATGTGCGTGCACGGGTCACGTTTCGCCGCTTCCACACATGCACGTGACGTCATTTTCAGCGTCTGCGCATGCGTGAGCGGCGAAACCCGGAAGTAATGTGTCCCTTTACTTCCGGGTCGCTGCGGAGCACAACCCAAAAATGCTTAACCTGAAGCGTATTCATCCCGAGGTATGACTGTATTGTGTTTTTAATGAACCCATTTATAAATAATTTTTATATTAATTATTTTGAGATTGTAAAGGGATTTTTTTTGTTCTCAGCCTTTCAGCTACTTCTATTGATAGATTGCTTGAGATATACTTGAGAAATCAAATTTTTTTTTTAGACTTCCGGAGGCGGCGCGACCGGTAATGGCTGCCTTCTCCGAGTAAGGAGAAGGGAGCTTCGCTGTAAACGGGTCGTCCGCTACGGCGAAGCGGAGACCCATTCAGGAAAACCACAGGTGGCAGAAGCCTGTGGTCTCGGGACCCGGCGGGCACCAGAAGCAGCCCCCAAAACGTTGAAGGGACCCCGTAAGGGGCTCCGGATCGCGGAGGGGGTAGCGGCGCTGTGGGTCGTTGCGCAAACAGCGAAGTGAAGCCGCGTTGCTGTGGCCGGTCAGCGCTGTCCTTTCTTCCTGCAACTTTTCTGAACTTTGGAAACTACAACCCGTGAGTAAATTTGGACATTGAAAACTTTCTGAAACTTTTGTCAACTTTCTGAAACTTTTTGAGAACTTTCTGAAACTTTTAAAACTTTTTTAAAAAAGTTGAAATCTGGCTGAAAACGGAGTGAGGATAAGCAGGAAGCCCATCTCCCGCTATACTGAACTTTAAGCAAAGAGCAGGAGGAGTGGAGACAAAAAGTTATGCGTTAACTAAATGCTGGCACCCTGTTAAAGCAGTTTTCTGAGTGAAAGACTTTGAGCTATTGACTTTTGCTGGTCATATTGGGGGTGCATTGATATCCTTCTTCTGTGGCACCAGTGGATTACAAAATAAATAAGAATCTCTGGTGCTGGAGCTGCCTGGATGAACACCAGTTTGCAACTTTGGATACATTGAATTCAGGTTTTCAAACATTCTGAGTTGGAACTGGATACTTTGAAACTGTTGCAGTCAAGGCACTGTAAGAAACACTGTTTTGCTTTAAGTTTTACTCTGCTAAAAATAATACATTGTGGAGGCGATGGACATGGATTTAAATTTATAAGTTTAACTTGGATTTGATCTTTTCCCTGAAGACGTATTGGATTTGATCTTTTCCCTGAAGACGTATTAAGCTCCCTCTAGAGGATTTTGGATTTACAGCAGTGACTTTGTTTTACTTTCCCTTTCCCGGCCTCTGTTTGACTATTGTATCTGGGACTCTGCTTTCTCATGGGAACAACTTGGATTGACCTTGGATTACAGATAACTTTGGAATGAGTGGCGCAAGGAGAAGAGGAAGGACCAAACAAACAACTCTAACTTTATCTGCAGCCTCACAGCGTAGATCTTCTGTGCCGGCCTTGCCTTCCACTTTGCCTCCAGACATAGAGGCGGCCTCCCTAATACAGGCAGGGGAGGGTGAGACAGAGGAGCTGCACCTGGGAGATATGGCTTCAGGGACAAGTAGCTCTGTCTTGGAGAAAATTTTGGAGAAACTGGAGGCTCTGGACAAGAAGGCTGATTTGCATACAGCTAAAATTGAACAGAACACAGAAAGCTTGAATAAGCTGACTGGACAAGTTGCACAGAATGCCCAGTCTATTGGAGAATTAAAGGAGGCTGTAGGTGAAAATCGTAAACTGGCTGAAGATACTAGTCAAAGACTGGAAGAACTTGAGAAAGAAGTAAGACCACTCAGCAAACAAGTTGGAGAACATCAGATTTACTTTTCGATGACAGAACTGCGAAACAGGGAGACCAACTTGAGGATACGGTCAATACCAGAGGTGGAAGAAGATAATTTTATTGAATCTCTAACTAAGGAATTTGCCAAGTTTTGGAAGTTAGAGGAAAAAGACTTTAAAATCGTATCTGCTTTCAGGCTTGGCAGAGTCAGAAGGACAGAGAAGCCCAGAGATTGTTTGATAACACTGAGATCAAAGGAGGAAAGGGACAAGATTTTGGGCCTGCACTACGAAAAGTCACTAGGCATTTTGGGTAAGAAAATTGAAATCTACAAGGACATTCCTAAGCAGTTGCTGGACCTTAGATCTAACTACACGGAATTGGCAAGACTGTTGAGAAGCAACGCAATTATCTTCAGGTGGGAGTTTCCACAAGGATTATCCTTTACCTACAGAGGGAGAAAGATCAAAATCAAAACAGTGGAAGATAGAGACAAGTTTTTGGGAGCACACGGAGAAGACCTCCACAAAGGACTTGGATTGCCAGCGCCAGAACTTCCAGGGGAGCCCGCCCCCTCGGATCCTCAAGGACCGGAGAACAAGGTACCACCCCAGAAAGAATAACCAGACCTATCCAGGATGTCTCTGCAGCTTTTGAGCTGGAACATAAATGGCTGTAACAGTCCTGAAAAAAGGTTTAAAATTTTTCATATTTTAAAAAAGGAACAATTGGACATTATATGCTTACAAGAAACACATGTGATTAGGCTCCATAGAAAGGTGTTAATAAATAAAAGGCTTGGTCAAGAATTTATATCATCGGATACAGTTAAAAAGAGAGGTGTAGTGATCTATGCAAAAGAGAGCCTTTCACCAAAATTTCTTTTTAAAGATGAAAGTGGAAGAATCCTCGCAATAGAAGTACAGTATCAAGGAGAAAAAATTTTGATATTAGGAATTTATGCTCCAAATGAAGGTAAATCGGATTTTTATAAGAAGTTGCACGAGACCATGCTGGATTATCTGGATTACAACAACGTCATCATGATGGGGGACATGAACGGGGTCGCATCAACAAATATGGATAAGTCACAGAACCAGAACATTACTAAAGAGGGAAGACTACCTAAGACCTTTTTTGAAATGACTGACAATATGGACTGGGTTGACATCTGGAGAGTTAGAAACCCCTTGGGAAGAGAAGGAACATTCTTTTCTGAAGCTCAACTGACTTGGACACGAATCGACCAAATATGGATAACTAGAAGTCTGGCACCTAAGGTGAGGAAGGTGAAAATCTGCCCTAAAACATGCTCCGACCATAACGCCTTGAGAATGGATATGACATTGATCCCAACCGGCTCCTTTAGATGGAAGATGAATGATGGCCTGTTTAGAGACCAAAGAATTGTAAAGAAGGCCCAAAAAACTTTAAAGGACTATTTTGAGATTAATTTGAACACTACGGTGGAAAAAAGAACTATCTGGGATGCAAGTAAAGCTGTGATGAGAGGGTTCTTGATTCAACAGAATTCTTTAAAGAAAAGACTGCAAAATGAAAAGAAAGATAAAATTCTGGAAAGTATCAAAGAGTTGGAGAAGAAGTTAAGATCTAACCCGAAGTCCCAACCGATTCTGAGAGAAATTAAACTTTATCAGGCACAATATTCCAAACTGATAAATCAGGAAATAGAATGGAAGATTAAAATAATGAAACAAAAAACTTTTGAATCGGCAAATAAATGTGGGAAACTGCTAGCCTGGCAGTTGAAAAGGAGACAAAGATTAAATACAGTAACAAACTTAGAGGTTGAAGGAAGGAACATTCAGAACCCGGGAGAGATTAGAAAGTGCTTCCAGAGGTATTTTAAAAAGTTATACACTCAAGGGCCACAAGATGAAATAGAGATTACACAATTTTTGGAGAGAAATGGATTAGCAAAGCTGTCAGAAGAAAATAGAATAATTTTGAATGGCAAAATAACACGACAAGAGATTGAACAGGCCATCCAGAGTCTGAAACAGGGCAAATCACCAGGGCCAGATGGACTGACCTCTAACTACTATAAGACATTGAAGGATTATTTGATACAACCTTTGTTGGAGGTCAGTAATGAAATAATGGAGGGGAAGAAGGCGCCTGAATCGTGGAAAGAAGCATTTATCACATTGATTCCAAAGTCAGAAACTGAAAAGACACAACTCAAGAACTACCGTCCCATCTCCCTTTTAAATGTGGATTACAAAATATTTGCAGATGTTTTGGCACGAAGATTTAAGAAAGTTTTAAGTGAGATAATCCATAAAGACCAGGCAGGCTTTCTCCCGGGCAGACATATGTTTACTAACACGAGGAACATTATAGACATATTGGAACTTTTACAAACAAACATAAACACTAAAGCAGTTTTAATTTTTATAGACGCGGAGAAAGCCTTCGACAACATATCTTGGAAATTTATGAAGGGGAATTTAAAAGAAATGGGAGTGGGACGGGGGTTTGAGAACGGGATTGAGGCAATATATTCAGAACAAAAGGCTAAACTGATAGTTAACAATGTGGTTACAGAAGAGTTTAAAATTGAAAAAGGTACACGACAAGGCTGCCCGATTTCCCCATTACTGTTTATTTCGGTTCTGGAAGTGCTCCTGAATATGATTAGGGGGGACCGGTTGGTGGAAGGGATTCAGGTCGGAGCGAAACAATATAAACTTAAAGCTTTTGCAGATGACCTAGTTCTGACATTACAGGAGCCGGAGTCTAGTTTGAAAAGAGTACTACAACTGATTCAAAACTTTGGTCGAGTGGCAGGATTTAAGTTAAACAAGCAAAAAACTAAAGTTTTGGGGAAAAACTTGACAGATACTGAGTTGGAACAGCTTCAGAAAGAGACAGAACTAAATGTGGTTAAAAAAGTTAAATACCTAGGGGTAAACATAACAGCAAAAAATCTGAGTTTATTTAAAGATAATTATGAAAAATGCTGGTCAGAGATTAAGAGAGACTTGGATAGTTGGTCAAGACTAAATCTTTCTTTGTTAGGCCGAATAGCTGCCATCAAGATGAATGTATTGCCAAAAATGTTATTTTTGTTTCAGACACTGCAGATTGTAGACAAGACAGAGTGCTTTCGGAAGTGGCAGAAAGATATTTCTAAATTTGTCTGGCAGGGCAAAAAGCCCAGAATCAAATTTAAAATATTAACAGATGCGAAAGAAAGAGGGGGCTTTGCCCTGCCAGATTTAAGGTTGTATTATGAAGCTGCAGCTTTCTGCTGGTTAAAAGATTGGTTACTTCTTGAAGATACGGATGTCTTGGATTTGGAAGGTTTTAATAATGCGTTTGGATGGCATGCATATCTATGGTATGATAAAGCTAAGATAAATAAGGCCTTCAAGAACCATATTGTCAGAAAATCAGTTTTTAATGTCTGGACAAAATATAAAGACTTACTGGAGAATAAAACTCCGAGGTGGCTGTCACCCCTGGAGGCTAAGGCTTGGAAAAGAGCCAATATGGAGGCCAACTGGCCAAAATATTGGGAGATAATAGAAAAGGATGGTGACAACTGGAAATTGCAGAGTTTAGAAAAGATGAGAGACAAAGTGCGAGACTGGTTACAATATGCTCAGATTAAAGAAGTGTTTAAAAATGACAAAAAGCTAGGATTCCAAGTGGAAAAGTCAAAGTTAGAAACTGAACTGTTAGAACCTAAGACTAAGGTACTTTCAAGAATGTATAACTTGCTGCTGAAATGGAACACACATGACGAAATGGTAAAATCAACAATGATAAAATGGGCGCAGGATATTGGGTATAATATTATGTTTGAAGATTGGGAAAGGTTGTGGACCTCTGGGCTGAACTTCACTGCATGTAATGCGTTGAAGGAAAATGTGATGAAAATGATGTATAGATGGTACATGACCCCTGTTAAACTGGCTAAAATATACCATTCGTCTGATAGCAAATGTTGGAAATGTAAGGAAAATGAAGGAACATTTTTTCACCTCTGGTGGACCTGCCCTAGAGTGAAGGCCTTTTGGGAGAAGATATATAATGAATTAAAAAAGGTGTTTAAATACACCTTTACTAAGAAACCAGAGGCCTTTCTCCTGGGTATTGTCGGCCAGAGTGTGTTAAAAAAGGACAGAACATTCTTTATGTACGCAACAACAGCAGCAAGAATATTAATTGCCAAGAATTGGAAAACTCAGGAGCTACCCACTGTGGAAGAATGGCAGATGCAACTGATGGACTATATGCAATTAGCCGAGATGACCGGCAGAATTCGAGACCAGGGAGAAGAAAGGATGGAAGAAGATTGGAGGGAATTTAAGATTTATTTACAAAAATATTGTAATTTGGCTGAGTGCTGAATTGGATGCCAGTGCAGATAATTGTCTACCATTAAATTAGATTTAAGGCTGAATTATATGTCAAACCAAATTAAGATTATTAATTAAGATGAGTTAAATGATAATTTGTTTGAAATTAATTTAATAATGATGTAAGTGTATGCGGGAGGTGTGGGGGAGTCCCATGTAACAATTGAGAGATGTTAAATGGACAATGACAAGTTGTGCTTATCTAATATATGCCTTATTTGAAAACTTCAATAAATATATTATAAAAAAAAAAGAGAAATCTCAATTTTTTAAAATTTTTTTATTAAAGGAAAAGTTATTGGCAAAAATGGCAAAGTTATTCAGGAAATTGTGGACAAGTCTGGAGTTGTGCGAGTGAGGATTGAAGGAGACAATGAGAACAAACTGCCCAGAGAAGATGTAAGATTTAATTCTTATTTGGAATTTGTAATACATCCAAGGGGTGGCAGGGGTGGATAAATTGTAGTGGCAGAATGATAGAAAAGCCACTGCATTAGATTATTCTTTCTGCCTAGTGTCTGATGGACATTTCACTCACAAATGTTACTACATTGGCAGTAGAAACACAGGAAGCTGCCTACACAGTCAGATCATTAATCCATCTAGCGCAATATTTTTTATGATGACTGACAGTAGCTTTCCTGGGTTTCAGACAGGGGTCTTTCTGGGGCTGTCTGCATGTAAAGTGGTTTCTCTTCCATGAGCTGCAGCCTTTCCCCTTAGGGGTGCCATTTGAAAGGTCAAAATGTGTAGTGGTGCCATTTGTGGGTTTTGCCAACTGCTATCTAACTCCTTTTTGGTTATTTCAAGCTAAGGTTGTCTTGGCTTCAGACTTTGGCTCTGAGTATTTAGGTTATAATTCTAACTGCAGTTCAGCTTTCTTCTTTGAAGATGTCTTAATACTAAAAAAGTTGGGTAGTGTGATAATTTGCTGTGTTTATGTGGGGATGCTCCCTACATCTATCCCCTTTATTCACTGAGAGAAGGCCCACAGGAAGACTGAATCCAGTTGTAGAAATTCTCATTAAAAATAAAAACAGGCTGCAACCCAGTGCACTTGTGTAATTGTACACTGGGTTGTAGGCATTATTTGCTTGTGACTCTCTTTGTGCTTCAACAATATTACATTTTATCTTTGTAGGGAATGGTTCCGTTTGTCTTTGTGGGTACTAAAGAAAGCATTGGGAATGTCCAAGTGCTTCTTGAATACCATATTGCCTATTTGAAGGTAAGCATTCTTTGTGGGAAAGAAAGCAGTTTCAGTGTCATGGGGATGCACAATAGTATGACTTGTGAAGGTGATCAGTATTGGATCTGGAAACACAGAAGATAGCAAACAGCATACACCAAATGCTTTGAAAACAATGTGGATGAAAGTTGTCTCAAAATCACGGTATTTTTCAGTGCATCATAACATGTTGATTTTCGGTGGGTCTTTCAGTCTACATCTCAAAGCATTACTGCCCTGAGAGCACCGTGCATTGAATAGTCCTAATTGAATCTTAGGACTAAAAGAGCTGTTTGCTGCTTTGAATATTGTTACAATAGAAGTATGGGGTGTAAGTGTTAAAAAATACATTTTTTTAAAAAGCAAAACAGTGGACTTGCTTACATTTAGTGTAACTGTCCATGCAGGAGGTGGAGCAGCTGCGGATGGAGAGGCTCCAAATTGATGAGCAGCTACGTCAGATTGGCATGGGGTTCAGACCTTCATCTACCAGAGGTCCTGAAAAGGAAAAGGGTTATACCACAGATGAGAACACCCCTTCCTCTGTACAAGGCTCCAGATCCTATAGTGGAAGAGGTAGGGGACGGAGAGGCCCCAATTACACCTCTGGCTATGGTAAGTTACGCTTAAAAGATCAGTTTTGAAAGTCGCAGGTTCAGTCCCCGGCATCACCTGCCTGACACTCTGGAAAGGCACTGCCAGTCAAGAGTAGACAGTGCAGGAATTTGCTTCGAATAGACTTTGATTAGATACCAAATTTTGATCTGAAAGCTCATATAATTCTTCCTTTACAAGCATTTCAAAGAATAATTTCACACAAGTGTTTAAAGCAGGAATAAGATAAATTTCTTTTGTGGTAGAGATGAAAGGTAGAGTGGGTGACCTTTCAGCCTAGGACCTCATACTCTCCAGCTCATTTCTCACACGTTTGGTGCTTCAGATCCAGGAGAATCTAGTTTTCACTTCTTAATTTTCTAATTTAGTTAGGTGCATTCAGTAACGAGCAATGTTTGCCTCCTAGGCAGCCCATTGTAAAATTTGGCCTGCCTTGTTTCTGTCAGCAACGGTGAATAGTGTTCAATTAGCCTGATAGTCTAATTATTTCAATCAGTAATGGTGGTCTCAGGGTTCTATACTCCCATCTGAATTAAATTGGTCTCATGAAAGGTCACATACATATCACTAAAAGGTGATTGCACACACAACCCCACTAACTATGTTCAATATTGGTAGACCTTCTTGAACCCATATGAATGTTTGAGCTTTATGAAACTCAATGAAATCTTAAGAATTTGGGGCCTAAAGTTCTCCTTCACTGGGTTAGATCGACCAATGGTCTAACTCAATATAAAACAGCTTCCTTTATTCCTCTTGAGTCCCATCATCTGCAGTATGGGAAACCATAATGCTGCTTAACTGGCAGGGCTGTTGTGAGGAATACAACTAGAAAATTATAAAAACGTAGTGGAGGCCAAGCTGTGAATGGTGGACATGCTGTGCTTTGAATTTTATTACCAGTGTTTGATAGCTTTTAAAAGATTTTGACACTTTAAGAAATCCACAGTTGTCACTTAACTTGGAAATCAAGAGCATCAAAAATAAATTACTGAATGTGAACTTCAGAAATAGTCTTTTCTGTTTGGCAGCATCCTTTCATACTTGTTTCTGCAAACATTAACAAAAATGGGTATACAGAAGCCCAACTATAGCTGAAGGGCCTGTAGTGTGTATTCAGGCTTGTTGTCCACCTTGGTCTAAATTGATCAGATCTTTCAAATATATCATTTAGTGTTAGCTACAGCAAAATAATAATATCCTAACAAAGAAATGGGTTGCCTGATGAGGTACTGTATAGTTGTTCCAATCAGTGCATCATTTTACTGTTACTTTATATGTGGTAATGTGATACGTAAATTCAGATTTAGAGTGTTGTTTTCATGCCAGGCTCCACATACATGTTTCTACGTTGCTTGTGAAAAGAAGTGGCAGCATGTTCAGAATCTTGGACCTCTGTATGCACCGTGGACAAAGTTTTCAGCAGCCAGCCCTTCGTGTTTCTGCTTAGTGGGATGCTTGGGAATAATAGGCATGTTTGGAAGTAGAGGCTTCCATTTTTGTTGTTTTTTATGCCACCACTTCAAGAGGTTTGGAGGTCTCTTTTTAAGCCTTTATAGTTGTCACGTATTGACAGCCCAAGTTCTAATGGGAAATCCTGCCCTCCTCGTTTACATGTTTTGATTGGAATTAGTAATATTGCAATTGTCCATTATATAATGGCATCATATTGTATGTTTCCATGGGAACATCTTTTATCCCTCCCTGCCATGTTGTTTCATAACTGAGCACTGTGGGCTATTAATAACCCAAGACCATCAGCAGTAGGGTTTTAGACTGACTGAAAGACTTTTTGTTAGTGTTGGCAAGGTGTTCTTTATCTGTAACAGATTGAGATGTATGAATGTTACAAGAGTAAAAGTAGTAGCTTAGGTGTTCAGTTAGCTCTGCATCCTGTGGCAAATAGATAAATTACATGGAAATTGTGTTGAAGCTAAGGTGAAATGGAAGCATCCACAATTACATACATAAGAAGCCCCTTTCAGATCCACTCTGACATGGTTCCCATTAGTGATCGTTGATTCTGTTTTGTGTGTATGAATGAAGGTTTTCTACTAATATTCAGTATTAGACTGTGCAGAAATAGGTTTACTTCACATGCTATGCATCCACCTTGGCATCTAGTTTGTGCTGCAGAGTTCAATTTCTCAACTAATCTCTCAAGTCAGTTTTTTGTACTGAGTTCTGTTATGTGTTTCAGGCACTGGTGCACTGGCCTAATGTTGTGCCTCAGAAAATTGCATGTATCTCAGCTTTCCTTGCTAGTGGCATTCTTCTGCTAAAATTCAAAATGGTACTAGAACAGTACTTGATTATCACCTCTCCCTCTCATTTATTGTAAAGGAACAAATTCTGAGCTGTCTAATCCCTCTGAAACAGAATCGGAAAGGAAAGATGAACTGAGTGATTGGTCATTAGCAGGAGATGATGACAGGGAGAGTCGACACCAACGTGACAGCAGAAGGCGTCCACCAGGGGGAAGAGGGCGCAGTGTTTCTGGAGGTCGTGGACGTGGCGGTCCCCGAGGTGGGAAGTCCTCTATAAGTTCTGGTATGTATTTGAGAGGCGTATTTTGTGTGTTGTGATTGCACTGAACTACTTCCCTCTTTCTTGATGATGGTTGATTTTTAATATTTTAAAGTTAAAATATGAGATGAAAACGTGCTCTTACTGGTTTTGTCATTTCCTTTAAGTGCTGAAAGACCCAGACAGCAACCCTTACAGTTTACTTGATAACACAGAGTCTGACCAGACTGCAGACACAGACGCAAGTGAATCACACCACAGCACTAACCGGCGTAGGCGATCTCGTAGACGAAGAACTGATGAGGATGCTGTCTTAATGGATGGGATGACAGAATCTGACACAGCATCTGTTAATGAAAATGGCTTAGGTATGTAAATAGTCTTATCAGCTCTGTCTCACTAAAAAATATAATAGTCACTCTTCATTTTCTTAACTAGCATTTTATTCTACTTGTTTCCTTGTGTCCTTGTGGTTCAAAAGTGTGTCCTCATCTGTTGCAGTATTAAAAGATTTTAGCTCTATATTGGACTGGAATATTTTGGAACAAATATTCGGAAAGGCTGACTTTCATTTGATTGTTGTCTTAGAGATGCCTTCTGATATCTACGTCATATCTAGAGTTTTGCAACCCTATCTCTGCTACCCTGTTACAAAATATGCATCCAGTCCAATTTTAGCCTTAGTCCATAGTAATGGGATAGCAGGACATACATTGAACTCATTCATAAGGCTTCATTCCATGTAGGTATCTGTGATTGACTTGGTGGGAAGTCAGAGGAGCCAGGCCTTAATTTCACATTTGTTTACTTCTAAAAAATTAGAGTCCCCTTTGCCTTCTCTAGGTCTTAAGTAGTTTTATCGCTGAATTTGCTAAATGAACTTTGGGAAGAAGGAAATTGAGGCCAGGAGAAGAGTCCCCATTTCTTGCTCCTCTAAGGCTGTGATTCAAAACATACTTAAAAATAAGTAGGGCTTCTGTGTATGTGATTTCAGGTCTAGGGTTTATTTTCAGTGTCTAAGAATAGCCATTTACAGTTTAAGCAAATCACACCAAGGAAAAAATCTTTCTCATGAGATGGGGAATTAATTTCTTTAGCCAATGTTTAACTTTCGGTACCAACTTAGTGATAACATCTTAAACAGAGTTGCAGTTGCTTTTTCAGTCCCCTGATGTGTAAAAGTTTTTTGCGCTACTTAGCCATTCTGAATACTTTTTCCTTTGAAATCGTTGTGTGCTAAATTGCCAGCAGAACAATTTGGTCACCGAGAAAGTTCATAGTAAAACTTTGCAATTGCAGATGATAGAGACAAAAAACCCCAGCGACGCAATCGTAGTCGCAGGCGTCGTTTCAGGGGTCAGGCAGAAGATAGACAGCCAGGTAACTCGAGTGGAGAGGTGAACCACCTCTGGTCACAAGCATGAAGGAATGCTCTGCGTTTGCTGTTTGTGTACCTTCTAAAATATATGTAAAGCTGTCTCTTGTAAATAATGATTGCTTAATACTAATCAAACTGCAGGATGAAAAATGGTCAGTGGGGCATGTTCTAGTTTTTATAATGAAACTAATACTGTTGCCTTTTATTTGGTGTACTTCCACTGTAAGAGTGTGCGGAACTTTACTTAATCTATGTTGAAATTAGAGGACAACTATAAATGAACGTCATAGGTGTAAGGGTATGTATTCCATGTTGCAAGTAACACTGTCAGACAGACTCTTCCTTTGGCCTTCTGGCATCTTTCCTTAATATACATAAAAGGTATGTTAGCCAAGTTTTAGTGCTGTAGCAAACCAGGATGCATGGAGCCTTCCTGTCCTTTGAATCAAACTGACATCTCTTGCTTTTAAGAACACCAGAAATCACAACTAAAACAAAAAATTGTTGCATGTTCATGCTTTGATAATTGTGGTTTGACAGATTTTTTTAAAAAAACATACTAACACCTTACATATTTTAAAGGTGTAAAATAACTTTCAGTATAATTCTGAGTGTTGCACCTGTAAATTCCTCGTTTGTTGTGCTAAGTATTTTTTTTACACCCCCCCCCCCAAAATGTAGTGTCTGTATTTCACTCAAGTAATTATTGGTGTTGCGTTTGCTATATTATCCACACACAGCAGCTCAAACAAGCTATTGAACAACAGAGGCATACCACACACAATCCATCTGCAGCTTTTGTCAAATGATGGCGTAGATTTGCTTCTGCAGAAGCATAGAATTGGAGAATACCAGAAAGTCATATAGAAGGGTTGTTGCTAAGTGGCAGAGCCCATGCTTTCCATACAAAAGGTCCCAGTTTAGTCCCCAGCATAGAATCATAAAATTTTAGGGTTGGAAGGGACCATTCTAGTCCAACCCCCTGCAATGCAGGAATCTCTTTGCCATACGCTGGCCTTGAACCCACAACCCTGAGATTAAGAGTCTCATGCTCTACCGACTGAGCTGTCCCAGGACCAAGTTAGGGCTTCTCCAGGTAAGGCTGGGAAAGCCTCCTGCAAGAAACCCTGGAGAGCCAGTCAGTATTGACAGTACTTAGCTAGGACTAGTGTCTGACTCGGTATAAGGCAGCACCATATGTTTATAGGCTTACATCACCTTCTAAAAGATGAACTGTTGTGAAAGCATATTGGGTTAATCTTAAATTTTGGTCAAGCTAATGTCTGGCGGTCATTTTCCCATGAAGCATCTTCAGAAACATGGCTATGTCTGCACTGTCAGGTTTTTCTTGCTACATGTTGTGCATGTAGATGTGCGATCCAGACTGCTGCATTGAACTGCACTGTGCTCTTTTCCCTCTCCAGCATAATGGTTGTACAGTGCAATCTAAAGGAACACATATTCCCCTTATGTGAATAATTTTAAGCAGAAGCAGATTGCTTACATGCAGCTCTGCAGCTCTGTTAATGAAGACCACATTAACCCCCTTGGCAATAACAGGAAACTCGAACCTGTTCTGAAGCTATAATTGCTGTGCACAGCTGTTCTGTTTTGTGGATTTATTTTATGATTTTAATGCAATTTGTATTTTAATTGTGATACTTTTATGACTCTTCATTGGAGCATTTGGTGAAGAGCAGGCTATAAGTACAAATAAATAAATGACCCTTAATGCTCAGTCCTGCAGAATTTCATCCTGGGCTGACACCCAGGCCATGTTGGCCAGATTGTCTGGCCCTGTATATCACCTTCCTCTCAACCTGGTCTAAAACCACTTTGTATTTTTCAAGCTTATTATCAAAATAATTTTCTTTCGGTCTCTTTGAAGAATATAATTCAGAAAGCTGTAAGCACTACCATAGCAAACCAATCATTTTCTAGTAATAATGCAGCCTATAAACAAAATCCCGTCCTGCTTAAGACATGAATAGGGAAACCCTTTGAAAACAAATAGATTTATTGGCTTGATTAGGATTAGTTCTGAGCAAGAAGCTATGGGGAGGCTTTAGATTGCCCCAGACAATTAGTAACTTGACGAATAATTCCGTTTGTACTTGAGAATCCTTCAGAGACTGTCAGTATACAGTACTAAATGATAAAACATTCAAAACATATGTAGACAGGGTTTAGAATCTCCCAGCAACCATTCCTGAAAGGAAATGTATTGTGATATAAAAACCTTATAAGGCATCTGCATAAATGGGCCCTGTTGGTTTGCAGCCAATGGTGGCTGCTCAGTTCTTAAACATCAAGTAATTTAAGCAAAAATAATTTTTTTCTCTCTCCTCACAGTAACAGTTGCTGATTATATATCAAGAGCAGAATCTCAGAGTAGACAAAGAAACCTCCCAAGGGAAACGCTGGCCAAAACCAAGAAAGAAATGGTAAGAAAAATTACAGGAAACAAAATGATAGTGTTAATGGAAATATGTGGTGGTCTCCCGTGTGTGTGTGTATAGAATAATTTAATCACTGACACCACAACATCAGAGGAGAGTGACTACAAATGCTGTTAAATGTGGTTGCCCATCACGCTGGTGCTGATACACACTAGGGAAACACAGTCAGGTACCATCATAGGTCCTTACATTGACCTACATAGCAATTTTATAGGATCCTGTGTCTGAATACCTTCCCATTAGTGCTGACTGCCAAACCTTTGTTAGTCTTTTGTCTCAAGTGGGCTGGTGTGGGGAAGGTGATGGCATGATAATATTTTACATAATAGGACAATTAAGGCAGGAATACTTGGCTACATATCAGCCCTGCTGGGTCACACCAAAGGCCCATGTGATCCCAGCCTTCTGTTGTCACAGCAGCTAACCAGGTGCCTATGAGAAAGCTCATAAGCTGGACATGAGCCTAATAAATGTAAATGTGTTCAATGAAGAAGGCTTATCCTGTTCATCTGTTATCCACCTATGAAAAATAATGGTGATTCGTGTCCCTGTTTCCTCAGAGACAATTCATGTATGGAATTCATTGTCACAAAATGGCTTACGCAGCAAAGGTTTTTAACTGGATTTTAAAATAAACGATTTAATTATTTGAAAAGGTAACAGAATTGACAAACAGAATGCTGTAGGTAAAATATAGAGGTACCAGAAATCAAATGTATTAATTTTTATTTAAAACTTGCTTTTCTAGTAACATCTGAATTTGAGAGGAGGGAAAATAGTAGCTTATGTTATGAATCATTCGTGTGTCGTCTTGTCACTAATTTTTTAAAATTTTATTTTCAGACAAAAGATGTGATTGAAGAAGTTGGCCTTTCTGAAAAGGCCATAAATGGCCCTGCAGTTATTTCTGAGACTGAGCCTTCCAATTTGCAGCATAGTCCTGAAGAAAGGCCTAGTACTGTACAAGAAGATGGGAATAAACAGGACGAAGCTGTGCTGAATGGTGTTTCATAAACAGAGTTCCTAGTTTACAGTTCTTTTACATTTACATTTTACAATAGTGCTTGTATAAGCTTGCCAAAGATAGAATATGGATCGCGAGTCTTGACACCGCACTTTCAGTTCCTCCATTTTGGAAAACAGAACAGGGAGGGATCCTGAAGAAATCCAATGTTGAACATACTTTGACACCTACTGTGTTATAAATATCATCAGATGTGCCTTGAGAATAGTATATGTAACATTTAAATAAAAACAAATTGCTGGCTATAGGAAATGTTATTTTGTTTTCAAAATATGGCAGAGATGTGGGGGGATCCCTAACGTAACCTTCTTTATGAAAGCATTAGCTGCTTTTGTTACATTTTTAATAATATGCAACCACTTCTTCACCTGAGGAAAACTAGAAAAAAAAATGCAGTCTAAAATATTTTGCACTGAATTGTAATTTCTCCATTAGTTTAGTCTGGAAACTGGTCTGTTTTAATACATTGTTTTTTAAATGCTGTATGTAGTGGGGAAAATACTGCAGACCACTGGAATACATTTATTAAATTCTCAATCTGCAGGGATATTGGGCGACATTGGCAGTGACTGTTCTACATTGAGGCTTTGTTTGATTTATTTATTAAACTGTACAGTATTTAAAAATCAAACATAGCTTTAGTTAAAACACTTAAGCTGAATTAGTCATGTCCATTAAGACATAACCAGAACTACTGAAAAGATCAATTTCCAGAAAGTTTATTCTGTATAAACTACATACGTTAGTCCTTAGAGTATTTTTATTTTTGTTTTGGTTGTTTGATGTGCAATATGTTTTTGTATGCTGGTAGAAAAATAAATAAACTTTGATCTTCCACTGGTTGATCCTTAAGTACTTGCCAAGGTCATGAATTTATTACAGCAATCTATTAAAGATTTAGAGTGAACTCTTTGTGACAAGGCTACCTGTATGAGCTAAATGAGACAGGATGGCAAGGAATCAGTGACTAGGTTTACCTTTGTTCCTTAAAAGTTTCAATGCAGCTAGGGATCATCTTCCTGATCTAAATTGCCCCCTACTGCATTTTACCCCAAGGAGAGCGGGAAACAGCTGCAGTCAGGGGTAATTGCAATTAGGAAGGAAAGATTAAACCTTTTTTCCAGTGCCTCAAAACCGATCATTTTTTTCTTTTAAAATGTATTAAACCATTACCCAGGAGAACCACATGCCGATCCTCTGCCATGTTGTCTAGTTTGATGCAAAATATAAAATAATCATTGCAAAAAATAGCTTTTCACGTGCACTAGAGGTGCATAACAAGCCACTTATTTTGTGCACATTAAGACAATTATCCCCAACTAAAAAAACTCTAGTATGGTAATAAGCTACACGAATTGGATAACAGATTCAAGTGTTACCCTACCCATGCAGATACCTGTCCTTTACCTCTTGTTCCTTTACTCTTAAGTAGAAATGTTTTTGATACCTTGGAGTGAACCTGGAATTGGCATGCTTCGAGTATGTACACCAGGCATGTCCAAAGTCTGTTTCTGGGCCGCAGTCCAGCCCACCGTACCTGTGGCAGTTCAACAACTTCAATCTTCAATCCCCAAAAAAGTTACCAACTTTGGTTAGTGCTTTGGTCGGCCCTCACAGCCTTTTACTTCATCAAATCTGGCCCTCTGAAAAAAGTTTGGACACCACTGATGTACACCATACCTACAAAATACATTTTCAAGTATCCTGGGCACCGCTATTGAGGGTTGCTGGGAATTGTAACTGGGACCTAAATTAATGCCCAGAATTCTTTGAGGGGAAAATGTGCTTGCTTTGGAGACATGTAGCAGCCACGTACCACTGCCTTTCATGTTTTGTTTCCTTCAACTGACAAGGCTTATGCTATAAATATTATTATGAGTTGGGGGGGGGGGGACAAAATACCTCTAGATCCCCGGGTGTCCCATTTCTCTAGATTCTTGGGTGCTGGGGTTTAATCAGAGCCTTGATAATTAAGGTAAGCTGACATGATGAGCTTGTTTTTATGCCAGGCGGAGGAAGATGATGGCCCTGCCATTAACCCACTGCAAAAGCCGCCTACAAGACAAGAGTCTAGGTAACTGAGGGGGAGATTGACAGGGCAATGTGAACATAATGTCACACAGAAAAAAAGTCCTTTTACACAGGTTTTTTGTCAAGGTGATCTGGGACTGAGGAACAGGAAATAAGGCAGAACTCCATGCAGAGGAGGCTGCAGTGAGGGGCGGGGCATGAATGGCTATGGCTTTGGACCAAAACTTGCTGAAGCTATTGCAGGAGCAATGTACAGAGCAGTGCTCTGTACGCCCCTACTGAAGGCTTCAAGTGTAAATGTGTGTGAATAAACCATATTTCTAAGACACTGCAGCTTCCGCTGTGCCTTGATTCTCCAACAAAAACCACCCTGCGTGAATGCCTGGTACTCCTGGATTCTTACTGCTTGGCAGAGAATGGTGGTGGCATGTAACATACTGCAATAATGTTAAAAACCTTGCCCTGTGAAAGCCAAGGTCTTTTAGGGCCAGCCCAGTAACTACTGTTAACAGCACAGCAGCAGGGGAACTTTGGCTGTAAGCAAGACTGGATTTTCCTGTGTTACTACTCATGAGTTTGAACCTAGTAGCAGAGGCTAAAATCTAGGAACCACACCATGATGAGCCAGAATAAGGTTCTTTGTATTGAACTACATGGTCACTATTTATTTATTTTTTAATGGAATTTGTAAACCTAGAATGTGGATACAGGCATGGTACTCTCTAGAGAAAAAGTTTGTCGCTAATAGCTGAATAGGTAACTTTGCTTGGGTGTAGGGTAGTAAATAACTCCAGAAGACTTGTCAGATTTTGATCTGGCTGCTTTATTTCTGCTCTTTCATTCTTCAGCATTCACTGGTGTTTCAGGATGTTCAAAGATGCAGATTTTGAGAGGGGAGATGACATTCAGGTTAAGTTTTTCTTGTTACTAAGACTGTTGAAACGCGATGCAGAACCGATGGCCCCACTAAGGATGGTCAACTCCAGTTCTCATCAGCCCCAGCCATCATGATGTCCAACTTATGGAAGGCCACAGGCTTCCCCCATCCTTGCTTTCAAGGGTACACTTTGGGGAGGTCCCAATTCAGTCCTCATGCCTGGCAGCTGTTTTAAGGGTTTAATCTCAAAAGAAGGAGAGAGCCTGGACACAGATCTGTTTCTGGTCAATGTAAGTGTTTTAGAGACGTAATATAACAAATTTATTGCTTTGAAACTTGCAATTATAAAAAGCTAGGAATTTCATGATGGGAATAAACCAGATAGACGTTTTATAAAAGGGCAATTTGTACAACTGTCCACACTTTGAAATAAATTAATTCAAAACACTACATGATGAGACTTAAAAGGTGGTTGTGGTTTCTTTTGCAACCCAGTCTTGGATGTTGGTGTTACCTTGCTAATCCATTACTCTCACCTGAATATAGATTCAGGTCTCTAAATATAAGCAAAAAGATGAGTGATATGACCAATACTGGAGCAAACAGTCCCTCCTGGCACAAACTTCATCTTTTGTCAACAGTAAGAATAATTTTTAAAAATAAAGTTATTGATCAGGTGGTGTGTCTTCATTTCTTAGCTTGACCGTCCAATAAGTCTTTAGCTTCATTAATTTTGGCTGCGACATATGGAGAACCTCCTGGCAAAGGAAAAAAAAAAAAAAGGATGTAATACACCACAAAAGGGAGTATTTGTCCCAACCTTTTGATACATGCTATGGTCTAAACCACAGAGCCTAGGGCTTGCTGATTGGAAGGTTGGCGATTCAAATCCCCGCGATGGCGTGAGCTCCCATTGTTCGGTCCCAGCTCCTGCCCACCTGGCAGTTCGAAAGCACATCAAGTGCAAGTAGATAAATAGGTGCCGCTCCGGCGGGAAGGTAAACGCGTTTCCATGCACTGCTCTGGTTCGCCAGAAGCAGCTTAGTCATGCTGGCCACATGACCCGGAAGATGTCTGTGGACAAACGCCGGCTCCTCCGGCCTATAGAGCAAGATGAGAGCACAACCCCAGAGTCGTCTGCGCCTGGCGCCAACGGTCAGGGGTGCCTTTACCTTTATACATTTATGTATCATGACAGGAATAAAAGCCATTTCAGAGTGATGGACATAGGGAGAACCTTCAGAATGACAAAATTATCCCATCAGAGGATGTGCTATTAGCATGATTCCATGATTCTAGTAATATGATTCTATAGAGCTGAAAGGGAACCCGGGTCATCTAATCCAACATCCTGCAATGCAGGAATCTCTTGCCCAACGTAGGGCTCAAACCCTGAGATTAAGGGTCTCATGCTCTACTAATTGAGGTGCTCTATACACTCAAGCAAAGTACCCGAAAGAGGGCCCTTCCACACCTACCAGAAAACATCACATTTTCTCCTTAGCACAACACCTGAAGACTTCCCATCTGACTTTGCAGCATGGTCTCATACTAAACAAACACTGACAAATGTCAAAATTTATCTCATTTACCTTTATCAGGATGATTCAAGAGCATGATTCGTCTGTGAGCTTCTCTGATTTTTCCTTTATTAGCTGTAGGACTAGTAGTTAAAACAAAACAAAAAAGATCAGTTCCAGGTAAAGTGGTGCCTTGCAAGATGAAAAGAATCCGTTCCGTGAGTCTCTTCGTCTAGCGGTTTTTTCGTCTTGCGAAGCAAGCCCATTAGCGGATTTGCGCTATTAGCGGTTTAGCAGCTATTAAAGGCTTAAGGGATTAGCAGATTAGCTGCTAAAAGGCTATTAGCAGCTTAGTGCCTTAGAAAAAGGGGGTGGGGAGCGAAAAAAAATCGCAGGAACTCGCAAGACATTTTCGTCTTGCGAAGCAAGCCCATAACAAATTTGTCCTGCGAAGCACCTCCAAAACGGAAAACCCTTTCGTCTAGCGGGTTTTCCGTCTTGCGAGGCATTCGTCTTGCGGGGCACCACTGTATGTTCAAAAGTAGCAACCTATAGATAATCAGGGATGGGCTGCTGCTTTGGCCCACTTGTATCAGACATCCAAACATCACTATTAATGAGTTACACACAGCATTCTTGCAATGCAGCCCTAGCTAAAAAGTTGTATGCACATTCCAGGATATTTACAAAATTCCAGCAGCAGGCACAAAAAGAAATGGTCTCTCCCACTTTATTAGTTTGTGACTACATGAACAGACAGATAAAATGTTTTCTCCCCTGCTTCTATTGTTATTTCTTCTGCTGGTGTTACATATTCAAATAACTATTTATTTATTTGTTTGTTAAAGTATGTATATAATGCTGTATCGTAAAAATATATCACAGCGGTTTATAATGATATAAAACCAGAACCGAACAATAACATAAAATGTTAAAAACAAGTTAAAAGCAAAGAAAGAAATTAAAGAAACATCAACAGACCATGGGGGGGGGGGTACCCGCATAGGCCTGGTGGAATTTACAAGTTTTCAGAAGATGACTGCTGAACCTCTACTCACAGATCATTCCATGAGACTGGGCCGATGACACTAAAGGCTCAATTTCTCATTTTCACTTTCGGGGAATGACCAGGATGCTTCTGCAGACTGGTATGTTTCTTCTCTTCAATTAGACAAACCCTACCTTTAACACAGGACCCAAAATTCTGGGGACCACTTATGTACCTCAGCCTAACTTCACTTTTGTGATGCTCAATGGTTTGGGACAAATGAATTTGATTGACTCTGAAATTTCATATGCCAAGCATACTCCAGAGAAAGTCACCAAGAGTTGTTGGGCCCCTGCGTCTTTGAAAACCTGAAATTCTTTCTTACCTCACTCCTAATATTAAAGCAGCTTCCCGCTTGGTCATTTTGGCTTCAAATCCTCCTCTGTAGTAGGCACTGAAGGCCTAAAATAAGATGCATTAAAAAAAAAAAGCATTATGCAAAATGAGGAAGATAACTGTGTGGCTAGCATAATTATTTGGTTGAGTCACTAGGTGGTACTAGAAACAGTTGCATCTAGTCAGCTACCTGTGGTGGTTCTGTTCTTGTTTAAGAGAAATAATGACATTCTTGTCTAGCTTCCTGACTAGTGTGTGCAGTGCCTAGAGGCCTAGACCATGTCCTGTATTTGAGGACCCTACCCATAATATTTTTTTTAATGACTTCAACCACACAAAACTGCCTCAACTCAACAACCAAAAGCTGCTTCCTTACTTCAGGCTCGAGAAATAACAATGATGCACATGAGAGCAAGTATGAGAATTTAACACACAAATTGAATGGGATAACATTGCACTGTGAGAACTCATCAGATTCCCAAATATTTAGTCTGCAAGCCTAACTCCACTGATCTGGGAGTAAATCCATTAGAATCAACACAACCTACTTTCAAGTACACTGCAGGACTGCAAAGCATTTTTAAAAATATGGTTTGTGGTGCAGGGCTCTTTTTAATGTGAAATTTAGAACTGCCCGGTGGAATGTGATTGTAAACTTTGTGCAAAACACTCACTGCTGTGACACACCTGTGTGTTTTCCTTGTATGTGCACACATGCTTTCGTGACACTTAGAAGTCTAAATAGAGTGGGAGAAAATCCTCAGAGACAGGACTTTGACAGCCCTAAAGCAGAGGAGTTTATGAATCAGCAGAGACATAACAGGAAGTTCTTCCTAATGTTTCCACCTAAACATTAGGAAGAACTTCCTGACAGTAAGAGCTGTTCGACAGTGGAATTTGCTGCCAAGGAGTGTGGTGGAGTCTCCTTCTTTGGAGGTCTTTAAGCAGAGGCTTGACAACCATATGTCAGGAGTGCTCTGATGGTGTTTCCTGCTTGGCAGGGGGTTGGACTCGATGGCCCTTGTGGTCTCTTCCAACTCTATGATTCTATAACATGGAGCCTGGCCTGATAATGACCGCAGAAGCTTTGGCAGAAAAAGATAGCGATGCAGTGCTGAGAGAAGAATTTGTAGCTCAACGTATCCACATTAAAGAAATGATTTCAGAAACATGGAAGGAACTTGATGTAAAAATGTTGGTATTTTGTTAGATGTTAAGATTCTTGATACAGATTTTGATATAACTGCTTCAATATTAATTGCGTTTAACCTTTAGGTAGAATGCATCAATGAATGGTTCCTGTGTTTTTGCAACCCTCGTGGCTCTCTATGCCATAAACAAAAAATCCTGTCCAACCCTGAAAGTGGCACAAATGGCCATGAAGGATGTTTTCCTAAGTCTGCTTTGAGTAAACACTGGAGTGCAAATCCAGCATCTCTCCTTGAAGCTCTTTGACATGTTTTGGGAACACGGAAGTTAAGATAGGGGACTGGAATGTCAATAAACTCTGCTGAAGACCTGGTTGCCAGGGAAACAGTTAAAAGTGCAACATTTGAGACCCAAACAGTCTGGGAACCCCAAGGTAATTGCGGGTGAGTTGATATCAGTATGGAGCCATGCATCCCATGACCTGTAACCTTTCTTGATGTAAGTAGAAGGATGTTTAAAGATGTTTTGATGTTTTATGACCCTTTGTAGTCCCTATACAGTGGTGCCTTGGTTCCCGAATGGTTTAGTTGTTGAACAAATCAGCTCCTGAACGCCGCAAACCCAGAAGTAAGTGTTCTGGTTGGCAAATGTTTTTGGAAGCTGAATGTCTGACACAGTTTCTGCAGTTTCCAAATGAGTGCAGGAAGCTCCTGCGGCCAATCGGAAGCCACGTCTTGGTTTTCAAACGGTTTCGGGAGTAGAACGGATTCCCAGAACGGATTAAGTTCAAGAGCCAAGGTACCACTGTATAAGTTTTCTTCTATTGTGCCCCGTGGCAGTCTTTGCTAACTAGCAGTTCTGCTGAACAACTTGTAAGCAAGGCTGTCCTATTGCAATAGTTTTAATAAACTGGATCCCTACAGGACGCTGATATTGTTGTATTCTCTTGGTTCCGTGTTTTATTTAAAGGTGTTCCCTCACCTGCATAAGAACAAGTGGTGTAGAAATGAATTCTCACCACAAACCGATGACTCCTCATAGATAAGGCAAATGCACTGCCAGAAAAATTAGGTGGAACTGTGGAAATGGTGTAAGCAGCAATGGATTTAAGCTTACTAAATAAAATACTTTTTAAACTGCTTGAAAGAGAATATGGATATAAAATCAAAACTGGAAGGTTTTCAAACAGACTTAAAAAAGGTTAACTTTTGCTTGAGGGGCTTTGCAGAAGGGGCAGAAAATAACCATATTGTGGACTTTAAAGTCTAGTGACTTAAATGACTAATATATGCCTATTCCAAGAGGATACTGAAAGAGCCCACAGAGCTCAATTAACTTGTCCGAATGTTTCAGCTCCTCCAAAAGGCATTATTATATGCTTCCATAGATTTAAGTAAAAGGATGAGATCTGGAAAGCACTTAGGAATTTGTAAATATAACTGTTGAAAATCAACCAGTTATGGCTCTCCGGGACCTACGTATCTCAGGACACCTTGGGGGGGGGGGGAAGGAGATAATGTTCACAAGTAGAACAATTTTGGAAGGAATTTTTTTAAGATATGTCAGACCACAGCTCAGACAATCCCAATAACCCCAGAATTAGCCTTAATTTATATACTTCAGATGTAGACCAATTAAGAAGTAAAGAATGAACTAAACCTGGCATATAATGAATATTGATTACTGGCATAATACAGTCTGGGAAACAGCCATAATGGAAAATCTGTCGCAAACTTTGAAGGTGGCAAGGGGCGAGATTTGTATGGTGTGATTTTATTAAATATACAAATGAAACAACACATGGATGAGAAATGGCTACAACATATATTACAATATTGTGTATAAGCAGGCACTACTCATTAGCTCACTCCTATTGCTCTGAGTTTTCCAAGCAGATTTATTGAAGAAGTCATTTTACTGGTTTACTGTAATCACCTCATTATTATGTACTGAAAAACAGTATGTTTAGTACAGGTATGGCCAAACTTGGCCCTCCAGCTGTTTTGGGACTACAATTCCCATCATCCCTGACCACTGGTCCTGTTAGCTAGGAAAGATGGGAGTTGTAGTCACAAAACAGCTAGACGGCCAAGTTTGGCCACGCCTGGTTTAGTATTTTACTCCCCTAGTGACCCATTTTTTGTTAGCTATGTCATGTTTCATTATTTATGTGTGTACAAATCTGTAACAAGAAAACCAAAACAAAAGTATTAAAGAAACAACAACTAATATGGCTGCAAAAGAAAATTGAGTAAAGCAAACTCACAGATTTTGGCAGGGACTGAAGAGCTTGCTTTACTTGTGGTTCCATTATCTTCATTGCTTGCAGTGCATAACGACCTTGAAGAAAAGGAAGACTTACTAAGTCTTAGAGAGTGATCTGCATGTTCTGTTAGTGTAGCTGACCAGCACTAAAGAGTTGGAATGACATTTTGTGCCTCCAAACAAGCTTTCTACTGGTGCAATAGGCTTAAGAGGGTGCAGAGGTGTAGTGATTTCTACTTGCTTCCAGCCTCTCTTTTGCTGCTGCTTCTTATTTCATTCTTCTTCCTGGGAACTCTATAGGAGGGCTGATGGCAACCACAGAACGAGCAGATCCGAAGCAGAAGTTTCTCTACAGGCTTTGCACAGATACATGCCTGCAACTTGCATATTGAAATGACGCAGCCCTGATTATACAATACACAAACTACTTTTGAAGAGCCTAATATTTATCAAATCACAAACATGAGAATCTTTTACAGCTTCCTGGGACAACCAGTTTGTTGCTCTTTTTCTATTTTTCCATCTATTTTCCCCATCTATTTTCCCACCCCCCTACAGTTAACTGAAAACAGGGGTGGGCTATGTGCACTCATATACACATGACCCAACAAATTATTCTATTGCTTTATAAGCCTTTCAGAATCCAAGCTTTTTTTTATAAAAAAAGAAAAGAAAAATGGTTCTAGTTCTCCTGGTTAGGGATAAACTTAAAAAAAGGAATTGCAATATATTGTAAAAAGTCACAGCCCCCTGAAAAGCCCAATTTAAGCTCTTAAAAAGTGAAATAACTTATATAAACAACGCTGTTTAGGATTAATGATTTCACAAACAAGTCCAATATTTAATCATTAACCTATACCCGAGAATGAGTATATTTCCTTGTGATTACAAGTTCTAAGACTAAGCAGAAGCTAGTTCTCTGAAAATGTAATTTATGTCAGCCTTTGCCAACCTGATTGTCATGCTGGCTGGGGTTGATGTGAGTTACAGTGGTGCCCCGCAAGACGAATGCCTCGCAGGACAGAAAACCCGCTAGACGAAAGGGTTTTCCGTTTTGGAGGTGCTTCGCAGGACGAATTTGCTGTGGGCTTGCTTCGCAAGATGAAAATGCCTTGCGATTCCTGGGGTTTTTTCCCCCCCTCCCAGCCTTTTCCCCAAGCCCCTAAGCCGCTTAACAGCTGTTCGCTAAGCCGCTTATCAGCTGATCTAAGCCGCTAATAGCCTTTTAGCAGCTAATCCGCTAATCCCTTAAGCCTTTAATAGCCGCTAATAGCCGCTAAACCGCTAATAGCGCTAATCCGCTAATGGGCTTGCTTCGCAAGATGAAAAAAACCGCAAGACGAATAGACTCGCGGAGCGGATTCTTTTCGTCTTGCGAGGCACCACTGTATAGCCCAAAACATCTGAAGCGCACTAAGCTGGCAAAGACTTATCTATGCACTATGTTTAAGAAACACAGAGAAAACAAAGGCAGCTGTTCTTCAACTAGTATTCCCACTAGAGCAGAACTGGAGCACCTGTGGTCCTCCATATGTTGTTGGACAACACCTCCCATCATCCTTGACCATTGGCCATGCTGGCTGGGACTGACTAGAGTCTCGATCAGCAACATCTGGGGAGCCATAGGTTCCCCATCTGTCTTAGAAGATCACCAAAGCTGCAGCAGCTTCAAAGGAAAATTTAAAATTGTTATAATTTGGGACGGCACTCTAGTGTCAGAATCAAGCACTTATAATAAGATTTGGACTAGAGATTCTAAATTCGTAGGACAGGACCCTCTGGGCTGATTAAGCTCTGCTACCTGAAGCAAGTGATGGACTGTTTGGGAAGAAACTCTGAAAACAATAGTTGGAGGAGGGAGTCAAGTTCCTGCAATTTATGTAAATCCTAAAACAGTCAGATGAGTTCTGTTCTCAGGCAGGAAAGTAAGAGGACAAGGAAATAAGCACACCTGGTGACCTGCTAATATATTATTTAATATTTGCCACAAGCCACAGATTTTAATGTATTGGAGTCAGATGTATACTCTCGTGTGTGAGGTCAAAGACTCAGCACCAGTGATACTATCAATTTACAATGCAATACTATTCAAAGCAGTCAGAAATAAAGCCTGCATACAGAATTCTGCATGCAGAAATACAAACCTGCATATCCAGCAGCAGCTATTGTCAGACCGACTGCTATCATAGTCGTAGCCTAAGAAAGGAGGGTGGGGAGAAGGAGAGGCAATATCAGAAAATGAAAAAAGCAGTAATTTCAGTGCATAAGTATTAATGCTACTGAGACTCAGTGGGCTTGGGAAATAAAGGGAGAGAAAACACCCTGAAAAATGATAAGATACCTGGGATACAGACTGCTCACACACTACAGAGAGCCTTCATTGGTAGCTTTCAACCCCTTCTAGCATTTGAAACCATACACAGTGCTCCTGCAACAGCTATTCTTGGGCAAAGAGATAAGTGCAGTTACTGAAACATGAATGATAGATATATTTACAGTCCCTCCCATCCACATTATTTAAGCAAGAGGAATAAGCAAAATTCAAGGGCACATCCTAACTAAGCTGAAGCAGTTTATGATCACTTCCCCCATAAACTGTGTGGCTGGTCAGGGGTGTGACCTGGGAAGAGGGTGTGTGACCTGGGGAAGAGTACAGCAGGGTGGATTAAGGGGCCTGGTGAACTATATTCAGCTTTTGAGCCAGGGGGTCCCACCTCTTCTACAAGGAATGATCTGTCTTGTACAGGAAAACAAACACACTAGCTAACAACCATGTGGATGCAAAGGAAGAAGAAGAGAAGAAGAAGAGTTTGGATTTGATATCCCGCCTTTCACTCCCTTTAAGGAGTCTCAAAGCGGCTAACATTCTCCTTTCCCTTCCTCCCCCACAACAAACACTCTGTGAGGTGAGTGGGGCTGAGAGACTGTGACTGGCCCAAGGTCACCCAGCAACTGCATGTGGAGGAGCGGAGACGCGAACCCGGTTACCCAGATTACGAGACTACCGCTCTTAACCACTACACCACACTGGCTCTCCAGTCCCATGTTATGGTGACAACAGATGATTCACAGATGGGCAACACCTGTCAAAGTGGCCTATGCGGCTCAAGGGGTCTGGATCTGGCCTGCCAGCTGGACCCACTGTCCTAGAAGGAGTATGTTATAGGTCTAGTTCTGTTGCTAGACTAAATGTCTATAATCTCTTAGTGCAAGGTTTCTCAAACTTGGGTCTCCAGCTGATGTTGGGACTACAATTCCCATCATCCCTGACCATCGGCCCTGCTAGCTGGGGATGATAGGAGTTGTAGTCCAAGAACAGCTAGAGACCAAAGTTTGAGAAACACTGCCTTAGTGGTTGGGGCTCATGAGAACTGGGAGTCTGGGAATTTGGAAGGCTATTAGTTCCCTATCCCTGATCTAGCATAGCTTCCTGTTTCCAGCTGTGACAAATAATAATAATAATAATAATAATAATAATAATAATAATAATATAATAATAATAATAATAATAATATCTTTATTGTCATTGCCCCCTTCGGGGACAACGAAATTACTTGGCTGCTCCATAAAAACACTAATTAAAAAAATATAATAAAATACAGCAAGGGAGATTAGATGACTTTCAAAGTCCGGGCTTCCCATTCAGGGCCGAGATCGCTCTGGAGAAGAAGCTGTTCTTAAGATGGCTTGTTCTTGTCTTCATCGTCCTGTATCTCCGTCCCGACGGCAAGAGCTCGAAGAGACAGTGAGCAGGATGCGATGGATCTTTTACTATGTCCAGTGCCTTCCTATGGCACCTTGTGGCATAGATCTGCTCTAAGGTGGAGAGTGGGCAGCCAACAATGCTCTCTGCTGCCTTAACAACCCGGCGCAACCCCATCCTGTCCTGGGTAGTACAGCTTCCGTACCACACACATAAGCCACAAGTAAGCACGCTCTCAATGGCACAGTGATAGAAGGCAAGCAGCAGTTTCTGCGGAAGATGGTTTTTCCTTAGTATTCTCAAAAAATACAGTCTCTGCTGCGCCTTCTTCACAAGGCCCCTTGTGTTGACACTCCAGGACAGATCCTCTTGTAATTCAATGCCCCAAAATCTGAACGTTGTTACCCTTTCCACACAGACCCCATCAATCAAAAGTGGCTGGACTCTTCTGTCTCCTGAAGTCCACCACAAGTTCCTTTGTCTTCCTTGTATTTATGAGCAAGTTGTTAGCTCTGCACCACTCTGTCAGCCGCTCCACCTCATCTCTATAATCCAGTTCACCCTCCCTTTCAGGGATGAGCCCAATCACGGTTGTGTCATCACTCAAAGGCCAAAAATTGTGGTTAAAACCATTAGTATGATTGGTCTGAAAAAGCAATGACCAGCAATTCTTCTCTCTCTCTCCCAATCCTTAACTGCCTTGAAAAAAGAAATTCCAGTGACCTATGCCCCCATATACATAGCCTTAGCGAACTACTCCCCTCCCTCAAACAGACACAAGCCCCTTCATATCTAGATTGATAAGAAATACCACAATCGGAATAAAGATTTTTTTAGGGCAAGTCTTTACATGAAGATTTTTTTCAGTGGATGCCAATTTCAAACAACACAATGTGGAAGGAAGCCAGCTTAGAATGTGTACAAGGATAAAAATATTAGCGTTTAAGGTGCCAAAAGACTATTTTCTGGTTTTGCTGCAACAGACTAACACAGCTACCTGCACCACCGCTGGGAAATTGAAAATAGTTGGCTGTTAATCCAAGTTCATATTACTCCAGACTAAGGCTGCAATCCTACGCACACTTTCTTGGAAGTGTCACTGGGCACAGATAGTGAGATTTACTTTTGAGTAAGCAAGCACAGCATTGAGCTGCAAGGCGCATACATCAGGGGGCCAGCCCAGTGCTTACTTCCGTATATCATATTTTTTGTGCAGCTCCAGTGCATGCTCCCTGCGCGTACCTCTTCAAAATGAAAGGTCAAATTACTTACACACACACACACACACACACACACACACGGCTGTTCAGAAAAGAGAGCCACCATTCCCTCTGCTCAACAAAGCAGAGAGAGGGAGGGAGAGAGAGAGAGAGAGGGAAAAGGCTTCTTTCAGAAGAAAGGCAAATTGAAAAGGAAGAAAGGACGAACTGCAGCAAATCATAAGAAGACTGGAAGAGTCTGGCTCCTGGATCAGCCCAGTGGCCCATCCAGTCCAGCATGCTGTTGTTAATTAAATTTGTATACCACCCTATATGGCAGCAGGTCTCAGGGCTCTGTTCTCACAGCGGCCAGCCAGATGGGAAAGCCACATGCAGGATCCGGGCACAAGAGCACTCTTCTCCCCTCCCTCTCCTGGTTTCCAGCAACTGGGGCACTCAGAAACATTTGCTGCCTTCAACTGCGAAGGGCAGAGCCAAGGTTGCCACCTGTCCTATATAATGCAGGATTGTCCCATATTTCAACGCCAAAATGCTATGTCCTGTATTGATAGTTTTATCCTGTACATCATAGAATTGAAGAGTTTGAGGGGTCCCCAGGGTCATCTAGTCCAACCCCCTGCAATGCACGTCCTCTCTCTCTCTCTCTCTCCCAAGTTAGGGATCCTCTCCAAATGCTTGCGTTTGAAAGGGTGTGTTGAAAAGTCATGTATTTCAGCTCTGGGTAGCCAGGCACAGACAGATTTTCAAATCCGCACATGCATGTGCAACGAATTCCAGGGGACCCATCCTGTGAGGCTGCAATGGGTTGCTTTGAGGTCACTTCAGGTGGAAAAACAAAACAAACCAGCCCCCGCCCCCCTCTTATTTTGCCAGGACAAAGGTGGACAACCCTATAGAGTAGGGGTCAGCAAACTTTTTCAGCAGGGGGCCGGTCCACTGTCCCTCAGACCTTGTGGGGGGCCGGACTATCTATCTATCTATCTATTTTTTTTGGGGGGGGGAGAGAACGAATTTCTATGCCCCACAAATAAGCCAGAGATGCATTTTAAATAAAAGGACACTTTCGACTCATGTAAAAACATGCTGATTCCCGGGCCGTCCGCGGGCCGGATTTAGAGAGCGATTGGGCAGTATCCGGCCCCCGGGCCTTAGCTTGCCTATAGAGCACAGCCATAGCTGCCGGAAGCCCCTCTCCCCACCCACCCCGCGACCCCTCGCCCCAAGCGGGGAGGCGTTTTCTGAAAGGAGGGCCAGGGCAGCGAGCGGGCGCGGCTCTCCCCGCACACTCACCATGGCTTCTGCTGGGTAGGGGGAGCAGCAGGAGGAGGAGGAGGGGTTCGGTCAGGCAGACACTGGCCAAGGGAAAGATCAGTCCCGCGTCCGCACCCCCCACCGACACTTCCCCGCTACCGCCCCGCCACCCGGCTGGCTGCTGGCAGGCAGGTTGCGCGCCCTCCTGCCGTAAAGCAGAGGGGAAAGCCAGGCGCGCGTGTCGCGAAACGCCAAAGGGCCCGCCTCCTCCTCCCGCCCCGCCCCGCCCGCGCCCGGCGGGAATTGGAACGGGCGGGGGAGGGGCGCGTGCCAGGCCAGGGAGGGGGGTAGGGCTGAGGGCGGGAAATTTACCTCAGCGACAGGCTGAGGGGAAAGAGAATATTTTTTTAAAAAACATTGTTTCATAAGAAGGTAGAAATTAGCTTGGCCAGCTTCAAGGTAGCCGTAACTTAATTCGCATAGTGCAGCTATGTTATTTTTATTATTATTATTGTTGTTGTTGTTATTATTATTATTATTATTATCATTATTTAAATTAAGCTATTATTATTAGTGCAGCTTTTTATTGTTGTTTATTAGCGGCGCTTTATTATTATTAATGTCATTTTTATATTCTTTTATTCTTTTTATCATTATTATTAGGATTTTGTATTTCTATTTTGTAATTTTTATGCATTGAACCACTCTGAGACTTTCAGATGAAGGGCAGTATACAAATTTATTTTTAAAAAAATATTAGTAAATATTATCAGGGCTTTTTTTTTTGCAGCCTCTCAGGTGGGCGCCATTGCCATTATAAGAAAACAAGGTGGGCATTTGTGGTGAGTTCCGGCACCTCTTTTTCTAGAAAAAAAGAGATTGGTGTTTTTAGTTTTGAAATATCTCCATTCCGGGCTGAGCTTTTCAGGTTTTTGTGTAGACCAGCAAGGCCAAAATTGTCATTTTAACTCAAAAATGGGATGAGATTTTTTTGTTTTGGATCGTTGAACCAGTGTACAAACTTTTAAGAAAATTGGACAACAGAAGCTAAAAAAATTATTAAAAATGGGATCACTTGATATGGAATGGCCCTTAAATGTATGTTTTATTTCCTAGGTTTTGCCACGCAACCTGAAGACTATTGAGACCCACCTCTTGAATTGTGCTCCTTAGGATCACACACATACATGTAAGCCTTGCATTTTGAACTGGGAGATATGGAAGATAACCACTTGAATACAAAATGTAAATGGGCAGCCAGTCACAAAACAGAAATAGTTTAAAACTCAGAAGCACCACAACACCGCCTGTGCTGTAATGTATGTAGTACAGCAACTGAACCACAATTTCCAACTTGAAATATGAGAGAGTGAATGTAGAGTAGGGAATGTGCCATGACATGAATTTTCAGAGGGAATAATTTGCAGTACACATTCTATTTCATTTCTGTTTCCATTTTCTCCTGCTCACACCTCAGATATTAGACTGTATATAACAAGTTTCGCTTTTTAGTCAAAGATACATGGAGATACTGCAATTCTATGCATGTTTATGCTGTGAAATGACGCACTGTGCAATGATTATTTCCCAAGTAAATTAGCATTGCATTACAGCTTTAATTTTTATTTAATCTGTATATTATACACACTCATGTTCTCTCTCCAGTTATGTTCTATTTCAATACGTTTCGGCATGTATGAACAACTATTCTGTTGACCCTTTTCAGGATTCCTGGATATTGCGGCTAGCAATAATAAATACAGTGGTACCTCTGGTTACGTACTTAATTCGTTCTGGAGGTCCGTTCTTAACCTGAAACTGTTCTTAACCTGAAGCACCACTTTGGCTAATGGGGCCTCCTGCTGCTGCCGCACCGCCGGAGCACGATTTCTGTTCACATCCTGAAGCAAATTTCTTAACCCATGGTAATATTTCTGGGTTAGCGGAGTCTGTAACCTGAAGCGTATGTAACCCGAGGTACCACTGTAAATTTATAAAATTATCATGTTTTTAGACCACTCTCAGGGCAGTGTACAAAAAATGTGCTAAAATGCAACGCAAACTCAATAACTCACTAAAACCATAAAATTAACAACAGCAATAATTTTATTATTTATACTCTACCCATCTGGCTGGGTTCCCCCACTACCCTGAGCAGCTTCCAGCACATATAAAAACATAAGAAAACATCAAACATTAAAAACTTCATGATACAGGACAGCCTTCTGAAGTCTTCTAAAAGTTGTGTAGTTCTTTATCTCCATGAATCTTCCACAGAATATCAGCAGTACATGATTCACAGCAAACAGACCAGGTCAACTGTCTAATCAGTTCCCAAAGAGCAAGTTCAACAAGTATGCCTTCAGTACACATCAAAAAGTAATTGGCAGGGGTACAGATATACCTTCGGTGGCAGAGAAAGCCCTGTTATGACTCACCGTGGAAGAAGTCATAGTGTAAATGGAACTATCAGTAGAATCGCTTCTGTAGATAATGGGAGAGCTGCTTCTTCAAAAGCCCAGGTTCCAAGTTATAAACAACAAAGTGAGCACCTTTATTTATTTAATAAAATTTATATACGTATAGCTTGATTGTAGAAGAAGAACCTCAAAGTAGTTTAAGATTGGCCTAGTAACAAAAAGGCAGCCAGTGCTGTTCTTTTAGGAGCAGTGTGACCCATTCACACCTCGCTCCGCCACCCAGTAACTTGTGACTCCATTCTTCAAGGGCAGCCCCATATAGAACACGTGTGCCTTTCCCTTTCTCTCACAGACCACATATACATACTTACCTCATCCTCACTCTTTCTCTCAACTTGCACACACAAACAGCTTGTACATCTCCCTACCTCTTTTTTCCCAAGTGCATATCTCTGGCACCCACCCTCCGTACTCGGTGAACTTTAAGAAAAGCCCCTATGTGGGGTGAAACAAGTGTTTGCCACCAGCTGCACATGATTGGCAGGCAACAAACTGAGGCAAACTGCATGTTCTCAATTGCTTCCAATTGCTTCTTCCTCCCTGTCGTGGATGCTCAGGGGAAAAACCCCCATGGGGCAAAGCAGGGGTCTTGTCAGCAGCTGCATGTGGTTGGCAGGCAACAAACAACTATAGGAATGAATTAGGCCACAAGGCAAGAAGGGAACCAATCACTACTGATTCTTCCCCTCAAAAATTCTTTAAAACCATTCATGGTAGAAGGGGGCGGGTCTTTCAACTCCAGTTACTTGATTGACATATGGCTCCAATTGCCAATAAATGTTTTCCCATGCACTGGGTTGGTGACACGGCGCCCACTTTAACCAGTGTTTACTTGTATTTCCTGTGAGATCTGTGCTATATGCCTTCTAATCTTCCAGCCTGTTTCATTGACCAGGGCTCCTCAGAAACCCAAGGAGCATTTGGGGCTTCACAGTGCTGGAGAGGGTGTTAAAGAGCAATCCTGCCAATGACCCTTTCCATCTTGCCATTCCATAGTGAAACTGGAGCCTTGACCGAATAACCTGCCAACAAGAAAATCCCATAGAACACTTAGCAATCCCTTGGATTCTGAATATTTTCAGGGGCTGGCCATATTAGTGTGATTCCACCCCTGCAAGGGGATCTGCCACACCCACCACAATTTCAAACTAACCAGGGAGCAATCAGTCTGCACCTGGGGTTCTCCAGCACTTTAACTGAGGTTGCCTTTGCCATCTCAGGATGGGCAGTGGGATAAGCGGTAAATCAATAAGATCCCTGTTCTTTTTCTGGCCCAACACTGGGTATAGCCACTCCCATCTGCCTGCCAGGTGGATATGGTTCAAGTGAAGAAGATGGAATTTCTGTGAATGATGGTGAAACACATCCCTCGGACCCACTAGTGCAGTGATACTGCATTGAATTGTGTGGCATGATGCAACTTAAAAAAGAGCACCATCACAATATACAGTGCTACAAGTTCAGTGATGTGCTACAGTAACTGATCTAGAAATCCCACGGAGCAATAAGAGGCACCATCAGTGTGCACAAACCAATACAGTGGTACCTTGGGTTTTGTACTTAATTCGTTCCAGAGGTCTGTTCTTAACCTGAAACTGTTCTTAACCTGAAGCACCACTTTAGCTAATGGGGCCTCCTGCGCCACTGGAGCACGATTTCTGTTCTCATCCTGAAGCAAAGTTCTCAACCTGAAGCACTATTTCTGGGTTAGCGGAGTCTGTAACCTGAAGCATATGTAACCTGAAGCATATGTAACCTGAGGTACCACTGTATGACACACCAAGAGAAGAGTTATGCTGTTTTCCTGGGTAAGAGCTTGTTAAACACATATCACAAATGAATCAGGCTGGTGGGAGTCCAACAATGAGTATTACAAGCTAGCACTTAGTTGTTAATCAAATTCCCATAGTGTAGTCCAGTATCAATATAAGTTTAAATAAACAGCACCTCAAGATAGTTCCCACTGATTCTGTGTGTAGAATCAGAGCATGAAAGCTGGAAGTTGCCCTGCCCTATTACTTACATTCTGAGCCATGCACAAATGACTTCATAATGGAGCCACAGATGTACCTTCAGCTATTGCTTTTGTTATGTGTGAGACACTATTATTAATACATGACACTGTATTATTAAGAATACTCACAAACAAGTACCAGAGCTATAATTCACCCTCATTTTGTGATAATCTCCAGCAATCAAACAACTCAGCTTGTCCATCTGGAACCAGCACGTGATATTAAGTTTACACAGATTGCTCCAGTGGTCAGTTGTATTTGTTCAGAGCCCAGCAGGAGAAACACCATTAGAGTGTGCATTCACTAAAAAAAATCCTGTAGTAATGTATCTGGAACAAAAAGAGAAAGGCAAGAGAAAAGTGGTCATGGGTGGGAGAGGGGAAATGGGAGGTCACAGACAAAAGGAAGAGAATTAACATAAATACAAGAAAGGACCAGAAATGATAAATATAGATCTGAGGGGACAAAGGGGGGAAAATATGTGGAAGAGTCGCACAGAGGGAAAAATGGAACCAGGATATATAGCCTGGTTTCCATGACAAGTCAATTTGGGGTTGTTTTTTTCCGGAAAAGCAGCAGTCTTTGCTTGCTATAGATGTGGCCATAACTTTCTGTTATGAACAGAAACGGTAGTTTAATTTTGGTCACACTTAATAGGCATCAACCTTGATTAAAAAACACAAAAACAAAAGCAATTTAAAGGCTAAATAGAAATACCTTTTTTCAAAGTTGCTCATCAGTGAACTGTTGGCTATCACAGAATTCTCTAAATCAGGCTAGGGATTTATTTAGCACAAAGGACCATGTGGGAAATATATCACAAAATGAATAGTTTAGGTTTGTGATATTGACATCAATTGCTTATCATTTTCTTGGTGTTGTCAAATGCTGGTCAAATGTTGATGTGCTTAGTATATTTATACACATATGCTGTCATTTTGAATAAACATTTGTTAGAACTGAAACAAATTTGGCAACTGAACTTTTTTCTTGTCCTGCTTTTCTTGTTTCTTCTCTTTGTCATATATAAATATGCCACTCTATTTTCAAAAATCTCTCTCTTACTAGTAAATTGCTGTAAGGAAAAGTAGATGAAGGTATATTTAAAGTGTCAACAACTGTTGAAAAATACCCAAACATTCATGGGAAGTCTCATGTAGCCATATGTTTCTCATTGTTTAGCTCAGGGGACATGTAAACAATTTCAAGAATCTGAAAATACCGTAATTCACCTCATAATAGCCATTATTTTATGCCAATTTTTCTTTTTAAAAAATGGGGTGTGGTAATTATGTGAACAGAAAAGACATGGCCAAGCAAGGTGGCTGGTAGCTGGCATGTCCCAGAGCAGAGGGCCCAGGAGGAGATGCAGACAGTTGGGTGTGAGCCAAAGCACAGGGTGCCGGAGATATGCGCCTGCCGAGTTTGTGCATGCCCCCAGTGGCTTGTGCGCCCCAGGGCACGAATGGATATGGCCGGTTCTGCTGGCAGCTGGCTCTAGCCTGACCTCTGAGCTCAACTGCCAGCGCTCTGGCACCTTTCGGTCCCAAGTAGGGGTGTCCCAGCCCAGGGGACTGGAGTGGGGCAGATTCGAGAGAGGGGGTATCAGGAACCTTGGAGGGACCCAACGAGGCAAAAGCAATCTGGTGCCTGGGTTGAACTTCCATCCCAGTCAGTAGCCAGTCCTAATAAGTGTAATAGGTTTTAACTGAGGCCACAACTGGCCTGGCTCTGCAAACCTTCCAGCTGTCATCCAGGGCACTGCTCCTGGCTGCTCTGCTCTACCCCATGGCACCAGGTATGCCCCCCTCCCCGCTCATCTTGTTTATTTATCCACTGTACAGTTTAGCTATCACAGGAAGATGGAAGTTTCATGTGCCATATTCACTGAGAATGCACATGCTGAGAATTATACCCGAGAATTATACCCTTTGACTGTTATGTGGTGAAAGCTTTGGAACAGATTTTAGGGCCGGAAAAATGGGGTGCAACAATTATGCGGTGAATTACGGTACTTTACTCTGACTGCAGTAAACAGCAAAATGGCTTACCATATTTGAACAGTTATTCAAATTATAGCTAACATTGCAATCTTTCTTACTTAACTTGAAGGAAATCCCATTGAACTCATTGAGACTTATTCCTGAATGGATATGTATAGGATTGTACTGTAATTGAATTACAATCATAAGGTAGATTTTCAACAGCACAAGTGATAGTCATGTGTTTAACTCTATTTCCAGGTTCCAGTGGCAGTCCTTTGAACTTTATAGGCTTGATATCTGGTAAGAAAGCAATATTCTTTTCTCTCAGTTTCATATTTGTTAACATATATTTGAGTCTTTGTAATTTTGATACAGGGTCTAAGTTTTACCCAAAGTAGACCCTTTGAAATTAATGGACCTAATTAATTTTAGTATTTCTGCTGGGAGTAAAACTTAGTTGAATACCACCCTGACCTTATAATATCCACCTCTGGCTGAAGAAGGTTATTAAGGAGTTTCCTCCTGATAAGAGGATATCCCTGAATCGAGACGTGTTAAACCCAATGGCAAATGTCCCCTTTTGGGGAAAGGTGTTCAGTTGGGTGGAGGCCTTCCAGCTTCAAGCATGCTTGGATGCGGCTGAATATATGGATCCATTTCAGTCTGGCTTTAGACCAGGTTGTGGCACTGAAATCTACTTGGTCACACTAGTTGAATATATTTGTCAGGAGAGAGATGTGAGAGTGCAACTCTGCCTGTTCTTTTGATGGCTTTCTATACCATTGACCACAATATCTGGAGCAGCTCTGGGAGGTGGGGTTGGAAGCACTGTACTTCATTGTCTTTGGTTCTACCTTTAAGGCTATTTTCAGAAAGCAGTTATGGGGCGGGCGTTGTTCAGCCCCATGGGAGCAGTCCTGTGGTTTCCTGCAGGGTCCCTTCTTGTTCCCTATACCATTTAACATCTATCTGACACAACTGCTAACCATGATCAGGAGATTTGGAGTGAAGTGCCACCAGTATGTGGATAATACCCAACCGTGTCTTTCTGTTCCATCTGAATCTGGAGAGGTTGTTGAGGGACGAGGTGGATGCTTGGAGGTGGTGATGGGTTGGATGTGAACCAATAAATTGAAGCTGAATTCTGAAAAGCTGGAGGTGTTATGTGATTCAGATTATCTAGAAGATGGGTATGTGGCCTAAACTCGATGGTGTTGCATTCCCCTGGAAGGAACAGATCTGTCTCTTGACATATTCCTGTATCAAGTGTTGTCACTGGAGGCTCTGGTGGCCTTGTTGGCTAGGACTGCCTATTTCCAGCTCCAGCTGGCTTGCTAGCTATGGCCTCTTTTGGACAGAGATTCTTGACCGTGGTACTCCATGCTCTGGTCACTTCCAGATTGGATTACAGTGGTACCTCGGGTTACATACGCTTCAGGTTACAGATGCTTCAGGTTACAGACTCAGAAATAGTACCTTGGGTTAAATAGTACCTTGTACTGCTGCAGATGCATTTCTTATCTCTGGACCTCTCCCCAGTGGTCATTCCTCCTCTGGTCACTGCTATGGATGCATGACCTGACTGCCTGTCTCCAGTCGCTGTGGTATAAAACTAAAAGGCTGAAAGATTGGAGTACAGTGGTACCTCAGGTTACATACGCTTCAGGTTACAGACTCCACTAACCCAGAAATATTACCTCGGGTTAAGAACTTTGCTTCAGGATGAGAACAGAAATCGTGCTCCGGTGGCGCAGCGGCAGCAGGAGGCCCCATTAGCTAAAGTGGTGCTTCAGGTTAAGAACAGTTTCAGGTTAAGTACGGACCTCCGGAACGAATTAAGTACGTAACCAGAGGTACCACTGTACTGCAATACACTCTGTGTGGGGCTCCCTTTAAAGACGACTCAGAAACTTCACTTCTCTAAAACGCAGCAGCCAGATTGTGCAACTTTCTCTGTTCTCCTGAACCAAGTCACCAGTGTGAGCCCCCATTCCCATAAGCTTGTGGAATGTTCCCTTCCAGTTCACCCCCTGTGAATGTAGTAGTAAATTGCGGCAAGGAATTTCTTTTCAGAATGGAGCTATAATGTATTAGTCCTAATCCAGGCTATTACTGACCAGTTCAACACTTCCACTGCTTCACCTGTTCAATCTCTAGGACAAATAGCACACTGTCCAGCATACTGATAATACAGCACTTAAAAGGGAATGGGTGGCGCTGTGGTCTAAACCACTGACCCTCCACACAATGGGGTGAGCTCCCGTTGCTCTGTCCCAGTTTCTGCCAACCTAACAGTTCTAAAGCATACCAGTGCAAGTAGATAAATAGATACCGCTGTGGCAGGAAGGTAAACGGCGTTTCCATGCACTCTGGCACTCATCATGGTGTCACCAGAAGCAGTTTGGTCATGCTAACCACATGACCCGGAAAACTGTCTGAGGACAAACGCTGGCTCCCTTGGCCTGAAGCAAGATGAGCACAGCACCTCATAGTCACCTTTGACTGGACTTAACTGTCCATGGGTCCTTTACCTTTTACCTTAATAAAGGTAAAGGGACCCCTGGTCCAGTCGTGGCCGACTCTGGGGTTGCGGCGCTCATCTTGCTTTATTGGCTGAGGGAGCCGACGTACAGCTTCCGGGTCATGTGGTCAGCATGACTAAGCTGCTTCTGGCAAACCAGAGCAGCACACAGAAACGCTGTTTACCTTCCCACTGGAGCAGTACCTATTTATCTACTTGCACTTTGACGTGCTTTCGAACTGCTAGGTTGGCAGGAGCAGGGACCGAGCAACGGGAGCTGACCCCGTTGCAGGGATTTGAACTGCCAACCTTCTGATCGGCAAGTGCTAGGTTCTGTGGTTTAACCCACAGCGCCACCTGCATCCCTTTACCTTAATACCACATTTCAAATCCAAGATGTCTCCTGCAGGCTTCAAGTACATGTTTAAAAACATGGAGGATAAGGTGGGCACTGAGGGATCCACAATGCACAGCAGTAATATCACAGCACCCCCTTCTGGAAATGATCCGATAGGAGTGGAATCACATTATCATGCCCCCAACTTCCAAACCACAGAATTCATCCAGAAAATATATCATGGTTTATGATACTGAAGGTCACCAAGATGCATGGGCGTATCGGGGGGGGGGGGAGGGAGGGAAACTGCCCCCCCCCCCCGCAAGTCAATAAAAATCAATAAAAATACATAGCAACTGAGGTTCTGCCCCCCTAACAAAAGGCCTGCCCCACTAACAAAAATCCTGGCTACCCCCATGCTAAGATGTCTAGACAAACTCTTTTCTTGTTTTCTGCAGGTATAGGTCACATATTAGGATAACCATCATGGCTTGAAACCGAATTGGAATGGGTCCAGATAATCCATCTCATTTAAGAAAGTCTATAGAGTTGCACAATCAAGCCCCTCATGAACAGCTTGCCCCCAAAGGAGATATTTGTGGCTGGCTGAAAGTGTTAGAGACCTTGTAGACTCCTAATGCAGTGGGGATGTTTTGTGTTTCATATACTTCTTATGATGGTGCAAGATTCTGTGGATTCTGAGACCAAAATGTCTCAGAAACTTTTCTGAGCTATATGTTACCATATACCATTTCTATGGTATACATCAGTGAAGAGGA